>NC_067474.1:138095741-138415741 GCF_947179515.1 Apodemus sylvaticus
GGGTCACAGGGGTCCCCTCAGACCATTGGAAGACATAGATATTTACATTATGATTCATAACTGTATCGTAATAACAGTTATGAAGTAGTAACAAAGTAACTTTATGGTGAGGGGGGTGTCACCACAACACAAGGAAATGTACTAAAGGGTCACAGCATTAGAGAGGTCGAGAATCACTGCCTTACATCACTCAAGACCCAAACAATTCTGTGGAAACAACAGCAAATGCTGCAGCCATCTCTTTACAGCCAGCCCCTCCCTCCTGCCTGTCAGCAGGGTCCTCTTCACAGGGCTTCTCCTTGGATTTTAGCAGCACTGGACACCGTGGCTTCGCAGACACACTTCTCGATTGCTGGTTACTGGGATGAACGCCCCACACACTCTTCTTAGATGGAGATGATCATGGACGCCCATCCTACAGCAAATGACCCTAAGACTCAGTGACAGTCTGTCACTTACCAGACCGTACATAGCAAGATTATAGCAGGGTTTGGGTTCATACAGTCTAAACCCTGAATGTGTTTCTCTTCCCTGGATTCCAAGTCACGTTTGAGTTGTTTAAACACACATCTATCACCCCCACTAATTTATCTGTTTTTGTAACCTGAGTTTCCCTCGCTTAATAATCATGTACATCTTTCCATGCCATTAAATACTATATTCTACAACATTATTTTTTAATGACTGCCCTAGTAATCCGTTGTGATGTATACACAGCTTGGGTGTCAGACATCCAAGTGGCTTTTGCTTTTCCGCTACCCTCAACAATGTTTTGGTAAATACACTGATAATTAAATCGCTGCGTGCATCCTTGACTGTTTCTTTAGGATCTGTTCCAGAAGGAACTGCTGGATCAAAGCAAACTTTTAAGATGTCTGGTCTTATTGCCAAAATTACTGCCAAATTACCCCCTGGAAAGACTTCCCGGCAGTGAGGTCCCGGCCAAGGCAGCCACAGTCGCACAAGGCAAGCGGGACAGGAGAAAAAGCATACGGCCACTTTCAGTTACCTTAGTTTGATTTACTAATGAGACACTTTTTGAATTATTGATCATTTATATTGCCTCTTTTGAGGCTGTCCTTTGCTCATCACTGAAATCAATATGCTTTCTGTACACACACACACACACACACACACACACTCATATTTTGAGTTTGCAAGAAGAAAGAGAAAGGGGCAAACCACTCAGAAGATGAGGCCCCATGCTCTGTCCCTCCTCTATGGACAGAAACTAGAGCTCATACATAGCGTTCATTTCTAGACTTTTACCAAAAGCTTTAGCAAACATAAACTACAGGGATAACTTGGGACAGTACTTGTGACATGTAGTACAAAGCCCTGGGATCCACCTTCAGTACCCCATAACCCCGACAGGGCAATGTACACCTGCATGCCTGTAACCCCAGCCCACCAGAGGGGATCAGAAGTTCAGAGTCATTCCTGCACATAGCAAGTTTGATTCGAGGCCAGCCCGTCTGGACTAGAGGCCTTGTCTTTTTTATTTTTTTATTTTTTTAAATTAACCTCAAACCATTTTCTAGCAGCCCCCAGACTCCAGAAAGTGAGAGGCAGAAACACCAGGCTGTGGCCCTACCCTGTTTTCTGTTGTTCTCTGAAGTCTGAGCGGCATATGGGCACCCAGGTGCCCAGATTCAGGGGTCAGACCACTACCTGCACCAAATAAATCCCAGATCTCCTGTTTATGGCCATGAACATGTCTCCCACCTCCATTCTCCGTTTGTGGGCTGGGGTCCATGCTTTATTAGCTGTTTGAGGGCCAGGTGAGTTCACTATAGAGATTGCTCCTACCTCACACCCAGCACCTTGTGGGTTGGTGCTTGTACTGTCTTGTTCAGGACTCTGGCTATAGCTATATCCTGAAAGAGGATTCTTCTCTCTTTTTGCCCTGTGGAGAAAAACAATCACCTCACCTTTTCATCCGTTCGGCGTGATTAAGTTCTACTGTGCGAGAGGACCTGTGCTGGGTGTTGGGGAAAGCTGTAATCCTTGCCTTTCTTAATGAGGAAAACATAAACAAAATGGAGAGTACCCGCACTGGAGAGTGGCTGTGATTTGGGGATTTGCTCTTACGCAATGGAGAAAGCGCCCTGGTGGTTGCTGGTGCTCCAGCCACTGCCAAGTGACTAACTCTGCTCAGGCTTTGATCAGCTTCCTGCAGGTGAACCCGTCAAAGCCATGTCTGAACCTCGACACATGCCGCTCACTTCCTGCCTTGGGCCTCTCTGAAGTCTGAGGGACACACCCAGCCCACCGTCAGGGCATGCATGCAGCCCAGAAAGCAGAGTAATCCACAGCAACAGGGCCAGCTTGTCCTCCTCCGGCAGACAGTCTAAAGCCACGGAGACCAAGACAGGCGTCCATGTCTGTGTTAGCTGTCTCCCAGGCTTCACGTCCCAAAGCCACTGTGCTTCACCTTCTCATGATGAATGCATTCAAGGGCCCGAAGGCACCCATCCTGGCTCTATAGCAGAATACCGCCACTCACTGTCTGAGCCCTTGTGGGACACTTTGTTTCCAGGAGGACTACAAGGACAGCTCTCCCAGTCCTGAGATGTTACCATTTCTGCCCATGCTAGCAAACTGCTGCTAAAGAAAAGGGAGCTTGTTTCTTAGTTACTTTTTTGAGGTTGGGACAGAATACCTGAGCAAAGCAGAAAGGGGGGAGGGAGAGGGAGAGAGGGAGGGAGAGAGAGCTGTTCATCTTGGTTTTGTTTCCATGAATTCCAGGACCCCAGCTGGTGGTACAGTCCCAGTGACATTTAGGATGGACCTTTCCACCCCAGTTAGAAGAAGCTACAAACTCCCTCACACATATGCCCAGGGTTTGTCTCCTAGGTGATTTGACAGTATAAAGAAGTGAATGCCAAAAACTGTCCTTTGGGGGTGCACAAGCATCCCCAAATAATCAGTGTCTTAAGACAGGCCAAGGATTTACTTTACACATAAAACCCAAGGCACGTGTTCCATTTGGGCTCTGTCCCAGAGAACTCTGCCCCAGGGATGCAGAGAGAACTCCAGGTGCTTCAGTCCTTTAGAGCACTTCGCTAGGTCTTCTGTGTCTGGTCAAAGAATAGAAAGGTGTCCTTGGAAACGGGGAGGAGAATGGAGGCCTTGGTTTCCCGTTGGCCCAGTGAGGATGCGTGGTTCTAAAGCAGAAGGCCCCAGGAATACAAAGCCAGGCTAGAGGATGGCTAAAGTTCTGAACAAGGAGACTGTGACTCTTTGGCATTTGTGTGACATCTGCCCATATCATGAGCAGTGCCACCCCAGCTGCCCTCTTAGACAAAGGCTGTAAAATGAAAATGGGGGCAAAATGCCCTGAGGGTGGATGGGCCTCAGGACACGTGGCCAGGGAAGGCCTCTCAAAAGAGGGGACGGGGAACAAGCAGAGTTATCAGGAGGCGAGAAACACTGAGGAAACAGAGTTAGCAGGAAGCTTAGAAGCAGCAAAATGCTAGACTCCAGGACCCAATGACATTTGGTGAAACCAATGACTACAGGGACTAAGCCCTGGAGCTGGAGACAGAGGCAGGGCCAGAGAGTTCTTGCTGCATTCCTTCACTCTGTGGACAAGCGATCGTGGGTGTCTTGCATGTGCCAGGCACTGTTCTACATCACTTCAGCATCAGACAAGACACACCAAGTCCCAAGAAGGGAGAGAGGGCTTTCTCAGCCAGGGCCAGGAGACTCCTTCCTGGTAGTCTGATGCTGAAGCTGTTAGGGAAGAACAGAAGAACCCACACAGTCCCTGGCCATGCTCAGAATGAACGCCACCCTCAGAGCGCCACGGAGCCAGCCAGCCGTCAGGGGCGCAGTCTGGAATTGGCAGCTCTGTGCGACTACAATTTCCTGCTTTTGGGCAGGTGCCCTTTGCTACAGATGGATTGTTTACTCCGCCATTTGTCGTAATCATTTCTGATCTTTCGCTTATTGTGTCAAAGATAAGCACCGATTGGCTGTTCCCCTGGGAGCCGGACGCCCGGTCCTGGAGGCTCTGTGAGCCGGCGCTTCGCACTCAAAACAACCTGTTATTTCCTCCCTTGAAAGAGGCTCATAAAATGATAGATGAATCTCCAGTAACTGTAATACCTTCCTAATGGTGAGAGAAACTGGAGCCATATAGCAGAAGTGCAGTCTAGAAGAAAAATAGGAGAGTTAGAAAGACAAGCTTTAAAATATAATGGTGTCATAATGGGCAAAATGAAACAGGAGACGCTGTTAGAATCCTGCCCAGTGCATCTTAAGCACAGCGTTCACTGTAGAGCGGGCCTTCCTTCCTTCCAAGAACCCCTTGCTTCCCCAGGGTGGATGCTGTAACGTGTTTGTTGAGTGACTGAACAATGACAACATGTGATGAATGACAAAAGTCAACCTATATTGTTACTGTGCCCTTTGATGGGCACACTCCTAAATGTAGCTTTGGACCTTCTGAGGGCACTGGAGACATGTGTGCTGACTAAATAATAAGAGAGACCCTAAATGCCTAACTCTCCATGCACCAGAGAACTGAGGACGTTTACCATGCCTCTCACCTGTGCTGATTGCACCAAGCAGAGTATCGATCTCAGAAGTCAAATGGTTAGTGGGTGAGAGGTGGGGTCTTCATAACCGATAACACAAAGATCGATGATACTGAACCCTGCCTTCAAGCATAGCTCTGCTGTGAGGGTGTTTTCCCAACATCCATGGAGTGCTGGATTTGAACCTAGCACTAGCACTGGGGATGATCCTAGCATTGAGGGAGATCAGAAGTTCAAAGGGCATCCTTAGCTGCCTGGTGATTTCAAGGCCAGTGTGGACAATAAGAGATGATGTCTAAAAAAAAAAGTATCTTTGCAAAATCAAATAAGAAAACCTAAATTATTTCCCCAGCTGCAATAGACCCTGCATGTCTGGGATGATGGCTGCAAAGCGTCCCTTAGAGGTCTGCTTATTTCAGGTGTGGCAGATTGCATTTTCCCAAACAAGATGGCAATAGCCACCTCCCGCCTCCCACACAGTCTTCCTCACAGCGACCTTGTGGGTGTCTCTACAGTAGATGGTATCAGGGTCTTGTCCCACGGCTTTACCTATTAGAGCGTTTTTCTCTTAAATCCCCTCAGATGTAAAGAAAGAAGCCCAAACCTGGCCTGGTGGTACAGTCCTGTAATCTCTGCTATGCAGAGGCTGAGGCAGGGGAATCAGGAGTTCAAAGCCAGCTCAAAATGCAAAAAGAAAAACACTGAGGATACAGTTCACTGACAGAGCACCTGCTTAGCTGTGCCACGCCCTAAGGTCAACCCTCAGTGCTGGGGACTTGGGAGACATCCCAAAGCCCTCCAGACTATGAGGAAGCCAAGTCACAAGAGCTTCAGTCATCACCTGAGATTTGTGTCATCCCAAGCCACCACCCACTTGCCAGCAGTCCTCAGAGGACTCAACCCCAGGCTAAGATCCTTGCTGGCTGAGCCGGTGCATCAAAGGGCAGAAGCCAGCCTGTCCACAATCTGACCATTAGAATTCATGTGCATAGTAACATGTCTTATATAGCAAAATAGGTGTTTTCAATACAGTGTTATGGGCACAACTGGGTCTGTCACAAAATATTTAACTTGAAGTCCTAACTCCATTGCCTCAGAAAACAACTAAAGATGGGCCTTCAAAAACATGGTTACAGTAGAAAAGGTCATGTGGATGGCTCCTAATCCAACACAACTAGTGTCTTGAAAAAGCTGTGTGTGTGTGTGTGTGTGTGTGTATACATGCACACATGACACAGTGCAAGTGTAAAGATCAGAGGACAACTTGCCTGAGTCAGTTCTCTTTTTCCACCATGTGGGGCTCAGGAATCGAACTTGTGTCATCAGGTTTGGCAGCAAGCACCTTTACCCACTGAGTCATCTTGCCAGCCCATAGTTGGTGTCTTCACAAGAAGAGATTCAAACAGAGATAAACGGAGGAAAGCCATGTGAAGGCGAAACTTAGCAGAAAGCAAGCCTGCTGACACCTCGATCTCCGACCTCAGCCTCCGGAGATGGAAACAGTCCGTTGTGGTCTGCTGCTGTGGCAGTCCTGCACACATGAATAGCACACTGGGACATCAGTCCACAGTGTCTCCTGGTCCCTGCAAAGATGCCAGACCCCAGGCAGGGACCTGGGATGTTTGTTCCCCTGGCCACGGAAACTGTCAGTGGAGAAAGAAAAAGAGACTCCTAAAGAAAAGTGAAGTGACAGGGTGATATCCAGTGCTTGGATAAAAAATAATGCTTTGGGAAAGGGTACCCTATGAGCTGGGCTTAATAGATAGATAAGGGGAAGACAGAGAAGACAGGAGGGGGGAACCCCAGATAGGAGGATTAGGTGGAGCAAATACACAGGAGCAGTAAAAGGATGAAAATTTTAAAAAAGCAAACAACAACAAAACACAAGCTCCAGATGCAAGTGCTCCCCTGAGAGGGGGCCGGGTCAGCTCACAAAGGGCCTGGACCGCTGTGTCTAGCATCTGCTTGATCCCGGAAGAATAGAATGCTGGGAACAGAGGAAGACTAGGGTTGGATATTGATGAAGGCGGGACATGGCAGCATCCCCCTACCTCGGGAGGAGCCTGCCGTGGGAGAACAGGAGCCTGCAGATCAAATGTAGCAAGAGGACCGGTCAACGTGCTGGTGGGGAGCCTGGGGGCTGGAGAGGGTGGGCAGCCGTGGAGCTCCATGAATATACATGATCCCGCCCCGGAAGTTGGCTTCCTGCGGTGCATTCTTGCCGAGCTCTGTCTTGACAAGGTGATGTCCTTCAGTAGAGGACATGATACGGCTGTTAGTTCAGCAGTTCTGTCAAGTCCGAGCAGGCTTTGATTTCGCCTCATACATATGCTTAGGTGCTGAGAAAAGCCGGTGCTGAGAGGGGCAGGGAGGCCAGGGAGGAAGGTCAGCCCCAAGGAGGAAGACGCAGGGCCTCCTCCCGCTGCTCCCTAGCTCTGACTTATGGATGACTTTGGCCGCAGCGCTGCCCGTGGGCTGCATTTTAACACCGCGCACAGAAATTCAGGGCTATGGGCCAGCCAGGGAGTCTTCTTACTGCCTTCAACTCTGTCACTCATGCTCGGTGACCCTAGAGAAGTCTCTTTTCCTCTCTGGGTCGCAGGTGTCTCCTCTGACAAATGAGGGAATGCCGTCAGTGGTCAGTAAGTTTTTGTCTTAAAGCAACTGAATCCTGATTCCATACACAACTTAATCAGATCACAGTACAATGGCTCTGACTGAAACCACAGGCCTAGAATCCCTTGTCCCTGATTTTTCTGAGGCACCCCTGACAGAGCTCCCATGGAGAGCTCCTGCGTTCACCTGCATGCTCCTTGTGAACGTTTGGGGGTTGTGCAAACCCCTTGTTCACTTCAGAAGGCCTCAGCGACCCTGCCTCAGGAAGGCAGTTGCCCTCTAATCCTCCGTGATGGGGAACATTAATATCACTGTTCACCTGGACGTAGCAACGCTTCCTCCGAGTATGTTTGTATTTTGACTGTCACTTCTACGGGAATCATAGGAGAGCAGCCCCTGGAAATCACAGATGTGCCTCTTCCACCCACAGTGGCACCTGAGAAAATGGGTGTCTGGAACACAGGTCCTTCTAGGAGACATGTTATTAAAGTTGAGCTCACGCTAGCTCGGCCCAGCAGCGTGCCTGACCTGGGGAACTTTTAGTGCATAATTTGGTGGTTGGATGGGAATTACCGTCTTTTAAACTTTCATTTATTAGGTGGGGGTGGGTGGGAGGGTGGGAGGGTTACAAGTTGTCAGAGGGCACCAGTCAAGGGTTTATCTTTCCCTTCCACCGTTCTTTTCAGGAAGTGTCCCTCCAGCCACTGCACGGGTCCTCCAGGCGAGCCAGCCTGCCAGCTTCCAATCTGTCCCCTTGGTCTCCACGGCATCTTTCTTACGTGGTTTCCAGTGAACAGGATCACACAGCAAACATGCTTGCCTACCAAACCGTCTTCCTGGTTCCTAGTTAAAGAAGCCTTTCAAGTGATTCTGGTGCAGGCATTCTGGGGCAAAAATGGTTGACACGTGCTAAGCTGGAAACTGATGGTGGAGGAGAAAGGAAAGGGACATGTGTCGCTTAAAGATTAGGAAGCTGCACAGTCTTGACTGCACAGCTCTTAGCTGCCAGTTCTAGAATATTCCTTGAGAAGTGTTGGCTTCTCTATGGTGACTTAGGTATTTATAGGGGACCCTCTGCAAGAATGTCCTGACTTGCCGGGCAGTGGTGGTGCACGCCTTTAATCCCAGCACTTGGGAGGCAGAAGCAGGTGGATTTCTGAGTTCGAGGCCAGCCTGGTCTACAGAGTGAGTTCCAGGACAGCCAGGGCTACACGGAGAAACCCTGTCTCGAAAAACCAAAAAAAAAAAAAAAGAATGTCCTGACTTATTCAGTGGTTAATTCGCTCCTTCTCTCTTAGCTTTTCATGGTTCCAAGCCAGAGGGCGCTCAGGGAGCAGGGACAAGTCCACTTACCTGGCTTCTTCTGCCAACAAGGAGTCCTTGCTGGGGACCAGGGCCTCCCTGGAGCACCCATGAGGGCCATCAATCCTTCTATATCTCTATCAGACTTAGAGCCATGAGAGGGACACAGGAAAAAACACTTTCTTGCGATGTGGCTTCCGAGTCACAGCAGTGGAACATAGGTGCTTTGGAATCTAACACACCAGAGTTCAAACCTCAGGCTTTGCTTAGTACCACAGTGAGACAGACAAGATAACAGACTGGAGTTCGAACCTCAGGCTTTGCTTAGGACCACAGTGAAACAGACAAGTTACAACAGCTGTCAGGGCCCCTGTCTCTTTGTCTGTAAAATGGACGTGAAAATGCAGCTTACCATTCTGTTGTGCAGATCAAACAAGAAGCAAAGCAGCCAGCACTGGGTCTGGAACACCCTAAGCCTTACCGCGTGGGCAATCCCGAGAACAGGCTCCAGCAAAGGTGAACCACCCAAGGCAGAGGGAGCGCCATCCCTGCTGTGTGGTCATACTCACACCTTCTTGAAGTGGAAACCTAAGGGTTCTTTGGAAAGCCTGTTGGACAGTATTTTGTTGGGGCAAACATGTGAAGGAACGTTTCATTAAAGCTGACACAGGTGTGAAAGGCTAAGGCCGACTCATGAAGGAACGTTTCGCTGAAGCAGACACAGGAGAGAGGCTGTTCTGCTAAAGCAAGCACGTGAAAGGACACATGACGAAGGATTCTTCTCTCTCCCTCTCTCTTTCTCTCTCTCCCTCTCCCCCCCCTCTCTGTTTTGGTTTTTCCAGACAGGGTTTCTGTGTGAATCCCTGGCTATCCTGGAACTCACTCTGTAGACCAGGCTGGCCTCAAACTCAGAAATCCACCTGCCTCTGCCTCCCAGGTGCTGGATGATGAAGGAGTCTTTGCTAACAACACAAATGTATTGACCCACCTTACATTGTGTAGTTGAGCTGCGTTTGTTGGTACTCCATAGAAATGCACCAAAAAAACTTCTGGTGATGTGCTGCAGTTTCTTGCTGCTTTCAAGGACTTGGGCTGGTTGGATGCACGTGCTGAGGCAAGAGCCAAGTTGAGGCGAGGCACGTGGAGGACACATGATGTTTGGAGGGTGTAAATAGGAAGGACAGAAGAGCTTGGCTTGCTGGTGCAGCCAGCTGTGCAACACTTGTGAATCTCAAGTCTTCGCTGATCTTCACCCCCCCTGAGAGAGGCCCAGCTGAGAACTTCTCCTGGTGTCCCTTCAGGACCCTCCTGCCCACTCAAGCCGAGACTGAGGCCTGGCTGTCTCTGCTAGGTCATGTCACCACTATCGCTAACCCTTCTCTACTGAACTGGACTGCTGGTGTATCTGTGAAGTGGATCGAGCTGCCGCTGCCTCCTAACCTGTGATTTCCAGACAACACAGACAGGAGTTGCTCCAAAGACCCTTTCTGAACAGGTCCACTTCCCCTGTGTCCTTTCTTTTCCACTGCTTCTCATGGGTGGTGAGCTACACGGGAGGTTAAAGTGTTTAAGAACCATCATTAAGAAAAGGTTTGAAAAAAATTAAAATTATGCTTTCTGCTTTGTTTCAAACCGTAGCTAACAGGAACTCCCAGACTCAGAACCTGGGTAGTGGACCCCAAACGTCAGGGGATTTTACATCTCCATCCTGAGCTACTGAGTACAAGGCTTGTACATCTCCTTGTCTGCTTCACAGTGCGTCACTCTGGTCATCTTCCAGGGTCCTGCTCCTGGTAAGCGGTATCAGCCATCCTGTCCATACAGCATGGCTTCCTCCGCCCCGCCCCCCAGTTCCCAGCATGGCTGAAAATCAAGTGTTTCTGCATCATTCTGTCCCTACCTTATCCATCATCCAGTCCAAGTTCTCAGCCTCCTCACCTGCGCCATGGCAACCACCTCCTGATTCATTTCCATGTGTCCTTCCAGATCCCCGACAAAAACTCAATTGTGTATGTGCATGCACACACAGCCGCACACATGCACACCCTCATGGCATGGGGGGAGGGAGATCTCACTTTTTTTTTTTTAAGATTTATTTATTTTATGTATGTGAGTACACTGTCGCTGTCTTCAGACACACCAGAAGAGGGCATTGGATCCTATTACAGATGGTTGTGAGCCACCATGTGGTCACTGGGAATTGAACTCAGGACCTCTGGAAGACCAGCCAATGCCCTTAACTCCTGACCATCTCTCCAGCCCAAGATCTCACTTTTTAAAAAGATTTATTTATGGTTTATAGGTGTTTTGTCTGTCTGTATGTGTGTCACATGCATGCCTAGTACCCAAAGAGGCCAGAAGAGGGCCTCAAATCCCCTGGAATTGGAGTTGCAGATGGTTCTGAGCCACCATCAGTACCTGATGTAGGTGTTGAGATCCAAATCCTGGGTCCTCTACAAGAGCAGCCAGTGCTTTTAACCCATGAGCCATCTCTCCAGTCCCCACTTCTGGTTCCTTGCAGAGAAAGGGCTCCTCACCTTTGCTCCCCTTTGCTCCCCTTGCTGGCCAGGCTCCTCCTACTTCTCCAGAGATTTAGCGGATGCTGTTGCCTATGCTTAGAGCACCTTGCCTCCCTGTTTCCCTACAAAGTTCCTACTCAACTTTTAGAATCTATTTTAAGAAGCCACTCTGATCCCTAAGACAGGCCACCCTTCTCCTGCCCCCAACCCTGACTTCCAGTACCCCCTGCCCTTTTCGGACTTCCCAGTACCCCCCTGCCCTTTTCGTCCATCAGAGAGTCCCAGGTATCATTCATCTGCATGACTGATTAATCGCCACACCACAACCACCAGACTCCAAGTTCCTTGAAGGCAAGGCTGATCTCTGCTTGGTTTGCTTTTGTCTTGAGAAGTTTAAGAACATAGTGGGCACTGATTAAATGTGACATGAGTGCCATCCAGGTCACTCCACCAAAAACTCCCTTCCAGAGACGTTCCCGTCTGCAGGTTTTTTTTTTTTTTTAACTGGTGGGCTTTAATGAGGATTCCCAAAGCACATGGAGTCATAGGTATGAGTTTAATTAACTCCAATAGGCATTTAATGTAGATTTAATAAGACAGTTATTGTATGTTAATTAAATGTCAACTGATTGCTAAAAGGTTTTTGCAATTATTGAAGTTTACTAATTATCTAATAGATAAATCAGTTTCCCATGTAAATAACTAGCATCTACATAAGCAATAAATATGTCATTAGTTTCCACACATTAACATATTGAAATGAGAGGTTAGCCCCTCAGGGAATTCTTGGAACCAGTGTCCAATAGAGGGAAGGGAGGTACTGCACATCTTGCTATCCTTATGTCCCATCCCTGCAGAGCCGGTGAGAAATTAGTTGGAAGACAAGTCTGCGATTTTATCCCATTTCCCCAAACCAGCCGGCTGGCCCCAGAGGGGTCCGATAAGAAAACAATGTGTGCCTTGGAAGTTCTGAGTCCTCACTTGTAAAATTGAGGTGTGTTGAGGCTCCCCCGCCCTTCAGGTGGGGTTTCTGTAACCACTGCACCGCAGATATCTGAGCACAGCTCATAAGGAGGCAGATGGACAATGGGAGTCCTCTGTTTCTTCCTGCAGAGCACACAGCCCCAGCTTTTCCATGGGAATGCCTGCACCGCTCCACAAGCCTCAGTTTCCCACTGTGGAAAACCTCCCCCACGTGGGTGTGCAGGATAATGACATGAGTAGCTAGCTATACATCTGTGTGAGGAGAAGATGAAGAAGCGGAGAGGAACAGAAAGAAATGGGATGCTTCCACAGAAAGGCCAGAAAACATGCTGCGCCACGTGGCAGGGGAGGCATCTTCAGACACCTGTCTCCTTAACCCTCAGCTTCTAAGCTCACCTCCACTTGGAGACTGGGATAGGGAGACAGAGAGGCTGAGGAATTTGCAAAAGGTTGCACAGGAAGAGGAAGAGGGGTGATCGGATCACAATTACCCGGCCGCCCCTCAGATTCCTCGGTATAGGAAGTTAAGGTGAGTGATAACTACACTCTGTGAAGGCAGGAATGAGGGCTCAGTCTCGCCCTTCCTAGACACCCTGACTGTACACTGCCTAGATCACAACGTTCTGAAGAGCTGTTTGTTATTTTACAGAGAAAAGAGTAGGGGCACAAAGAGATTTAGGAATGTCTTCAGGGTTACACAGCTGTAAGAGAACCCAGAATCTGAACCCAGGCTGACTGACTCTTTATCTGGGCCAGGCTACCCCATAAATCTGTACACCCCACTCCCACCCTGTGTGACACAAATAGATGCCTGTTTGCAGTTATGGCAATCTAAACTCCTGAAAATTTTAAATATACAAGAACTATCTTGACAAGCCCGTATTCACCAAAGCCCACAGATCCAGCATGTATTTCCACCCTTGAAGTCTGCAGACTTCACTGCAGGCTCCGAAAGCCCAACACTCACAAGCAGCTTTTTAATGGGGCTTGGCCAAAGGGAGAAGGATTCCTGGTGTCCCAAGAACCTGGAACATGATTATAATCTACAAGAAAAACAGGATTTCAGGCAGGTCCTCAGAAACATGGAGTCCTTTTCTAAGAGGAGGGTGTGGCCAGAAGAGAGATACAGAGAAATTCAGGGGGAGTCTCCCTCTCTCGGAGCAGAGGGCAGAAACTCAAAGGGTGCAATTGCATCTTTGAGAAATCTTTTTAGTGACCAGGAAGAGGCCAGAGGAGTTTTTCCAACCAATGAAATTCAGAGAGGCCAAGTCTTCGGACTTCCTATCAGTTCACTAGACAGCCCTGGGAAGGGGCTTAGCCTGTGTCTGTCATCCTTTCTTTTCTGAAGGATGAACCAGCAATGAAGGTATCTGTTAATCCCACAGAGGAGAGGAGAAAGACCACCAACCCAAATCATCATGACCAACTTCACTAAAGCAAGCGTTTTCATTAGTGTACACAGGCTGCCTCCCCCTAAGGCGGGATCTGAGAGCTCAGCATTGGACGTGAGGAAGACCCTGCTCTTACAGCTCAGCAGTAGGGGGTTCCACATGGGGGATCTAGCAAGCAAAATAGGCGGTGTTACAGGAGGGGAACACAGGCACAGTAGTTAATCTCCTTCTGAAACAAGGCCTCGGTTAGGAGGTGAACACAACAGGATCATCATAACAACGGGGGTCCCAGAACCTTCTGAAACAAAGGGTTGTGAGATGGTTATAAACAATGTTTAAAATAAAGACACGATTGCCATTTCTGAAACAGGCAATACAAAACCATTTGTAGTTAAGGTTACAGGTAGGGACTACCTTGAGGAATAGAGGTTTAATCACGAACGGGAATAAACCTGACTTGTCTTTCTTAGAAGATGTCTTTTAAGCCTAAAATGGAGGCAGGCTGGTTCTTCACACTGAGGCAGCCTGCATCCCCAAGGCACTCTGCCCTCACCCTTCCCAGCGTTAATCTCTTGAGCAACTCCCTTCGGCACCAGGTTCCAAAGAGTTAACATGGCAAGACAGAATATAATGCTGTTACTGCGCTGAGTGTGCTGCCGGGCACACAGTAGGGTCTCAGGAAATGCCAACTCTATGTCTGGTTTTCTTAAGACCACCAAGGGCCTGCTCACACTCCAGCAAGTTCTATTGTTTTGTGTCTCCATCAAGAGTCCCCAGGCTTCTCACAGACCACAGACCCAGCCAGTTCCAAGACCTCCCAGTCACACCACAGCCTTGTGGGCACCTCCTCAGCCTCCAGGGGGCCTGGAGTACCGTTTACAGAAATTCCCTTCCATCCAGAGAAAGCCTTGTCTTTGGGAAATCTTCTTTTTGGTGATCTGGAGGCCAGAGGGGTCTCCCAACCAATGGAAATTCATGGAGCAAATAAAGAGACACAAGACCCCCAAAGAGCTCCCAGGACCCCTGGGGTCAGAAGCCAGGCACTGCATTTATGTGCAAATGGAGCCGGATTAGGGATTAGGGATTATCAGAGCCCCGAATTACGTGCAGCTGTCAGGTCTCTTTGTCCAGAGGGATCAGGGAGATTTCTGGCTCCCCTCCCACCTCTCCTCCACTGAGCTGTCAGAGGCAGAAAGTAAGAGGGTCTCACACTGCCTGCTGGGGGAGCACTGGGGGAGGGCTGGGGAGAGGCTGGCCTTTAATCGATAGGCAGCCCACATGGCCCCTCCCAATGGCGATCAATGCCTCTTCCTGCTGATTCCTGATTCCAGAGCATCCAGTTGTGTGTGTGTGTGTGTGTGTGTGTGTGTGTGTGTGTGCATGCGCACGCACATGCTCGCATGTGTAATGAAGTGGGGGACCTTAGGACCACAACCCTTAGCCCCAGTTTTTGCTCAAGGCACCTGGCCCAAGAAGAAGCCCACTGAAACAGACATGTCTTTAAGAATAGCAGTCACCACCAGCCCATTCCCATACTGATAAATCTAGCAGTTTTTCTTCCATCTAAAGGGCTGTAGTGAACTCACCCACAGGAACTCAGTCTAGAGAGCAGGTGGCCCTACTGAAGTCTCCTATTTCTCCGGCCAGTGCTCTGTTTTGCATTGTGATGTGGACCAGAAACTCTGGGGGGCAAACTAAAACAGCCTCAAGAGGCACCCCTCCCCCAGTGTGTGTGTGTGTGTGTCTGTCTGTCTGTCTCTTTGCTAACTACACACAATGATGTTCCGGTAAACACATGAAAGAATGCTCTCAGCTAATTACGCTTAGTTCGTTTTAGAGCCAGGGGAGCTGGAGTATAGAACGGGTCAGTTAGCAACCCCAAGGTCACTCAACAAAGATGACTGCCTAGGAAAGACAGGTCAGGACCGACTGCCTCTCCCAGGGGCCTTGGGAGCAGCAGGGCTCTGCAGCCCTGGCCAACAAAACTGAGGCACAACGTTACAGTAACCACCAGGTCAGGAGCTATGTGAACCGTGCGTACAGTACCCAGAGGTACACACAGCAGCTGGACGGTGTGCCCAGGGTCACTGATCCCTAGAACAGTCCCTTGGCTACTGTCCAGTCTATAACTCAGCTGGACAGTCAAGGCATATTTAGCGTCCCTATTCAAACAGCAAGAATGCTAGGGGATGGAACACCGGGGCAAAAGAGACCTGGCCTGCTTCCTGACCCTAGGAGGTAGAGATTAAGGATCCTGTCTGTTGAGGCTGGCAGAGAAGCGGCCTGTTTACTCCTGTTTCCTAAATGCAAGCACTCACACACGGTGGAGAATGAACCGCACCAAGCATTTTGTGGGCAAAGGCCTAGTTAGAAATATTTCATACACTTTAGACTGTGAGTCAGGTCTCTGTCCCACACTCCTTTTCGGTTTCCTTTATAAATGTAAAAAAGCAGACAGCATGTCGGGGGACCGGTGGGAAGCAGGCTGTGAGCTGGAATTGACCCACGGGCCCCACAGCTTGCTACCCACTGGTCTGACTAGTCCCCTGTGGCTAAGGGAAAAGCTGTTTGGCATCTCTAAAGGAACCATGGGCTGGGAACGGAGCACTTAACTTCTCCAAGGCAAAGAGAAGGATGGAGGGTGCTCAGAGACTGAGACCAAGCTGGAGCCCTAACCCAGGGTAAGGGCAGAGGTGTCAAATGCATCAGAAACTGGGCTGGGAACGAGGCTGGGCAGGGCCTAGGTGCAGCTGCGAGGGAGCCAGGCCAGATCCCCACACTCCCCCTCAGCGAGAATCAATAACGATTTGAATTTCTTTCATCTGAGCAGGGATAGCAATACGCGCAAACACAGAGAGGGAAAAGGCATTGATTCCTCCCAGCTGCTGCCGAGCCCTCCTCACCGTTCCCGACACCCCCCTGCCATCTGGCCTCCCCTCCCCCAGATCCCTCTCACGCAGCATCCTGTCCCTGTCTGCGCCACTCTACAAAACCCTGGGGACACCCGAGGCAGGGAGTCCTGCCAGGATACTGCAATCCTCCACGTACCACAGCATCGAGACCCCACTGAGTTACCCACCCCACCCCCAAGAATGGGACAAGGCTGAGTTCCACTTGGGGGACCTACATCTCCTGAGGATCCTGGAGCTTTATCCCTCGCGCCCACTCCCCCACACGCCACCCTGCTGGTTTCAGGAATTTTATTCCCCGTATTCATGCATCTGAGAGACAAAGCAGGTATATCAGGATTGGCTTCTCCACAGAGTGTGATTTTGGATTCCGCCAACATCGGAGTGGTTCCCTGAGGTGTCAGATAATGGATTTCCTGGGGAGAAACAGGAGGCAGGTGTGTGGTTAGAAGAATAAGGACTGAGGGGTGGTGCGTGCCTTGGTACAAAAGAGAAGAAGGTAAAGACCGGGAAGGAAAGATCCCCTTCCTGTGCATCATAAAGGTCATGACCAGCACCCCAGAGCAAAACACCGGATAACAGAGAAAAGCATCACAAACTTATTTGCTAGCTGGCTTAGGTGACCCAGAGCCTTCCCTGTGAAGACCAAAAAGCCTTGTTTATCTCTAGCATCAAAGAAGGAGTGACCTGTGAGAGAGAAGCCTCCCGGAAAACTGTGGGCCAGGGCTCTGGGGGAGCTCAGCAGGTCTGCACAGATTCTTTTGCCCCACCCCCACCCCCATTGTAGCATTTCTTTCTCCTAGATATGGGAAGTAACAGAGTGGTTTAGAAATGAGAAAATTAATTTCTTTCTGGCTGGCTCTTATGTGTAAAGGTGGGTAGGAGGTTAGAAAAGAACTTTTTATGCTTGGCTTTGCGGGGACAGGGTTCTGGTTACACATGCACCTTGAAGAAGAGGAATTATAGGTATGTGTGCTCATGCATGTTCTCATGTGTATGTGTGTATGTGTGTGCACACACGTGTGTGAGAGAGAGCACGTGCGTGCATGTGTGTGTGTGTGTGTGTGTGTGTGTGTAGACCAGAAGTTGACAACAGGTCTCTTCCTATATCCCTCTCCACCCTGTTGCTTGAGACTGGGCCTCACCGGAACTCACCAGTTTGATTAGACTGACTGGAATCACAGGGACACACTTCCTCAGAGCGGGGTTACAGGCACACACTGCCAAGCCCAGCTTTCTTTACATGGGGAAGCCAGGGGCCTAGAATTCTGTCTTCATGTTTGCACAGCAAGCACTGGGCTGAGACACGGCAGTGTTAACGCCTTACCTGGGGGGAGAAGGACCATGAGGAACAGGCAGCACACTGGCTAGAAATTTTCTTTTGAAGCAGCTTCTGGGTCTTTATTTGGGGGTGTTTTTCCCTGATCCCCAGTGGGGAATGAATGGAAATGTATTTATGGTATAAAATTAATAGAAGTTGGAATGGGAAGAGGAAATGGGCAAACTCTGGGACCAGGTCTGGAGTTCTGCCAGGTGAACAGCAGAGGAGTGAGGTTTACAGAGGGAACAGTGAACTGGGGGCGCTCATGCCAGAGGGCGCTCATCTCATGGGCTAAGTCTCAAGAAGCACCATGGACTGTGAATGTGAACGTGGCCAACTTTGCCTCTCTTCCTTAGGAGACCTCAGACCCCTGGAGATCCTTTGACATTGGACCTCACTTCATTGACCTCAGACCCCTGGAGGTCCTTTGACATTGGACCTCACTTCCTTGGCTTCTTCCGGGCCCCCGCAGACTACTCTTTCCCATTTGGGGGAGGGGGTCACTGGAGTTCCTGCACCCCAGCCTTACCAGTTGCATGTCTTGAATGTGCAGATGGAGAATGATCCCTTCCCAGCCTCCCTAGCTCCAGTTGCTGTCTCCGACACCTGAGACCTTAGAATGACCAGAAGCTGTGCCACCTCCAACGTCCCCCATTCTAAAAAGCATTCTCTCCAAACAAAACTTTAACCCTTCTAGTTTCTCCTCCGCAGCCTTGCGTCTTTGACTTCACTGAGACTCCAAGTCATAATTCCTTCTGCCCCTTCCCTTACTTGACCTCTGCATAGCCTGGAACCTCTCTTTAGTTGCAAGCCGGGGAACTCTAACCACAGTGGCTTTCCCACAAGCTTTCCTGGCCATCTTTGGAGGCACTTTTCCCAACCATCGTAGCAAATGGCACTACTGTTAGGACTTAGATCTGCAATGTCACTGAAAGATCCTGTATGAAAGTTTTAGTCCCCAGATGATGGCTGTGTTGGGATGGAACAGAAGTCTTAAGAGGTGGGCCCTGGTCAAGGAAAGAAATCTCTTGCTGGGCAATAGTGGTACACGCCTTTAATCCCAGCACTTGGGAGGCAGAGGGGTTTCTGAGTTCGAGGCTAGCCTGGTGTACAGAGTGAGTTCCAGGACAGCCAGAGCTATACAGAGAAACTCTGTCTCAAAAAAAGGGAAAAAAAATCTCTTGAAGAGGAGTATAATATATTGAGTCTCTCTCCCTCTCACTCTCTCCCTCTGTCTCTGTATTGGCTCTCTGTCCTTTTCCAAACATGAGATAAACAGCTTCGAGCTGACACACACTTCCCAAACAACAGCTCCAATGGATCATGCACTGAAACTTCTAACCCTGTGAGTCAAAATAAATCCTTTCTCCTTTAAATTGGCTTCCTTAGGAGTTTTGTCACTGTGACAGACGGCTGGCACTCACCTCCTTGTAGCCCTTCTTTCAGTCCTCCCTGACCCCCAGCTAAGGAACTCATCTCCATCTCTTCAGTTTGGGTTCCGCCACACTGGCCAGAAGACTGGGCAGACAGTGTCCGTGTGCGAATCTAAGCCTCAGTCTTAGAAGGCACTGCATATTGCCAGCGATGCCTCCAGAAGAGCTTGGCCCAGAGGGAGGATGAGGTACACGCAGTGAGGCCTCAGCTGCTATAGCACAAAGCAAAGCTAAACATCCTGGCCCAGGCGGGACCACTGAACTGGGGCCAACTGGGAGATGCCTGGTGCACAGCAGTTTGGGGTGGTTTGTTTCACATCGTTTCTGTGGCAAGAGTCAATGGCTGCCCATAATCTCAAGAAAGCAGCCATCTCATTCCACACACAAAGAAGAACAAAGAGCAGAAGGCATGTCCCAGATGGCTTTTCCCTTTAATTAGCCTTCCTAGATACTTCACCCAGCCATTTCCATTTCTATCTCCTTGGCCAAAGTCATTGCCATGTCCACCCTGAGTATGTAGCAAAGGAAGTATTTTTAACCAAGCTGCTCCAAGCCAAATCTAGGTCTTTATTTGGCTGGACGTTAATCTAGTGCATAGCACGGATAGAAATAGAAAACAAACACATAAGAGATCATTTTAGGCACCAACAAGTGCTGTGAGAGAGATAAAATAGAAAGAATGGTTAGCGGTTCATTAGTGCAGATCTTGTATTAGCTCAGAGGAGCAGAGAAGGCAGACAGAACCATACTAGAGAACTGGGTGCCCAAAGGAAAAAGCAAAGATGAAAGCCCCAACTTAGCGGCAAGCTCAGCATATTTGAATAACAACAGGATATGATGCAATAGTTGGGAGGCAGCAGGAGGGGGGAGGCAGAGAGGAGGGCAGGCAGCCTATTGTAGAGTTCTGTGGGCTGTGATCAGAAGTCTGTGTGTTGTTCTAGTTGATCTCCAAAGATGGCTTTAGATGGTCTGTGCAGGGAGGATTGTAAAGAGCAGAAACACCAGTAAGCAGCTGCGTGCAAGCAAGAGAAGCATCCAGAGCCGTTTATATTACCTAACACTGAATTAGAAATGCTAGCCAGTGTAATAAGATGAGAAAAACTAATCAGCAAAAAGCATACAGAATAAAAACGAAAAGAACAAACTTGTCTCTATAGGTGGGTGGCACAGTTGTCTATATAGAAAAATCACATAAGTTGCAAAGAAGCTATACAAAAGCTAGTAGAAAAGATAGCAAGATCGTAGTATATAAAATCATACAAAATTCCAGAGTTGGCCTACACGCCAGCAAGAAACAATAATAAAACAATGTTGTCAATCTACCAAAACAAATGGAATGTCTGTATCTCAGCAAATATAAAACTCTATAAAATAATTCAGGTAAAACATAAACAGAAAGACCTGGTATAACAGATACCAACTTTCCACAAACCGATCTGCAGTCCAAATTACTATCAAAATCACAGAAGGATTTAAAAAAAAAAAAAAAAAAAAAAAAACTCAACAGAGTGAGTCTAGTCTTTACGTGTAGAAACAAAGTAGCAATTTTGAAAAAGCAACAGAGTTGGAGAATTCACACTGACTGGGGATAAGGTTTTCTACAAACCTTGACTAATCTCAACCTGGGGTGTTGGTAAAGAATAAACGTAATAAGCAGTGTTCAACAGAAAAAACAATGTCCAGCATCAGGATCCGACATGTGTAGTTAACTGACTTGCAATAATGTAAGGATGCAACAACAATCTTTCCAACAAGCAGCAAGGACCAACTGTGCATCCATAAGCCAAAAAAAAGGAAGAGAGGGGGAGGAGGGAGGAAAGGAAGAAGAGAGGGGGAGGGAAGAAAGAAACAAAAGAAGAAAATTGACCCATACCAGGAACACCAAAAACATGATTCTTAAAAAATTGATAAATTAGGGGGCTGGAGAGATGGCTCAGTGGTTAAGAGCACTAGCTGCTCTTCCAGAGGTCTTGGACTCAGTTTCCAGCAACCACATGGTGGTTCACAACCATCTGTAATGGGATCTGAAGCCCTCGTCAAGTGTACATGCAGATAGAGCACTTACATACATTAAATAAATCTTTTTTTAAAAAATTGATAAATTGGACATCAATAAAGTTTTTTAAATATTTTATTTATTTAATATATATGATGAGTACACTGTAACTGTCTTCAGACACACACCAGAAGAGGGGCATCAGATCCCATTACAGATGGTTGTGAGCCACTATGTGGTTGCTGAGAATTGAACTCAGGACCTCTGGAAGAGCCGTTGGTGCTCTTAACCACCCAGCCATCTCTCCAGCCCCCATCAATGAAATTAAAAGTTTCTAATGTCTAAGGGACACTGTTGAAAGGCTATAAGGTAAGCCTCGTATATTTTCAAACTGGGTATTTGATAAAGAAAATATAAAATAAATAAAATAAAACTCCATAATAATAAAACACAACCCAAACTAGAAACGAGCAAAATTCTGAGCAGATACTTCACCAAAGAAGATGTATAGGTGGAAAATATTAATTAATTAAAAGAATCCAATCTTATTAATCATTAGGGAAATGTAAATTAAAACCATAATAAGATACTATAGCATACTCATTGAAATGGCTAAGAAAAGAAAAATTAAAGCAGGTAGTACCAAACTCTGATAAAAACACAACACAATGGAGACTCTCATACATTGCTATGGAAGCACAGATGGGATAATGACTTTGGAATACAATTTGGACTTTCATATTGGTTGATATAACTTGCCTATATGGCATTGGAGAGATGGCTCGGCAGGGAAGAGCTCACTCAGCTCCTGTAGAGGACCTGGGCTCAGTGCCCAGCACCCATCTCAGTTGGCTCACAACGGCCTCCATCACCAGGGGATCAGATGCCCTTTTCTAGACACTGTTGGCGCGCGCGCGCGCGCGCGCGCACACACACACACACACACACATATACAAAGCATATACATAATTTTTACAGTAATAAAAACACAATAATAATAATAATCCAAAAACTTGCCTTATGAACCAGCAATCTCATTGTTAAGTATTTACTGAGAAAAAAAAGAACATATATTCACACAGAAACCTACATACATTTACAACAGCTTTAATCACTCAAAAAATTAATGTGCTAAAAGATGAAAACAAGCCATCATCCTTTAATAGGTAAATACTCATATAAACAATGGAATATAGCAAGGAAAGCTCCTACCTACCACTGACCCATGACACTCCCAGGATGAATCTGGAAAACACAGACCCCACTGAAGGGACCCAGATCCCAGAAGCATCACCCTGGTTCCGGTTCCTATCCCTTTGCAGAAGGTAAGACCGCACAAGAAAGCGCATCCATAACCATCCAGGAGCTAGGATAAGGGCCAAGGGAATCTTGGGAAGGCTATGGGTGTTCTGGTACATTCCAGCAGACGAGTATACACTAACCTAAGTGTGTCACCCTTCATCCAGCTGTGTCCCTAAAAAGTTGAATGAAGGCCAAGGGCAGTGGTGCATGCCTTTGATCCCAGCACTCAAGAGGCAGAGGAAATGGATCTCTTAGAGTTTCAGACCAGCCCGGGGAGCAGAGTAAGACCCCAATTTAAGAAAAGAAAGCGATCAAAATCAATAGGCCCGATTTTGGAAAGACGACTTTCGTCTCAGCAAAGTCCAAGCAGCCACCACAAGCTGGTTTCATGAGAAAGACGGGGAAGGGGAAAGAAGGAGGCGGCTCAGGGTGAGTGATTAGGAGAGCTGTTCAGACAGATGGACTTCCATCAGAGTGGACAGCGGAGCTTGGCCAGTCAGGACAGGGGCCTACTGAGGACGAACAGCCAGATACAGTCACAGTGCTGAGCTCCAGAGAAGCATCAGTCACGATTCTCCACACGACCAGACTCATCCACTTCCCAAGGTTTACGGAGCACCAACCTGGCACCCGGCGTTCTTTCATTCACCTCAGCTGGTTTGTGAGGTCTATGCAATGCTTTCATAGCCCTGTTGAACTGAAGGAGGGATGGACACACAGACAGGGACAACTCAAGATCACTCAGAGAGCAAGTGGTGGGAGGAAGTTTGTATCTAAACTGTATGACTCAAGCCGGATTTCTCCCCTTGGTACCACAGACACCCAACAAGGAGGTCAGGTGTAAGGTGGAATAGAGGAGATGGCCAATTCTGACTTACAAACTTCCTGTTTCGGTCAAGTTGGTCCTAATAATACTGTCACTCACCACCCCATATAGAGTGACTCCTCAGCCAACACAGTCCTTAACACTTTTCATGTTCTGTTTCATTTTTCATCCTCAAAAGGGAATCCCCTCTCCCATTTCCTCCAGGGTCCCCCCCAAGTTCAGGTCTCTCTGCCATCTTGATTACAGAAGATATAAACAGCTGGCAGCTTTGTTTTAGCAGCTGTGTCCCCAAAGCCTGTGTCCCTGGCTGGCCCCTTGGTCAGCTTCAGATGAGGACACAGGAAGGCATCCCTGATGACTATCAACCTCTGTTCCTCTTGGGGGTCTCAGTGACTCAGACCCCCCACCTCTGCTGTGAGCTTCTCAGGGCCTGAACCCAGACCCAGCTGAGCCGCTGTCCGGGATGAGTACAGGAAGTGGCGGTGGCTGCTATGGCAACGAAGCTTTGCACTGTCTACTCAGAACAAAGAGCGCTTTCTTGGCCCTCGAACCCTGTGGCTAGCAGGCCGTGAACATCGCCATCTAAGTAAAGCCCGCATCACCCCAGCCGTCCAGCGCCTCACTCTTTCCTGTGGCAGACATCTCAGTGGCATTCTCCATCTGTAGCCTGGGGATGCTCCCTGCTTCTAAGGGAAACAGATGAAAAAGGATAAGAATGAAACAGAAAGTGGTCCAGAGACTCAGAAATGTGTACCCCAGGGAGCCTATATTAGTTACCTTTTCTGGTCACCATGGCAAAATACCGTATAGAAGCCACTTATAGAAGGATTTCTTTTGACTCCAGGCTTTAGGCAATTCAGCTCCTCATTAATAGGGAAGGCATGGTGGGGCAGGGGGTAGGCATAGTGGGAGGGAGGGCAATGGCATGGTACTGGTCAGGGGAATGGTGGGGAGGCAAGGCGTGGTATGGGGGAGAGAGGTGAGGAGGGGCATAGTACAGTGGGGGACTTTCAGCACAGATTATTAATGATACTAAACAGAAAATGCAGAGCTCAGGCTAGGACTAGGGTGAGCTCAATAAATCTGAAGCGGTGGCCTTCCAGCCTATGTCTGCCAGCTAGTAATATCCAGAAAGTCCCACAACCTCTCATTATTTGAGGACCAAGGATTGCAAACACAGGAATCTGATGGAGGGCATTTCACACTCAAACCATAGCAGCTCCCTGGCCCATGACACTAAACATTCAAATAGACAGGCAGGGACTGTCCTCGGGTCACCAGCTCAGGTTCAGCTCCAATGGGTCCTGGCAGCCTTTCTGCCATTCTCAGTCTGGGCCTCAGCCAAGCCTTCTACTGTCCCTCCCTCCAAGCACAGAAGGCCTCACACACCTTAGCTAATGGCACTAGCTGACAAGTGGCTTCCAGATACCTACCCTGCCACCACTGGACCCAAAAGGCTTACACTGAAAGCAGGGTAGCCAGTGTTGGCCTTCAAACATCTAGCCCTGACTGAGCTTTGGAAACTCTCCAAGGCTGGGTAGACAGCTGGAAAACTATTGGGAACAAAAGAGGGTTCTCAGAGTCGAGAAGGTCAAGGATATGGTTCAAACCTAAAACCCAGTGTGGGCAAAGGGATACGACAAAGGAGTGAGGTGAAGTTGGACAGCCCTGGCAGAGTCCAGAACTAGCCATGGATTTGAGGCAGCCTCTGCTTTCTCTAGGCCTTCCATGGCCCTGTAGCCACCCCCCTCCAGACACGGATGGACATGGGCTCTGCAGGAAGTGACCCTTTCCTGCGATGTTGCTCTGTTGCTTTTTTCTTATTAATTAATTTATTTATTTATTTATTTTGGTTTTTGAGACAGGGTTTCTCTGTGTAGCCCTGGCTGTCCTGGAACTCACTCTGAAGATCAGGTTAGCCTCGAACTCAGAAATACACCTGCCTCTGCCTCCCAAGTGCTGGAATTAAAGATGTGTGCCATCACCACCCGGCTGTTCTGTTGCTTTTAAACAAACTGCCCAGTGAAGACTTTTGCTGCATTCACATGCACACAACACTGTGCTGTGAAGCAGGAGGTTGCTGTTCCTGCTGTATCTTGGCAGTCCCAACAGCTACAGCAGCACTGTTCACTGATCAGGACTTCACACAATTCCCCCAGCTGTTAGGTACAGGGGCTGGATCCCTGCATAGGAGGCAGAGATATGTGGATTCCTAGAGCCCAGTGGCCACCCAGCCCAGCCAAACAGATACCTCAGGTTCAGTGATAGACCCTGCCTCAGTAAATAAGATGGAAAGAGCTCAAGGCATCTTTGACTTGTCCACCATTGATTCCATCCTCCATAGGAAACCACGCTTCTGTGCATACCCATGCATACACTGGCAAACAATGATTTCAGTTTGAGAACCAATGTATTAGTATCAGCAAGGCTTTGGGGGAGAGAACCCACACACAGCACAATATATAACAAGCACACACAACACACACATGTAACACACAGCACACACACATAATACACATGTATATAACATACACAACATATACATATAACGCAGACAAACACACATATAACACACAGCACACACACACATATAACACACATATATAACTCACAGCACACACATATAACACACATTCATAACACACAGCACACACATATGACACACACATTCACATTCTTCATATCTTTAAGGGCTTGTAGCCCAGTGCCTGTGAAGTGTGAGATCATCTCCTGAATCTGTTTTTTTGTCACATGACCTTAGGCAAAGCACTTTCTGGCTATTTCTAAGTCTTGGTTTCTTCCCTCAGAGAAAGAAGCTAAAAGCAGTATTTGTGTCTCTTCCTCGATGTGCTTTCAATGCAAAACATATGTAATTTTCTCTGCCATTGTTTGGCAGATAGTAAATGACAAAGAGCAGAAGGTGACCATTGATATGTGTTAAATAAATATGTGAATGAATGAATGAATGAGTGAGTGAATGAGAAACAGGTCAAGAGAAAAGATACATGGCATGTTTTTCTTTCCTATGTGAAATCAGTGGTATGTGTATGTGTGTTGTATGTATGTATGTATGTATGAAACGTTTTTATATATCTTCCATGTTAACTTTAAGTGGGACATGGTGGCATGTACCCACAGCCCCAGGATTCAGACTGAGGCAGGAAAATTGCTGCACATTCGAAACCAAATTGACCTATATAGCTAGTTCAAGGCTAGCCTCCACTGCATAGCAAATCCCTGCCTCAAAAAAAAAAAAAAGGTGATTTTTTTTCAGAGGAGGAACCTGGGTCAGGGGTGCTTTGCTCCCTGCTTTCTGCACTTGTAGCTTGCCTCAAGCAAGCACCTGGGCGTGTAACTTTCACTAACTTCCGCCCCAGATGACCCTCTGGGATCAGCCTGTGAGGAGCAGGCCTCCTCCCCTTTCTTGACCAGCGTCCTCACTTTCTTCATTACTCCCAACCCCATAACCCTCAGGTATGCTTTGTCTCAGAATCCCCTTCTTGAGTCTCTGAGACCGCTGATCTCTAGGAGCCCAGTTAGAGGTGGGCTCCTGCCCTGCGGATCGATCACTGAGCAGTCTGGGTAAAGAACCCCAGCAAGGGCCAGCAAGGAACAGGGCATCCAACAGTGAGCGACGTGACGTGGGTCGGAGGTTGCGGCTGTCCAAACAGGAAAAGGAAGTGCTATTGTGTGGGGGCTGTTCCCCACGCTCCTGATGGAACCTGATCCAGGATAGGGGACTCTGAGGTCCAAAGTCAGCAGATAAAAGCCTCACACTGTAGACAGGGATGCAGAAGGTGCTCCTGAGGCATGAAGAGGAGTGGGCAGTAGCCAGAGTGGGCAAGAAGGTTGCAGGAAGTCCTTGGGAAGAAATCCCTGTCTCCTGAAAGAGTGCAGAAGCCAAGACTGGAACTACAGGGCGCTTGGGAAGCTCATGTTCCAGCCTGCTTCCTGGAAGCAACCCCGCCCCCCAGCCTCCTTTACCCAAGCACCCACTGCAGGTGACAGATATAACAAAGGCCAGCGACCAGGAAGCCACCTGTCAGCATCTGGAGCTGCATCCTGCAGGCCCACCAGTGCTATGCACAGGCCCAGGGATGAAGGGGGCTCAGTGGCCACAGGACAGCGATTGGGGGCTACTTCTGTCTCTCACACCTTACAGATCCATCTCTGGCACAGCCAGGAGCAGAGCTGAGCCTGTGTCTACCAGCAGAGCATCCCCAGGAAAAGAGAGGATCTCTGGGGGCTAGGACAGGTTGTCGAGACTCAAGACCACCTTGGCCAGGTCAGATAGCCCGGCTACCCAGTTTCAGGCTGCCTTGCCAGCCCTCCAGGGTCCTCAGCCCAACAGCCTCAAATTATCCTGCCATTAGTGGAGATCCATCCCTTCTGAGCACCCGTGCCATTTCATCACACCGTCTCAGCATCCAACATTAGGAGATAACTGCGCTCACAACATATGTCATTACTCATTAAGGGACTTTTTCTGGATTATGGCTGGGGCTTAATGACTTGTTAAAGATGTTTAACACTTACAATTTTGTTTTTAATTTAGGAAGCAGCATGATCAAACTGCGCCCTGAGACTCTCTTCTCGATTTGGTGAAATCTGGAGATGGGCCGGCTCCGCGGCTGCCTGTGCAGGGGAGGTGATCCTTAAATTGAATTGCAGCCCTCGGAGGGGTGTTTGCCCCGTCAGCTGCTGCCAGGATCTGACATGTTAATGGGGCTGAGGAAACAATGGGTTTCAGAGGTAATTGCTGAAGCAATGACTTCCAGGCAACATTTGACTTAAAAGAAGTGCTGCTGCTGAAGGGAGGGGCAGCTCTACTCCAGAACTCCAGCCTGTGCCCAGGCTTACCTCAGGCGGGCCTGCACCCTGCAGCCTCAGATGCTGACCTGTGGCTCCCTGGTCACCAGCCTTTGTTATGTCTGTCATCTACAGTGGGACTCGCTTGGGTAAATGAGGTCTGGAATACTGCCAGGAAAGGGGCCAGAACGTGAGGTTCCTGATGAAACATTTGGGAAGGCAGACTCCAGAGGCAGGAGGGTCTGAGACGCCTCACGCCCCACTGCACGGGGACTGCCATCCCTGGAGACCTCTGTGGTCTTGCACACCGTGTACCAAGGATTTGGTGTGAAGATTCCCGGAGATGCTCCCCTGAAATATTGATCTGGGCCATAGACATAGGCACTCCCTGGTTCCCCAAGTCCCTTCTAATTATTCGGCGCATACTAACTGATTCAATCAACTGCCAAATAGTTCTCTTGGGTAGCAAATACTGTTCCCATTTTATAGATTAGAAAACTAAGGTCCCAAGCATCTAACTCCACACAGTATCTAGATATGGAAACAAGATGAGCAGCCTCAGCTTCCTGTGCCTCAGGAACCTGTTGGGGCAATGCTTATCCCACACTGGTCCTCCCCAATGTCAGATTTCACCTAGACTCCTAATAGAGTTCCTGGCCTGCTAGGAAGGCCGGACTCTCCCATCCAAAAGGGCAATCCAGAGTCTCATAAGTCTCTTAGCCCACAAAGGAAAAAAATCCATTGAATCACATACGAAGCAATGTCCTCATGCCAGCTCTAGGAGACAGGTCGAAGGCGAAATGTGGGCATAGGAGAGTTTGACATCAGCTTTGAGTAGAGGGGTGGGGGAGGGGACAGATGTTGGGCCTTAGAAAGGATGTGCCAGACTCACATCTAGAGAAGCACACTGTGGGGATCAAGGCTCCAAGTCGCTGTCTTAGTCTCTTCTGTTCTAATAAAGTCAATGCCCACAAGTAACTAGGGGAGGCTTACATAGCCGGACCAGAGTCCATCACTGAAGGAAACCAAGGCAGGAACTGAAACAGGAACCTGGGGGCAGGAACTGAAACAGGAACCTGGGGGCAGGAACTGAAACAGGAACCTGGGGGCAGGAACTGAGACCGGAACCTGGAGGCAGGAACTAAGACAGAAACCTGGGGGCAGGAACTGAAACAGGAACCTGGGGGCAGGAACTGAGACCGGAACCTGGAGGCAGGAACTAAGACAGAAACCTGGGGGCAGGAACTGAAACAGGAACCTGGGAACAGGAACTGAAACAGGAACCTGGGGGCAGGAACTGAGACAGAGACCAGAGCAGAGTGCTGCTCACAGACTTGCTCTCCTCAGCTTACTCAGCCTGGTTTTTTACGCCCTCCAGAACCACTTACCTGAGGATGGCACTGCCCACAATGGGCCAAACCCTCCAACGCACCAGTCATTAACCAAGGAAATTCCCCACTGGCTTGTCTATTGACAGGCTTAATGGGAGGTATTTTCTCAAATGAGGTTCCTTCTTCCCAAATGATCCTAGCTTGTGTCAGGTTGACAAAAAAAATAATCAGCAAAGTCCCAGTGGAGGTTTCATGAGGCGTTAGAGGAAATGTCATGAAGCCATTTGCTCCGTCAGCCATTTGGTCTCTGAACACATCCTTCCCAACGTATCAACTACTTGTGTCACTCTATAGGACAATAGAGAAAGGATAGAGGCCCTTGAACAGCAAGTCCATCGTCCCCATCCACCAGAACTTATTAAGGCCACCTCAGCCTCCTTCTATCCCTTGCTCCTGTGCCTGACAGAGTCATCATTGTCACAATAGCCATAAACTGTGAGGGTCACCTTGCTGCCTCCAAAGAAGCCATCTTGCTTCTCCTCTCTGCACTGCTTTAGTGTCTGGAGCACCAGGCTCAGAACGCCCTCTTCTCTCTCAGGGGCTCCCAGGTTCAGAACCCTGGAAGCAGCTGCCTGAGCCTCAGAGCCAGACCACAGAGAAGGCAGGCCTCATAAGGCCGTCCATCAGGCAAAAGCTGCTAAGAGTGGACAAGACTCAGGACTGCCCCAGAGATCTCTGAGTGTTCTGGGCTCTGCCTAAGCCCTTCCGGGGTTGGGCTTTGGTGGCGTGATCTCTTCCTACCCCTTGAGGATCTGAGTCTACCAAGAAAGTCAAGCTCCCTGACTACGGAAGCTGTCAGCTCAAGGGAGTCCTCAACTATTAATGAATCCAGCGAAGTTCTCCCAGGTCTCCTAATGACAAGGGATTGTACAGGTGGACTTTGTGTGTCCTGAAGGGATGAGCACCAGCTTATTGTAGACAGCGGCACACAGGAGGAGATAGCCAGAGGAGAGAGCCCTTCCCTGTGTAGTAGGGAATTGAGTCCCTTTCCTTCCTATTCCAACGTCCCCAAAGAACAGCAGCCCTCTTTACCAAGGCCCCATTTTAATAATAGAGAGATTACCACAGAGGATCCAGACAGACCAGAGCTTCCCAGGACAGAGGGCGGGCTGCACTCAGCTCCTCTGTAGTGCTAGCCTTCTTCCTAGAAAGCCTCACACATGTCCCATCCATACATCCCCACAGCCCCAGGCCTCCCCTCCTCCAGGTCTTTACAGAGCCTCCCCCAGTCATCTCTCACTGAACAGAGTTGCTCAGAAGCATATCCCTCTGTGGGACCTGTAGACCTGGCCTAGTGTGACCTGTGTCTTACGCGGCAATTAGAAGTAGTCTGTCACATTTGGAAAAGACAGGGGAAAGGAAGAAGAGAGAAGGAAGGGAGACTGAGAGAAAGGAGAGAAAGGGTGGAAATGGGAGGGGGAAAGGAAAGGGAAGGGAAGGGGTAAGGAGGGAGGAAAGGGAAGGGAAGAAAAACAGAAGTAACTTTTCTAGAAAGAGAGAGGAAAGCCCCACCCACCAGGGGTCATGGGTCAGGGTCTACCTCAGGGGACTCCCGCTCACTGCTCAGCTTTTGGAAATTTCACTTTGGATTTATTGTCCACTTTGATGGAAAGAGATTGCACTGTCACAGAATAGCAGTCCTATCTCACTGGCTCTGTGTGTGTGTGTGTGTGTGTGTGTGTGTGTGTGTGTGTGTGTGTGTGTGCATGCGTACATAAGTGTAGTAGAAGAGTTTGTATAAACTGTTGGCACAGACTTTGAAGAACTCCAAGGCCTTCATGGCGCAGGGTCTAGCACACATGTCCTGGGGAAGCTAAGCTTTGTGATAGTGGAAATGGTAGGACTTCACATACTCTCATTTTCCTTTACTGCTGGAACCATCTGGTTCCATGTCCATGAGGCAAGTAGGTTTTTCTTGGGTTTTCTCTCTCTCTCTCTCTCTCTGACATTGTTGTTGGTCTTCCCCTGATACTCTACAAGGCAGGCAAGCCTAAAGCCTCCTCACACCTCCTTCTGTCTAATGCTGTCAGTAGCATGTGGGACCCAACAAGCAGGTCCTCCTTACGGAACCTGCCACGGACTGTGACAGACAAGCAGAAGGCTGGAGACCTCACACACCATCCTCCTGGAGCCAAGAGAGTCCAAGAGCAGCAGTGTGGGAAACGAGTCAGCCATCCCACAAGTTAAGAGAGGGGAGATGCGGTGGCCGAACCCTCCATACTATCAGAAGCCCAGGGGCTAAGTTACCGTACAGAGCAGGCTTCACAGATCTCATTGCTGGAACCAAGCATGTGATAGCCAGCAGCCATGGAGAGGAAGGGCTCAATCTGACTCACAGCTCAAGTGGGTGAGGGTCCTCCTGTGGGTAAGACATGGCATCAGGAATGGAGAAAGCTGGTCACATCTCACCCAGGGTCCAGAATCAGAGGAGGGACACAAGTATGGCCAAGCTAAGGCTCCACCTCCGGGTCTGCCTTTATGATCCACCTCCTCTAGACTCCACCTCCAGCATTATTGCCATTTGGAGATAAAGTGCTGAACACATGAGCCCTTGAGAGACATTTTGAATCCAGACCACTACAGATGCACTCCATCCAAATCCCTACCCTGCTGTTCACTAGGATGACCAGGCTTGGGACGTAGCTTCAGCGATCTGGATTCTCTTAAAGAGTTCCAGGCACACAGTGGACACTGAAGACCCAAGCACCCATTACAGCTGTGAGAGCTGTCACACAAGAATGGGGTCTCCCACTTTGGGCACCCAGTCAGTACACTAGGGTGTACTGATTGATGGTCCACGTTTCTGAGGGATATAAAGAGCAGGTGTTGTTCTCAGTTGCAGTGCTATGGGTAGAGAGGTGCGTGGAGGGGTATGGACAGTGTTCGCATAGGTACAGCTCTACGTAAGCACACACATGTGACTATTCACATGAACCTCTACGGCGAGCACACATGCATACCATATGCCCTGCCAAGCTCTTCCTTTCCCAGGCTACCAGACATGATAGGGAAAACCCATCGATTTGAAGACACTACCCAGGATGAGCTATCTGGATCTGGATCATGGCATGGCTTTCCTGCCTGGGAAAGCCCCCTGCATCGCACACAAGAATGTTCTGGTCAACACTACACCACTGAAAAAGCCCCTGTCTACTTCACAGGGAAACCCCAGTTGGAAGTCCTGGCTTCAGCTAGCTGTCAACCAAGGCCACTGAGGTAGGGACACCATCCATCCACAGCAGACTGAAGCTTGCTGTGCCTCTACCCACGCCACCCGTGTGACATGCAAAAGTCACAGCTCCCACCTTCTGCCCTAGGAGTTGAATCATTTAAGATTCCCCTTTTGTCCTAGAGCCTGAGAGCAGCCCAAAGCCGTGGGCATGTGTCCCTAGGTAGAATTTAAGGCGGCTGCGAAATGCCTTGATATTTTCAGAGGCCTTATTGTGCTTAAACTCGTTAGAGAGGCCACGGAGTTAATTAGTATATGGATTTTCCCATAGAAAGCTAATTTTCAGAATGATTTGCAGTCACTGGGTCTGTAACAGACTGCCATCTATTTTCTTCTCACCGCCCCCCCATCCCAAAAGTACAAATTGCAGTGACCAGATGAATTCCCTACATGGGTCTCAGTCCACCCAAGTCTCCAAGTAAAACAGTTGCTTCCCCATAATCCTATCTAATTCTACGGCCCCTCTCCATTTCCACAGACACTAGGACCAGCTGGCTTGAGCAAGTTTCAAGTAAAGAGTGGGCAATACAAGAACAGAGGGGGCTGCTCTGCACCACACAGCGCAGAACCTGGCAACAGAAAGGCCTGTGAGGCAGCCCTCCTCTGGCCTCCCTGAAGAGTGTTTCAGCTCTGCAGTTCCTGCCCCTCATCAGGGTGCTTCTTATTGCCTCTGAACGAATGCTGAAAGAACTGTGGTGTGTGTGTGTGTGTGTGTGTGTGTGTGTGTGTGTGTGTGTGTGTGTGTGTGTCTGTGTCTGTGTAGGCTGTGTGTGTGGCTGTGTATGTGTGTGTGTGTGTGTGGCTGTTTGGTTTGTGTGTGTGTGTGTGCATGTGTGCATGTGTGTGTGTGTGTGTGTGTGTGTGTGTGTGTGTGTGTGGCTGTGTGTGGCTGTGTCTTTGTGTCTGTGTGTCTGTCTGTACATGCACAGGTCACAGAACCACTTCAGGCGTCAGCCCTTGCCTTCCACCTTGCTTGAGTCAGGGTCTCCTTGCTCAGGTTAGCTGGCTTACACATTTCTAGACAGTCTCCTGTCTCCACTGTTCATTTCCTCACAGGGGTGCTGGGGTTTGACACATGTGCTGCCGTGTCTGCATTTTTATTTTTCTTTTAAAGATGGCTTCAAGGCATTGGAACTATCTCCCCATGCCCCGACTTTGAATTGTGATGCTCCTGCCTCTAATTCTCTGGAATGGAAGGCACGCACCACCTCAGCCAGTTAATGTATCACCAGGGATGGAATCCGGAGCCTCATGCAAGCTAGGCAGGTGCTCTACCCACTGAGCTACACCACCGCTTAGAAGGATCATTCACGCTGAGTCCTAAAAAGGCAACGCTTGGTGGCACATTCCGGGCTCTGAATCCTGCACTGGAAGAATTTTGCATACTTTTATTCAATTCTTGTCAGCTGTCTGTTTCGTGGAAAGAGACTGAAACTCAAAGAGATAAAATAGCTTGTCACTAGTGGGTGAGACAACAGGATTTTTAACTCAGCTCTGCCTGATTCCAGAGCCATACAAAAGCCATTCGTGGTAAGAAGGGCACACTGACCGCCATGCCTGTGAACATAGCCCCTGCTTGGTTTCCCCTGGAGGGCTGTGGCTGGAGCTCTGTGGTAAAGGGCTTGCCTCACACACACAAGGTCCTGAGTCTGATAACTAGCACCCCATAAACCAGGCATGGTGGTACATGCTTCTCACCCCAACACTTGGAAGGTAGAGACAGGAGGACCATAAATCCAAGGTCATTCTCAGCTACATAGCAAGTTTGAGGCCAGCTGGGGCTGTATGAGACTCTCTTAAAAAATAAATTTCCTAGAATCTGAGATACTCCCATCCCTATACTGTAGATAGCCCTAGGACTCTATCCTCCTGTCCCCATACTGTATATAGCCATAAGACTCTATCCTTCTGTGTGCCTAACAGCAGAAAAATAAGAGATCTTAAAGCCAAAAAACACCTTACACGTGATACAACCCACTCCCTCACACACACAGGTTAGGTGTGGAAGTTGAAACCCACGGAGGTATCAAGATCTACCCCAAACACCCAGAGAGCGGAGGGCATCCCAATTCTGCACGGTCTCAGTACTCTGAGTTCCTCCAAGGACCTCCTCAACAGAAGGCTATTGGGGAGCAGGTACCCACAACGTGGCAATGTTATGGATGGCTCCTAAAGTTGTCTGTAAGGGAAGGTGCTGGAGGAGATCTACCTGCATCTGATAACCCTTGTCAGAAAACGTGATGAGCAGACTTGGGATAAGGTGGACCAAGGAATCCACTTTATCACACGTGTAGTGTTCCAGCATCCCGGTTCCTGGTGGTAATTTGCATAGGTAACTGTTTGTCAGAAAAAGTCCAAAGGAAGCTGAGGCAGGAGAATGATGGCTAAAAAGCTTGAGGACACTCGCTGCTGATAAGAAAGGGAGCCTACTCTCCACCCACAGGCCTCAGCTGGTGTCCACACACTACTTCTGCTGGGCAGAGGTTATATTTCTCTTTCCATTTTTAGGGAGTTGAGGAGTTTGCCTCTCACTGTGACTGAGAAGCCAGCTCCTTTCCCAGATAATGATTTTATTCCATTGGAATCCACTCCAGGAGCTGAGTCTTTGCTAGGTCAGGCCCACTGTGTGCCAAATACCACATGAAAGTCATCTGGGCCAAGCCTTAGGTTGGTGATCCCCTGAGTAGCCAAGGGTCTAGGCATGATTCATGACAGGCAGACACCTGTGCTATGCCAGTCCCCAGAAAGGCTGGAATCCGTGCTATACAGTTCCTCTAAGGAGCTATACCTCTCAGCATGATCTCTCCATTCCCAGTGTTGGACACGAAGCTCAACCTTTTCCCTATAGGACTTTGCAGTACGGTCAGGAAGGAAGACATGGCCCTGTTAGCCTAAATACCCAGGGAGCCACTTGTGGCCAGCTGATTTCTAAAGATTCATAGAGCCTGGCTTGGTGGTATACATCTGTAGTCCAAGCACTTGGGAGACAGAGGCAGAAAGATCACAAGTTCAAGACTAGCCTAGCTACACAATGAGCTTTTGGTCAGGATTATATTTCAACCACAAATAAGCAGATAAAGACCTGTAGGAGTCAAGATACACCAGAGGCTGCTGCGTGACTCTTGTCCAAGCTTCCTAGGGAAGAAGTCAACTCTGAAGGCTGAGTTAGATTCTCATAGGGAGAGGACAAGGCCAAGGTAGCCCAGGAAGACGGCACTAGAGCAAAGAGGACTTGGCACACTGGGAAATGTTAAAGGGGATGGTGAGAGAAGGGAGGGTAGGAGGGTGAGAGGGAAGAGGAGGAAGTAAGACTTCAAGAGAGGATCAAGAAGGAGTCCATCAGTGCACAGGGGAACCTAGACTGGCCAGCAGGGAGAGAGCCCACCCCACCTTAACCAAACAAGCTCCATCTTTATTTCATATTGTAAGCATCTGTGAAAGATTTCAAAAAAAAAAAAAAAGATTTCTTAAGACAGAAGGAATGAGAAGAAAAGAGAAGAGACAGGGATGGAAGGGAGGTACAGATGGAGGGAAGAGAAGGAGGGAGGGAGGGAAGGAAGGAAGGAAGGAAGAAAGGAAGGAAGGAAGGAAGGAAGGAAGGAAGGAAGGAAACAGAAGGAAAGAGACAGAAGAAGGAAGAAAGGGGGAAATTTTTTTTAAAAATAATTAGGCTAAATTCCAAAGGTTGAACTAGAACCAAGAGATGGAGCCTGCATCTGGGTTCTGCTTCGGTGCCTGCTGTGAGCCTGTCCACCGGTGACTGCAGATACCCCACAGCCTATCAAAATGCAGCGACAGCCACCTCTCCAAATCCCAGAAGATGCTAGGCTGAGGGAGAGAACAATCCTGTCACAGCCTTGCACTTCACTGTGCTTCCTTCTGCTTCTGTCTGCTCTTCAGCAGGCCTGGTCGAGGGCCCATGCTGGTGGCTTTAGTTTTCCTGGTCCGTGAAGGGATCTGTGCTGCTCTCCTGCCTCTTGTCTTGTGAGACATCTTCTGCAATAGGAGGAGGCGCACATAAATCTCCAAGCTCACACTTTGGGCAGTGGCGGAGCCAAGGCTAGCTGCCAGGTCTGCTGGCCTGACCCCAGGTTACGCTTCTGTGTCTGCCATTGCAGGTCAGTGTGAGAGGCACATCTGAGAGGCTTCAGTTGTGTTATGAATCTGCCTTTGTCTTGTTTCTCAACACGCCTTGATGTAGGTGCGCTCTCCATACAGGCCTGGACACACACACGAGGCAGGTTATGTTTGAATCCACCTTGAGTTTGGTGGGCTGTTTGTTTGTTTGTTCATGTATTTGGGGCAAAGCCGAGCCCACCCTGATGAAGGATGGACAAGGCACGTGCTCATTGTCCTCTCCTTGTGTGTCTCCCTCAGTCTGGCACTGCCCCAAACTTGGGTACCTCGATTTAGCAAAGAGAAAGCCTATCACCTCACTGAATTGTTCTTTTTGGACAAGGTCACCTGGTCTCTCCTTTGGTCTCAGGAGGTTGGTCTAAGGAGACAGCCACTTCTCCCCACCCCTAAAGAAGCTCCCCTTCTGCAATATCTACTGTCCTTCCTTGACAAGTTCTAGCAAAGATGCCTGCAGGTCATTATATCTACTGGATATTTGGTGACCTAGTCTGAGCCAACAGTGCTACCACAGTGAGATGATTTCAAACCCAAACCTCAGGAGCGAACACACCTCAAGCACCGACTGCTTACCAGGCACCAGGCTTTCCTGTCAGTTTTCTTACCAAACCTTCACAATGGCCCCAAGATCTGGGGACAGCTCACCCTCAGCTTACAGTTGCAGAAGATGATGCTGAGTCTACAGTCACTTCCTGAGGCGCCACAGCTCAACACCTGGACTTTACCCTCAGCTCTATACTTTCATAGCCCACTCTGCCTCAGAGATCAGCTTCCCTGCCCCTCCCCACTGGAACCCACTCCCTGGGATGTACAACAAGATATTCAACGTATAGCTATACCTGGTGACTCAGAAAGCTCATGTCTTTCCCCAGGACCCCTCAGAGATTCTGGGGTTGGGACTAGCCCTCACACCTGCTGTCTACATGGGCTTTCTGGGGACTCCTGTCCCAAAAGTCCTAACCTCATCCTTGCATCTCTCAGAGACTGCCCCCCATCCTCTCTTAATACTCTTCTCCCACCAGCTCCCCCAAAAGGGTTAAAAATGGGAGCCAAATAATTTATTTCGAGATCTTCTAAAAAACAAATTCAAATTTTTTTTAATTATGTCAAATTAAGGCCATTAAAAGTTAAGCTGTGTACCAAGAGCATTTTCCGGAGAAAGGTGCTGGAACGTCATTATTTCTCCCCAAAACGCACTTACTGTACATTTCTCAAAGCCATCAGCCTTGATTGAAGGCTAATGAAAAAGCTGTCCTACGTCGGTTTATTCCTTGTATCCATTAAGAATAATTACGGCTGAACAATTTTTGATGCCTGTAACCTTCGAAAGCGTTGCTAATGGCATTATAAATTGCTTCTTGTCCAATGACTACGGCGGGATGCTTAATTCAAAGGCGCTCTGTCAACAGGACTGATTTGTGTGGCTAATGAGCACATTTAAAACAACAGCCTCGGCTCATGCATCCAAATGTCAATAGGAGGACGGGGTTCAATAAGGAGGCTTGTCCGTAATAATTAGCAGGGACAAGCACTCTGGATCAGGCCCACTGTGGCTTTCACAGCCCTGCTGGAGACATTACCAGTGTCCCCACGGCCCGTCCGGGTACCAGTCTTTATTGCTGGGCTAGGGTTAGAACCCAGACAGACAACCAGGGCAAGATGCAATGGCAGAGGAGAAGGTGTCTGCCAGGGCATTGCCAGGGCATACAATGCAGTAGTGACAAGACTAGCTACTATTTATCATGAAATGCTTAGTCATTCATTCCATGGGTGATTATGGAGCACCTGTTGTATGCACGGGGTGCGATGATAGTAAGTGGGACAAAACACGGAGTCTGGCCTAGGGGGCCAGCAAACAGTTGGCTAAGCCAGAGCCAGAGAGGCTGGCAAGTTACATTGGGTAAAGAAGGCCCTGGGAACAGCAAGCAGAGGCCAGAACCAGCCTGGGGCAGCGAAAGTGAGGGCTAAGGTTAGTTAGTGTGGTTAGCTAGCCAGTCCTTGACAGTGAAAGAAATTCTGTCTGCCTGGATATGGAAGTTGGCGGAGGCCCAGAGTAGGTGTGGAAGGGACCTGTCAGGGAGGGCTGTTTGGAAGCTATCAAAGTACTTTTGAGTGTTATTCTTTCCCCAGTCCTAGAGTGCCTTCGCCTAACCCAGTCTTTAGAGACTTAGTGCATATGAGATCTCCCTCAGGGAGCCAACCTTGATTTCTTCTTGTTTTCTTGGTTAGGCCCCAGTTCCTGGTGAGTGTCAAAGCAAAACAGATCAGTATCTGCCATCTCCTCAAGTACAGGGGACTCGATACCCTCATGCCAAAGAGCAAACCGAAAAGCCAGCACATAGGTAGCCCTTGGTGGATAGCTGCTCCATTTAACTTTTCCTGGCACTTCTGCAACCCACAATCAGCCTCTGAATGACATAAGCATTCCCTGAATATTCAGATGGGAGAGGCATGAGATGTGGGGAGAAGACAGAGCTGGAGAAAGGGCTCAGATATAAAGCAACATGGTACCCCAGATCCCCTGCCTCTGTCTAAGACATGGGCACGCGCAGCGCAGTGGCTCAACAGTCCACTTAGCAGTCACCAGGCCTGAGAAGTGGAAGGCTTGCAGGTCCAGCAATGGTATTTCCTTCCACACAGCTAACGGAAAACTAGTCACTGCTTGAAGCTGGACATTGGCAGATACGTGACTGAAGAAGCCGGCTGGTTAAGACTGGACTGGAAAATAAAATCAGGAGAAGAAAGTGACATTGCCCAGGCTCCAGCTGTCAGGGTTCAAATCCCAGCTCTTCCAGATAGAAGGTGTGAAACTCTGAGCAATGGGCACACACCCTAGCCACTGCGGCCTCCCTCCCTGTGAGACAGCAATAAAAAGAGAGCCTGCAGGGAGTGCGACAGCGAGGGCTGGATGAGCATTGTGTGTAGAAGGCCATGCATGGTCCCAGGACTCTGTAACTGATATCACTGTGTCATCTGATGCATGAAGCAAATGAGTCGCAGTTGGATCAAAAAGAAAGCAAAATTGCCAACAGAAGCTGATGACGCGGCATCCCTTGGCTGGCAAGCATAAATTAGTCCAAACCAGGAGCCTTTCCCCTGCCCCACCAGTCACCCCAGGTGCAGCAGCCCAGGGTGCACATGTGTGTGAACATCTGTGTCTGCAGAAGGTGGGATGCATGACACAAGGATGGATGGATGCAGCCACACAGCTCTGTGTCAGACTTGGGGGTGTGGCTGTCCCGGGACAGCCCTGGGCCTGCTAGGAGGGCTCCAGGTGTTTGCCCGCAGGAGTTGAGGGGTAGCAGACATAGTGGGGGGCCTCTCCTTCCACTGCCTTCCCACCAGCACCCTGCCACCTCCAGGGCTCTCCAGGTGCAGGCTGACAGGATCTGTCTCCTCGCTTCTGGTGACAAGGCTCAGATTTCTATCTCAGGGAGAGTTGCTCCGGGAAATCCCAGGACTGAATGATAAACAGAGAATTTGCCCCACTGGTCGCTAAACAGTGTGTTTCAAAAGTCCTCCAGTACTTTTTAAAAAAGAACATTTACAATAGCATTTTATAGTGATTAGTGCATATCAATTATACATATCAATGAGCTTTGTGGCAACATCTACATACATGCAATATGTCATGCTGTGATTGTACAGTCCTAACTACCCTAGCTCACCCTTCCCCTCAGTCCCCATCCCCTGTCCTTCCCTAATACTACCTCTGCTGTTTTCAGGTCATCTAGTATTGTCATTATCACTAATTTCACATAAGAAAATACTCATTTTACTGAATATAATGTTCTCCAGTTCCATCAACTCTTACAAGTGACACGGTTTCATTCTTCTTTATGACTAACTAGTACTCAGTTGTGTGTGTGCAGACATGCATGCATGTACACATACATGCACATACATGTGCCATACATGTAGACACAGACATGCACACACATAAACTGAATGGACAAAGATGTGTAACACACTTGCATGTGCATACGCATGCACACATGTGTGTATGGTGTGTGCATGTGCATGTATGTGCATGTGTGTGTACATGCATGCATGTTCATGTGTGCATTTGGGCATGTGCATGTGTATGTATGTGCGTATGTATATGTGTGTGCATCCATGTATATCCACATGTACATGTGTACATGTGCGCATGTGTGCATGTGTATATACATGTGCTGTGCATGTGCAGTATGTGTGTGATGCATTCTCTTCATCCATTCATCTATTGATGGACTCCTAAGCTGATTCCATGGCTTGGTTATAGTGACCAATGCTGCAATAAACGCATCTCTACTGCACTCTGTCTGCTTTGCAGGCTATACTCAAGTGCTGCACCACTGGGATTATATGATCATGCTCTTTCTAGTTTCTTGAAGAGCCACCATAGAACATCTCACAGTGGCTGGACCGATTTTACATTCCCACCAGCAGTGCACAATCCCCACCCTTCCCAACATATGTTCTACAGCATCTCCAGCAAACTGTTTGAGTTTTGATCATTTTGACCTGTGGCCCATTGATTAAAGCCCTCGTTTCTCCTTCCGCCAGGGTATGGTGAGGGCTGAGCTTCCCGGCTTCATTTTCCTCAGGGCAATGGGTTAGGGAATGATCAATCCCTCCGATTAGAATCTGATCCGCCACGGCAGAAGCCCTCGGCTGCATGTGGCATCCCCAGCCCATTACCACACAACTGTCTCTGGCTTTCTGACTCTGCTTCTAGTTCCCTCCAGGACTGAGAGTCTTTTCTTCAGTTGCCTGTCTCGACTGACCACCTTCCCCTTGGCACCATGTGGAATGGGCTCCCTGCGGACAAGCCCCTTCTGAGTGAGCCAGCCCACCTTCCCATGGCCATCACCTCCAGGGGACCAGCCTCTGTTATTTCTCAGCCAGTGCTCCACTGCACCAGATCTAAGTAGCCCACTGCCCTTTGGCCATATTTTTCAGACAGTCCACAGTGGTCAAGGATCAGCACAGCTAAAGCAAATGCACCAAACATCTATCTACCCACTGACCAAGCTAGAAACTGGAGGAAAAGAAAAAGACTCAGTTTAAATCCAGGATCTGCCACTTATCACCTGACCATAGCAGATTATTTCATTTCTGCAACCCTCAGTTTGCCTGTCTGCAAAAATGGAGATAATAATTACCGCCACTTCAAGGGTTGCTAGGAACTATGAGGGGGCTAGCATATAAAGTCAGAAGAGTTAAACTTCACCTGAAGTTCCTGTCTATTAAATCCTTTCAGTTCTCAACCTGTTTCCCAACCCTTCAGCCCTGTTGCCGAACCATATTGCCAATGCTTAAAATACGTTCAGGATTTACTGGCATGTCTCCTGCCCTCACTTCCCTGGGCCTTGTCACCATGACTGAGCCATTAGAGTGTGTGCCTACAGGGGAGATGAGATGGTAACCTCTCCTGACAATGAGGTGTCTGGAACTGGTTTCATCAGTGAGTCCCTCAAAGCTTTGGGGTTTTGGTATGGCTGACAGACAGCACTCCCTTGCTGAAGGATGGTTTGTGAGCTGTGTATTCAGATGCTGATTGCTGTGCCCAGAGAGCTGGCTGCAGTCCGGACACTTGTTGGCATGGTGGTAATATTCGAGCATCTCCTGTCTCAGTGCTGTGTAGAAATTCCTTTCCATCACCCCCGACTGGTTAATGAAGAGATGAGAATCCACCTGATATAGTGATATAGTGTCTGCAGCTTGTTAATAAGTTTATTAATTCTCCATGTTATTTATTCAGGAGCTAAAATGGGATAGAATGGGCATACAAATGCCTTGTCATTGCTTGGGAGCAACAGGGGTGAAGAAAATCTCTCAAATTTGATTTACAAGCCCTGTAACTGTTTGGGGGAGAGATCCACTTAGCCCAGAGCCAGGGAGAGAAACAAAAGAAAGAGGAAGATATCTGGTATCCCTTTGTATGCAGTGACCTAAAAAACTCTCTAGATTTCATCTCTGAAAGAGTCTACCACCTCCCAGTAGCATTAGTGGGCACAAAATCGTCAACACATGGGACTTTAACTCAACCCCAACCCCAACCCCTGCAGACCCCCATGTCAGAGTTCAGTTCTAGGGAGTCTGCTCCAAGATGGCTGTCCTTCCTGTGATGGATTAAATGTTCACTCTTGACACCCTCACCCCTTGCCTACTTTTGTCAGAGTCCTAGAGAACTGAGTAAGATTCCCAGGTTCCTTGTCCATCCCCATCACAGAGTAGAACCCATCCAAGATGGATAGATACCCCAACCCATCTCAGCCTACACCTGTTGGTACCTGCAATTGCCCTGAGAAGGCTAGACTGATTCCATGACAGACTTCAAATTGGCAGTTAAGAAGACTAGGCCCAAGAACTGGGCAAGTCCAGGCAAGCCCAAGCAAGTCAATTACTAATAGAAAAAGACAAAAACCAAAACCAAAACCCAGGCTCCAGCCTCCACGCCCTGATAATGGTTCCAGAATGTCTAGAGACAGAGCAAGATAAAGCTCATCTGCTCCGGAATTCCAATGTGCTTTAAAACGAGCCTGCAAGTTCGCTTAGTTGTTTCTCTGTCTTGGGAGACGCCAGCATGCTGAACTTCTGCAGAATAAAACTCTCTTTGAGTTTACACACTATTCAAGTCCAGGGTATCATTCTTCGGTGAATCGTGGACTCTTAACACTCTAAGACTTAGGCTTAGAGGTTTCTTTGGAGCTAACCCAGGAAGAGCCCTTGCTGTGGTTTACAAAACAAGCAAGTGTCCACTGCTGGCTTTATGGTTACAATCATGGATATGGTAGGCAACCCAGGGCTTCATGCCCTGAGCAGGAAGGCTGGGAGAGGTTTGAAGATGAGGCCTGGAAGTTGGAGAGGGGTTTCACTGGGGTGTGTCTAGAAGTCACCCAGTGTAGCAACACCAACTGCCTACTGTCACATGGGTTCCATGGGTCCCATAAGCAACAAAACAGCCATACCAAATATACCAAACGTGTGCATGCTCTAGAGCCCCCTGAATATTCATTCAGCAGGTCGGCAGGATAAAGCTCTGGCTATTCAGGCAGACTCATGAAAGCCTGATGCTAGCTCACCTTGACAACCCGCTCTTCCGAGCCCCGCCTCGAGCACACCCTGTCCACTCTCATCCTCTTGCTCAGTGAGGCAGCAGGCCAGACACACCCCTGCCCCGCTCTGCAGCCCTGGGAACTCCCATCAGCAGAAGTCCTTTGTCTCAGTCAGGCTTCCTATTCCTGCACAAACATCATGACCAAGAAGCAAGTTGGGGAGGAAAGGGTTTATTCAGCTTACACTTCCACACAGCTGTTCATCACCAAAGGAGGTCAAGACTGGAACTCAAGCAGGTCAGGAAGCAGGAGCTGATGCAGAGGCCATGGAGGGATGTTTCTTACTGGCTTGCTTCCCCTGGCTTGCTCAGCTTGCTTTCTTATAGAACCCAGGACTACCAGCCCAGGGATGGCACCACCCACAATGGGTCCTCCCCCTTGATCACTAATTGAGAAAATGCCCCACAGCTGGATCTCACAGAGGCATTTCCTCAAGGGAGGCTCCTTTCTCTGTGATAACTCCAGCCTGTGTCAGGTTGACACACAAATCCAGCTAGTGCACCCTTCCTAGCCTCTGGCTTCTACAGCAGGTCCTCTCCTCCTTTCTTATTTCATTTCATTTTATTTTATCTTTGTTTGTTGTTCTTTCATTTCTTTGTTTTTGAGACAGAGCGTCACTATGTAGCTCTGGCTGGTGCAGAACTCACAGTGATCCTCCTGCCTCTGCCTCCTGAGTGCTGGGTTTCCAATATTATTATTATTATTATTAATTTTTGTTATTATCATTATTATTTCAATAGCTTTTGTTAATTTTTTGACAACTTTGTGCATGTGTATAATACATTCTGATACTATCATCCCCAATACTCTCTAATCTCCATCATGAACTCTACCTTCGTATCTTCTTTTTTTGGTTTTTTGGATTTGGTTTTTTTCGAGACAGGGTTTCTCTGTGCAGCCCTGGCTGTCCTGGAACTCACTCTGTAAACCAGGCTGGCCTCGAACTCAGAAATCTGCCTGCCTCTGCCTCCCAGAGTGCTGGGATTACAGGCATGCGCCACCACCGCCCGGCATTGTCTTATTTTATGATCCAGAGTGGAACTAGGGCCATTTGTGAGCTCCCTCAGTCCTCGAACCACCTCTGCTGTGGTGTTCCCTCAACCTCAGAGGAGTGACATAGATTTCCATTTGGGGTTCATTAGTGTGTGTGTGTGTGTGTGTGTGTGTGTGTGTGTTCATGAAAGCATGCCTATGTATGAGCATGTATGTATGTATGTGGCGGCCAGAAGACAACCTTAGGTGTGTTATTTGCTTTGAGGCAGGCTCTCCCTCTCACTGACCTGGAGTTCACCAATTAGGCTGTATCAGCGAGCCAGTGAACCCCAGGGATCCTCCCCTCTCCATCTCTCCAGCCTAGGATTATTAGTGAGCATCACCACGCCTGGCATTTTTATGAGACCTGGGACTAAGCACAGGTCTTCACACTTCCAAAGCAAGCCCTTTACCGGGTGACCCTGTCCCCAGCCCTCCCGTCCATCCTCTCACATCCTCAGCATCAGAGGTCTGTCTCCCCAAGCAAACTGGGCTCTGTGCAGCCAAGGATGGGTGTGTTTCGCCTCCCTCCGTCCTCAGCGCAGCCTGTAGCTAACTCACCGCACAGCTGTCCATTGCAGGGAGCCAACCTAGGGCATGCCCGCGGCTATGATCTTCAGCTTCTCAGTACATGGCTGAAGAAGTGGAGAGTATTCTGGCTTCTCTGGAAAGCATGATGTAGGAAGCCTGGTCCTCAGCTGTCCCCACCTCCCCAGCGCTGGGATTACAGATGTGTGCCACCCTGCCCAGCTCTTTTGTGGATGTTGGAAATCCAAACTCATGCTTGCATGTCAAACATATTATAAGCCCATTTCCTCAGCCTGCACTTACGTTTTAATTCTAAAAAAATAAATAAATAAATCTCGCCTGGCAGTGGTGGCACAAGCCTTTAATCCCAGCACTTGGGAAGCAGAGGCAAGTGGATTTCTGAGTTTGAGGCCAGCCTGGTCCACAGAGTGAGTTCCAGGACAGCCAAGGGCTACACAGAGAAACTCAAAAAAGACCCCCCAAAAAAATCTCAGACTTCTCAGAATTTGAGGCAAAAAGATTAAATAATCAGGACAATTTCAAAGTTTGTGAGGTTTTTATTTTCACAAAATTTCATTCACAAAACATCTGTGGGTGCTGGGGTTGGTGGTGTGTGTGTGTGTGTGTGTGTGTGTGTGTGTGTCCCATAGCTGTCATGTCTAAATTGTAAGTTCCCCAAGGACAGAGACAGTGTCTTCTGGCTTGTCCCCCACACAGAGCCTGGCGCATGACTGATGCTCAATAATTACTTGTTGAGTGAAAGAAAGTGGAGACAGTCCAGTCGATGAGAAAGAGCTGATGTGGCGGCCTTCCCTGGGGCAGCATCGTGACTGGCCGTGACCTTCTGTCAGCTACCAGCAGGGAGGACGGGGCACCGGAAGAAGGGACTGAAGGGCTAATGCAGAAATCTGCAAAGGCCTAGGAATCATTTCCCAGGGTTGTCGTGGCTTCTCCACCTCATGGAGGGTGAGAGGTTGATTTCCTTCTCTAACTTCACACCCAGAACACACACACACACACACACAGAGTCTCTTTGGGGTTCAGCTACCAACATGATCATCTTTATTAGAAAACTGTCTGTTGTGTATTCATATGTGATTGGGTCTGTATGCACGTATGTGTGTGTATGTGGAGGCTAGATATTGACAGCGGTGTCTTTCTCAGTCATTTCTCCATCTTACTGTTTGGGACATGGTCTTTCACTGGGGAATCTGGGGCTCACCATCTCAACTAGACAGGCTGGCCAGAGGGCCCTGCAGCCTCTGTCTCCCCAGCTCTGGAATTATAGGCACACACACCTGTATCCAGGTTTTAATGTAGGTGCTGAGGATTCGAACTTAGGCCCTCATGCTTACACAGCAAGCGCTTTACTCTTTGAGCCTCTCCTCAACTACTGATACGGTTGTCTTTAGTCTTCTCCCTCTTTAAAGACCTTCACACCTAAATCTCTGCCTGTGTCCTCTCAGACTCGGTGCTGAGAATGAGGGTCTATCTGACCCCCAGGGCCTCAGTACTACACTGGCACGTGGATACCCAAGGCTCTGATCATCCCAGGACAGAGCCTATTTCTCTCTTTTTGGGCTTTTAGACTCACTGTGGCTGAGGGATGAGCAGAACTGATATTACATGCATTCCCCATTGATCTGACCTGGTTGGTGGCACACATTATCTGGTCACCCTCAGCCTAATCAATGGCCAGTCTACTCCTAGAAGCATAAGGGGTACTGACACCAGGCAGCTTCAAGCAACATGCCAGTGTACCTCAGAAGCAGAAGTAAAGCCTAACCAAGATCAGCCACGCCCAGCCTCCATATGCAGAACCCCTCCACTGGTGCTAGAACCAGAACAGAGATAACTGGAGGTTGTTTCAAGCCTCTGGGTCTTTGGATGCCTTGAGGAACATTTCTGGTCTCCCTGCTCTGCACCTCAGCCTTTGTTCTGTGCAGCAACACCCATAAAACAGGGAGTTTCTCTACCCATTCTCTCTCCTAAGCCTTCCCTGACTGCTTTGAGACAGTTTCTATATAGCCCTAGTTGTCTCAAATGCGTGAAGTAGATCATGTTGTCCTTGAACTCATATAGACAAGGCTGCTCTGCCTCCCTGGGGTGGGATTACCGCTGTGTACCGCCACATCTGTCTTCCTGTCTTATCCACAGCACCAGCTCTTCACTTACACAGCATTTCCAGCTCTTTCTTCCTCGCCTCTTCTTGCTCTCCCCTTCCTGCCTTTCCTTCTCTCCCAAACCCACCTAGGACCACCATTAGTCACACCGTCCTCTCTTTGGTACCTTTCACCTTCACCCCTCCATCACATCCTTGAAAGAAAGCCACTCCTGGTGAGCCACTGTTCATCTTCTTAGTTGCTGGGCTTTGGGAAGTTGTCTAACCTCACTAGGTGGCCTTCACAAGTTCATTGCCATCAGACAGGTCCTGCTTCTCCCTGTCTAGATGTCCCTCTGAGACATATACAGATCTTCATCCCTCCTCTCTTATCTTAATGGCCACCACACCCAACAAGCCAGCAACCTCGCTTCCTATTTTATTAAGAAACAGGACCATCAACATCCTGCTACCTTTCAACCAGCCCTTCTCTCTGATTCCTTCCCCCACTTTCCACAGTAAGAGAGTCCTGCTTCTAACCTACACCTTCCTTCTTACCTGGGATCTTACCCCAGGATGATCTGGGCCAAGATTCTAATCTTCTAAGCACCAGCCCCAGATACTCTGGATAGGCGAGCGACCCCTGCACACGTGATCTGGCCCTAAATAGAAGCATGGCTGGAGGAGCACTGGTGTGGAGGGCCATTGCTCTTCCTCAGTGGGATACTCTAGTATCTTTAATTTTCATTTATTATTATTGTTTGTATGAGTGTGGGTACATATGCCTCAGAGCATGTGTGGAGGCCAGAGGACAGCTTTGTGGAATGGGCCCTCTCTCTTCCACCTTTACATGGATTCCAGGGATTTGAACTCAGGTCACCAGGCTTGTGCAGCAAGCACCTGGACTCATTTAGCCATCTCACCAGCCCCCCAGATATTCCATGTGTATGTAAAGAGAAAGAGACATATATACACACACACACAAGTAAAATGCAATCAAAATATATCTAAAGAAAGAGTAAGTGTGCTGGCGTAGCAAGGCACGTATGTTGCAACTGCTCAAGAGGTGGAAACAGAAGGATCACAAGTTTAAGGCTGGCTTATACTACACAACGGAACAATGTATTAATTGCTTAACTGATTAGAGACCAAAAGGAAAGAAGTACAAAAAGAAAAGACCATCCGAGCTGAAAAGATAGATGTTCCAGTGTCTAAGAGCAAAGAGAACACGAGTTTGAATCCCCAGTACCCACATTAAAGTTGGATGTGACCATGTGCGCCCATCCCCCCACCAACAGAGCAGAGGGACCCGGAATCCCTGGGGCTGCCCAGCCAACCAAAGACCAGGGAGCTCCAGACTCAGCGACAGAACATGCTTCAAGAGGGTAAAGTGGAACGTGACAGAGCAGACACCTGAGGACTTTCTCTGGCTGCCGTATGCTTGCACACTCAACGTGCACACACACATGCAAAGGCATGCACTCTCAGCATGTGTGTGCGTGCGCGCGTGTACACACACACACACACACACTCCAAAAGACATTTCAAACAAAATTCAAAGAGAGGAAGCAAAAGACAGAAAATGCCAGAGAGAAAGCAGACAGGAAATGTGGGACAAGACCATGGGTTTAACTTTCCTCCTCAGACACTGGCTCTCTGACACACCTGAGGGGCTGAGCATGACAGAGTGGGAGGGCATTACTCAGAAGGAAAGAGACAAGGACAGAAGGAGCATGTGACTTGGGAGAAAGAGCAAGGCAGGGCCACATCAACCCAAGTCAGTCCTCAGTACCTTGGTGGCCCCACCTCCTCTCCCCCCACCCCCAGGCTGGTGTGTGCAGCCATAACCTTTTCAAGTGCTGAGATAGAACCATGCCGGGGAAACAGGCTGGGGCTGACCAAGGAGGAGAGCAAGGCAGAGTGGGAGAGTTCTCATGTCTGTTATGTGGGAGCCTGACTACTAACCTGGAGAAACAGCTTTGGATGGGGATATCTGAGGAGAAACACACTCTCTCGGAAGGGCCACAGGAACCTGCCACAGGACTCAGGCAGCCAAGGCTTGCAGAGGGAGGCCATCAGCCCAGGCGACCCTGACACAAACATCCTCCAACCCCACCCGCTTTACCTCCTCAACCCTCCTCCCACCTACAGACTCTCCCTGCTCTCTAGACAAAGGCCACAGACGCTGGGGTCTCCTGCACACCAGGTTCACAAGTTCATGCTACCTTCTGCCTCTTAGGTGACCCCAGACAAGTCTTGGTTCCCTTGGAGCTTCATGAGGTAATGTTCTTCTTCAGTAGCATTGAGGCCCCGCTCTGTACCAGATATCACAGTCAAATGGATCAGCTAAGAATATCGAACTGAGAAATTCCACACACACATGATCTGCCCGGGCCACCCAGAAGATAACAGCTACTCTGCCAGCTCAGTGCTTGGCTTCTCCTATACCAAGGGTCACTGTCTCACCCTTGTTCTCTTTGGGCAAGACTCATCTTTCTGTGCAGCCATGCAGATGGAGGGGCAGGGCATAGGCAGCATGCCCAGAGCCCACTGAGGAAGCAGACATTCCAGGAGCATCTCAGAGATGTGGTCCAGGCCAGAGCCCTTTGCCAGACCTGTGCCAGGGCAGAGTGAGCGGAAACACACCGTGACAGGCAATAGCCTACAAATGCTCGTGTCATTTCACTCAGGAAACTGAATCAGGAGACTGTCAACAGGGAAGAGCATTTAACTTTTGAGACCCCCAAGCATCCAACAGCACCAAGGGGGAACAGGCTGGCCACTGGAGAACAGAGGAGGGGCCTCTTTGAGCTAGGGAACCCACCCACTCCAGTGACTCCTCAAACAACAAAAGCAAGCAACCAGCTGCCTCTGAGGAGGCTGGCGGCCTGAGAGGAGTGTGAAGAGGGAACTGGTTCTGTCCATAAACATCTCAATAGCGTGATTAACTGAGCATCGCAAATTGTAACCCTTTCCTTTAATGCACTTTCCCTGAATTACCGCAGGAGCCGGCGGCCGAGGAGCCCCGTACAAATTGCTGGAATGGGCAGTTAAGCGGGGAGGTCGGAGGTTAAATGAACACGGTTGTTTATGAAGACACAGCCCGAATCCATTTGCATTTTAATATTCTCTCAGTGAGACGGAAAGCCACTTTGAGGACAGCTTGTTTGGAAATCCCATTAACGGGTTATTTATGGGGCTCGTGGCTGCGTGACCCTTGCCCTTGTTTTGTTAAACATGAACCAGACATGAATCAGACGGGCAGCGGGCTAGCTGCTATTGTTTCCTGTAGCAGGGAATGTCATCGGATTCGATTATTCTGAGGCTGACACCTTCTGAATTATCACCCTCATAATGCTCAATTTTCCCTTTTTTCCCCTTTGGTCAACCTGATTATTCCTGTCTTTGTAGAACGCCGACTTTCAGAGAAGCCATTTCCCTGCCATTGGCTGTCAAGAAGGCTGGATGAACCCCTGAGAGGCTGCTGGCCTGGGGGATGCGGAGGCACAGGTAGCCCTCGAGAGGGACCTGCATCCTGGACAGCTGGTGGCTTCTGCATCCCAGTTTTAGGCTCCAGGGCGCTGCCATCTAAACCTTTTGATCAACATTAAAATTTATCTTTATATAAACGAAAGACTTGGAAACTTATTGTAAAGGGTGTGTGTTTGTGTGTGTGGGGGGGAGAGTGCTAAAAATTCTGATAATGTAGACTCAGAAGGCTAATTTTAACTTGCAGGATAAAATAGAGCTGAGAGCGCACATGGAAGGGAGGGGCACCCTGTCCAGGTAACTTTTTGTTACAAATACTTGCTAAATGGAAATAAACTCATCAAGTTTGGGATGGATTCGCCTTAAGATAGCTGGTCATCTTAAAAATAAAATGAGATTCTGGTGTCCGAGATCCTGAAGCTGGGGCTAAAGCCTGGGGCCATCTCTCTCCCCTTTACCTGCTCCCCGCTCACAGGCTCAGCAAAGCCCTCCCACAGGACCACTTCCCCTGGCTTCTCCTGAGCTCAGGAGCCAGGGTGTGGTTTACTCATCCTCCCAGATGCTGCTTCTCAGCCCTCAAGTTCAGCTGCACTCACACCGGCTGACCGGCCTGATCCCAAGAGCCTCTGCGGAGGGCTGGGAGAGGCTGGGCTCACCACCTGTCCCTGCTCTACTCTTCTGCCAGTGCAAAGCACTTCAAACGGGCTCCCAAAACACCCAGAAACCCAAAGACAGACCAGAGTTCAAGGAGGCAGTCTGCTAAAAAAAAAAAAAATGCTAGACCCCAAGAAAAAGCCTTGTTGTGGGAGCCAGGATATCAGCAAGAAGCACCCCTTCCCTGAACCTCCTCCCAGGCACCCTGGCTTAGCTCCCCCTTCACCTGTTCCCTGCTGCAGCCCAGTCCACTCCACACCAGCAAGGGAAAGCCAAGAGTTAAATCCATGAGGGACATCCTTCCTCAAAGGTTTTGGGTCGGTGTGACAGCAGCCCAGATCCTTTGACTTTGGGGACCTAACTCTAGCTTATAGATATATGATCTATAGGCAGCAGTATCCCTGAGTTGCCTGGTAGGGCAGAGCAGAAGCTGCCTATAGAGGTAGCCGGCTTGCTGCAGCCTGGGGTGGCCGCTTAGCATCCTGCATCTTCACACGGCCCCCTCTTCATCTCCCAAGTACGCTGTTTGTTCTTGACTCCTCATCCTGGGGGGCACCTGACCTCAGCAGTTGAGCCACTCAAGGTAGAAGTAGTCAGAGGGGGTCAACGCAGGCTCCTGGGCCTGAGCAGGCCCTGGGCCCCCTGCTCAGGTGCAGGGCCTGCTGTGAGAACACCTGCTTCTCCTTGGGAACTCTCTTCCCACCACTTTCTGCAAAAGCCTTTTCGACCAAGTTTAAAATAGATCTCTCCTTATGAATTGGCCGTCTGAGGAATTCTCCTCCAGTGGTTAATTCAATCTTAATAGACGCTGATTTTTTTTTCTCCCAGAAGAGAAGGGAACAATACATCTTTAGAACAGGTTTATAAGTGTCATGATTTTTCTACTAATTTACGCTGCATTCTCTGCTTTAAAATGTGAAATTACCTCATTGTGTCTCTGAATATCCTCCATGCTTGGGCCTGAAATTAAGCTCGTCGTAGAGGAGCCTAAATGACCACAATTTGCTGTGTGAAATGCCCTGATTGCAAGAGCAATCCCAAGCAATCCCCAGCCCCAGCGCAGCCCAGCTCACTTGAGCTGATTGGCCTTCCTCCTGGCTTTGCCAAATACACCTGGTGCTACCTGCTGTGGGGGAAGGGGTGGCAGGGAGTCACCCGCCAGGCCTATCTATCCATCTCCACAAGCAGACTGTCTTCTAGCTCATCTCCGGATCCAAAGAGCTTCTTCCTCAGCCACCCAAACTTCTGTCCAATAAACAGCACTCACAGGCCAGTATGAACTTCACTCACTCACCGGGCCACTTTGGACCAAGCCTCCACATCATGATCACCTTTATTCTTTTAGGGGATTCTGTGATCTCATCTCTTCTCCTAGGTCTTAGCCTATCATGAAATGTTGTCCACTGCATGCCTTTGGCCACTATAGCATCTATATTCAGATTCCTCCAGTTCAAATGCCAGCACTACAACATACCATCTGTGACTCCATTTTCTTCCTCTAAATTGGAAACGCTCAGAAAAAGAGGGGTCAGCAGGATTGATTGACCGAAGGCAACAAAGAGCTTAACAGTTTGATAGACCTGTGTTCTACACATTCGGATGTAGAAGGATTCTATTTCCTATAACACACCCTTCAAGTAGAAAAGTTCATATAATGAAAAGTGTGCCTGTGCATATGTATGTCTGTGTGCACATATGTGTGTGCATGCGTGTGTGTCTGTATGCATGTGTGTACATGCGTGTGTGTGTGTGTGTGAAGCCCAGAGGACAACCTATGTATTGTTCCTCAGAAACCATCCATATTTTTGAGACAAGGTCTATCATTGGATTGGGGTTCCCCAGTTAGCCTAGGCTAGACTGGCTGGTGAACCCCTGGGATGTGCTTCTCTCCACCTCTTCAGAGCTAGGATTACAAGCACACGACACCACACCCAGATTTTTACAGGGGTGCTGAGGATCAATTTGAGTCTTCTTGCTTCTACAAGGACTTTATGGACTGAGCTATTGCTCCAGTCTAGTGAATAATTTTTGTTTGGGAGAAAATTAAAACAGTTGACTTGCATGAAAAAAACTGAGGCTGGCCCAGCTCTGCTTTTCCCCATCTGCACAGCATAGACATAACTGTTTTTTACTTAGGCTCCTATGTCAGGGATCCTGGTCCTCAGCCTTGAATCATGGATGGCCCTAAACCCAGCACCAGAGCTCCACCTGGCCTCTTGGTGTGTTGTCCATCCTTCGCCCAGTTGTCCCCAGAATCTGGCAGGCATTTTCATATAGTGGTGAAGATAGCTGGTGGCTTCTGTCTCCATGTCCTATCAGTCTGGTTTTCATATTCCAGGAGCAAGGGCCACCACTACCCTCACTGGCTGCGCTGTTCTTGCTGGTGCCTAATGCTAGATCCTAGAATGGAACTCAGGATGGGGCTCCAGCCAATACCCCAGCTTCCTGGAACGGAACGGAATGAGGTGACAAAGCACCCAGCTGGGGCAGTTTGAATGACAGCTTCTAGAGACCAAAGTTCAAGATCTAGGTTTTGGAGAATGCTAAGGAAGCCCTTGGGGCAGCCTCCAGGCCTCTCCCCACCGGCTTCTGCGAGTTTGTGGCAATCTTAAACAATCTGTGGCTTCCACACACATCACACCAGTCTCTATCTTCACACAGGGGTTGTGCGTATGTCTGTCTCTCCATATTTCCCCCTTTTTATCAGGATACTAGTCATTCTAGATTAAGGTTGACCCTGGCCATGTCATTTACACTTGATTACCCCTATAAAGACCCAATCTTCCAGTAAGGACACAGTCTTAAATGCTGGGGACTAGAATTTTAACAAACAAGTTTTAGGGAACCATAATTGAATCCACAACATCCAGGCACCCCCTCATTTCATAGATAGGGCTCCTGAAGGCCAAAGGGAATAAGATTTGCATAGTTTGATCAGCAACTGAGTCACAGAAGTAGAATCCCAACACAGGACCCTCATATACACATTATCTTAGACCTCTCGAAAGTTTAGTCGGGGTCAGAAGGACTTAGGAGATGATGACTTGGCCGTGACCCAGAGGGCTGATAGTGACAGTATCTCTCACAAGTCCCAGCCAGCCACAGAATCTGGGCCCAAGCACCCCAGCTCAGGCCGAGCACTCCTAATGGTCCATCCGACCACACCAAAGAGCTTTTTAACAAATATCATTCATCTCCTTCTGCCATGCCGGCAACAGGACTGACTCGCACACAGGGAAGTGGAAGTCTAAATGCAGCCTTAAAATGATTTTAATGCTCACCTTCGAGTGCCAAAGATTGGGTCTCCCATCCCTTGTGCAGCCCATCTCTCCAATGTGGAAGTCGGGAGCCTGAAAGGCAATTTTGTTAATGCTACTGGGAGGAGCAAGCGGGTCTGGAAACTCATCCATCACCATAACGCGCTCGGGGATGGACTTGGACGATAAAGCTTTCATCTTCTCTGCCGGGTGGAGGAGCCTCTTCAATTAGGCTGGAGGAGGGGGAGCAGGGACAGCACCCTGAGGAGGAAAGGAAGAAGATGGGAACCTTCCCTAGAGACGCTGGAGGGAGGACACTGCTCCATCCTGCAAAGTTAAGGACAAAGGGGTGCAGAGCTGGAGGCAGCTCCAGGGCAGGCCCTAGGAGAGAGAGCAGGGAAGGCAGGAAAGGACAAGGAGCTGTCCTAGGCTGAGGAGGAGGACACAGTGCCCTACCCTTTGGCAGGAGAGAGAGGAACACTAGGCCACTAGAATAGGGATAGAGAAGTGATCATTTAAAAGCACAAAGCTCGCCGGGCAGTGGTGGCACAATGCCTTTAATCCCAGCACTTGGGAGGCAGAGGCAGGCGGATTTCTGAGTTTGAGGCTAGCCTACTCTACAGAGTGAGTTCCAGGACAGCCAGAGGCCAGAGCTATACCGAGAAACTCTGTCTCAAAAAAACAAAAATAAGTAAGTAAGTAGATAGATAGATAGATAGATAGATAGATAGATAGATAGATAGATAGATAGGATAGGATAGATGGAGGGAAGGAGAGAGAGAATAAAATAAAAACACAAGGCTCAAAGAAGTGTCCCCTGGCCTTTGTACCACCCGCCACCCCTCAGGTCACGCTCACAGAACCCCGATAATCAAGCCAACTCTTTAGGTCCTAGAAAGTACAGAGAGGGCCCTCTCTCTCCACCTCGCACCTCCCCAACGCAGACCTCAGGGATGGGGCAGAAACAGGTGGACAGAGCTCTACTCTGCCTTTCTGTGCAGCAGTGCTTTCCCGTCGGGTAGGGGAGGCAGCCCCCTTCTCCAGGACAGGGACCAAGAGAGGCTACTGAGCCAGCCCCTCGTGTGGGTGGTCTGCCAGTGACCCTGGGGAAACCAGTAGGACCACCCAGAACAACAATCAGAGATGGCTTGGATTTATACTCGGGGTAGAGTCTTCATCCTGACATATTGTCACCTGCCATGGCCAGACTCTCTGTGAGTCAATTGATTATTGATCCTTCTGCCAATAAGTCAGCAAGGGATTTACTGAACCATATCCACTAGGTTCTTAGTGGGTGTTGCCCTCTGCCTGGCGCCAAGAAGCATTGGCTGAGAGGCTCGTCATCGTGATACAGCAGAACAGCAGAAACGGCGTCCCTTCCTGTGCACTTGGCTGTGTGTTCTAGATGCCACACAGGTACTAACTCGCCTTTTTTTTTCTTTCTTCCTGTTTTAACTTTTATCTCTCTCTGCCTCCAGCCTTGACTTCCCAACTCCTACCTGCCCTCCATGGTGTTTCCTATCTCACGCCCACGTTTTTCTCTTGCCCAGAGCACCTTGCCTATCCTTACTCAGCAGACTGTTCTACAGATGTCCACAGACCTCCGCAGGAAACCCACCAGAGCCCTAGCCCAAGCTCCGTGCTCCTCCTGCCTATTCTCAACAGCACCAAACTGAGAAGACCAATGGAGTCCTGGTGTTCCCCTGGCTTCTCCCATGGCAGACATCACTAATGGATCCCAACATGATTCTGAGAACTTTGCTGGGCTTAGCTGGAACTGCCTGGCCTTGTGAGCACAAAGTGGGTGATTAAGTCAGACGTGGAACATGGAGGGCAGCAGAACACCAGGCATGTTCGGCACCATGCCTTACAAGGTCTCTGACCTGTCCAGCCCTGCCCGATCCCTGTCCACATCCTGTCACTTGGTGGAGCTGGTGGTAGGAGCGGGGGAGGATGTAAGAGAGAAACAAGGAGGCAAGAAAAGGACACATTTCTAGAAAAGGACACGCCCTGACAAAGGAACAAGAACAGGTGACCCCTGCCCTCTGCTTGCAGCCAGGCTGGGCTGTCGCTGGGGCTCCTGGAAGGCCAGTGGGTAAAGCCTCTACCCAAGATTCCCTGCTTCCTCAGCCCCAGAAGTGCTTGCCTCTGGCAGGTCCTTCATGCAAGCACAGCACTGTGCGTGACATCATGCCCTCCATGGTGCCATCCTCCAAACACTCAAGGCAGGCGACACCGTTACACTCACTTTTCATGGGAAATGAAGCCATTTGTCAAATGTCCACATGTCCCACACAGCAGCTCAACAAGGGTTACACTCTGAAAGGAATTCAGCTACTGAGCCTCTCGACTGAGGTTCTGGGTTCCCAAAGTGCATCCTGCCTTTTGGCCTCCATGGCTGCTAGCAGTCCCCTGGGATAAAAACTATATGGTGTGTGTGTGTGTGTATCTGTGTGTCTATATATGTGTCTGTGCGTCTGTGTGTGTGTACACGCATGTGCGTCTGTGTCTGTGTGTCTATGTGTGTGTCTGTGTGTGTCTATGTGTGTGTGTCTATGTGTGTGTGTCTGTGTGTGTGTCTGTGTGTGTCTGTGTGTGTGTCTGTGTGTGTGTCTGTGTGTGTGTGTGTGTCTGTGTGTGTGTGTGTCTGTGTGTGTGTGTCTGTGTGTGTGTCTGTATGTGGAGGAGGGATGGGTGTGGGTGGGTAACAGTGCAAGCTGGGGACTGGGCAGAAGTCCTAAAGATTTCACAATGACATATATAGATAGAAAATAAACTACTCTAAAACAAAAAAAGTACAAAAACTAAATAGTGTGTGCCTGCATAGTATCTCATGCCCCTCCTCCGACACCAACCTGATTTCTGCCCTCTTGTCCCTCTGGCCTCCGTCGCGCCCCAACCCCCACCTCACCCCCATACACCCTTCAGAAATGCCTAGGAGAAGGGAGGGGCAGGAGGCTCCCTCACCTCCGGGTCTCATGCAGTGGGAGCCTCCTCCTCTCCTCTTTTTCTGAGGACAGAGCGGTTTTCCTTGTGCTCTATGTAAATGAGCTGTTTGTGAATGTGCATCTGTAATGGAGGAGCTGTCAGGTTGGGCTGGGGGTTGGCTGGGATGGAGGAGGACAATAGATTCTGTGCTCAGAGGTCAGGCGTGGGGGGAGGGGACTGCAGGCTCCGGAGGCTGGGGGAAGGAGCCAGATGCAGGGGTCGGAGACAACAAGCAGGCGTGAGGCCCAGGCTCCGGTCTTGCTGAGACCCGGGGCCTCAGGCAGGGAGGTGGTAAAGAGCTCGGAGCCTGTGGTGACAGCTGGGCTGGGGAGGGTACCATGTGCCAGGGTGAGGAGGAGAAGCCCGGGGCACTGGGGCAGCTGGGGCACACCCTGGGTGCCAGGAAGAAGCCGCAAGGCAGCCTGGGAGCTGCTGCTTTGGAAATGAGGAAAGACTCCTGTAAGGGACTCGGTTGCCCTGTGCAGGGCCTCTATGCAGGAGGCCCACGCAGGTCTCACAAAGCACCAAGCTCAGAGCAGTACAAGCTATTTAATCAATGGTAGTGTTGCAATCTAAGCATTCAGCGGTAAGCCCAAAGAAAACCACTTCATTTAGCCTAAGGAGGAAAGGGGGTGTGGATATGACAAGGTCCTGGAGTATGATCAGAACCGCACAGCTGCGTGGAACCGGCACGAGCTTCTCTCTCTCTCCTGGGCCGGGCTCCCAGAGGGAGCTCTGAAGACCAGCTCCACCCCAAACCCACAGGTTCTAAGGCAACATCACTGGCCCTAAGCCTGACGCCAAACTTCTGGAAACTTGTGGAACTTCTGTGCGGAACGGAAGGGAAACTTAAGAACTCTTTGGTCTCCTCAGTACAGGCCTGGGCCTGAGGCTTGTGTGGCAGCCACAGGTTGGTTATTCAGTTCAGATTTGTGAAGTGCCCCCTCTGAGCCTAATCTGTCCTAGGCACCCAGAGAGTAACAACAGAGACAGACAAGAAGCAGTGGATTCCAAACATGGGCTGTCAGGACAGCAGGTTGTGAGGCAAAGGGAAGAGGGCTGTGCAGGTGGAACCGGAAATGAATGAAACGGAAATGAATGAAACGGAAATGAATGTAGGTGTCCTGAGAAGCTCTCCCTCTTGACAGGCACCATGCCGGAAATGAAAGAGATGGATGCTCAGGTGTGTAAGGGAAAATGCTACAAGCCGAGAGAGAAGCAGGCCCGAGCCCGGGTGAGATGGCCTGAGAATCCTTGAGTCAGGCTGAGGATTTCTAGTCTTTACCAGACTTGACACAGTTACCTGCCAGAAGCTCACAGTCACACAAGCTTCCCCGGAGACAGTGGCTTCCTGTTCTTGTCTCAAAGAGTATAATTCTAGAACAGGAGGGTGAATTGATAAAGGTTTTTATTATACGACTGTGGGTGGGAACTAAAGAGAGGAGAGAGGGCACAGCCCCTGTGTGTAAGGAGAAAGCTCCCAGAAGTAAAGTACCATCAGGGGTCCCCACCCAAGGTTAGTGAGGCTTTGCTGAATGGGGGCATGGTGAGCTGCTTCACGCTTCTACAGGTTGTCCCGGTGCCTCTTTGTTGTTGCTATATCCTCATACAGTTTCCAGACAGGGAACTATAATTTGTTTTTTCGGTTTTTGTTTTTTGTTTTTATTTTAGAAAAAAAAAAGGTTATATAAAAGGAGAAGAAAAATGGCAAGAACCCCGACCAGAAACCAAAGCTCCTGTCTGGCATTCTTGGCCTTGAGCCAAAACAGAGCCAAGAACACTTTGGCTTCTGACCAATGACAAGCATCCAGGGGTTATTTTCTTTTTACATCATGTGTGCATGTGTGGAGAGGTTTGTGCACATGTGACTCAGATGCCTGTGGACCCCAGAGGGATCCCTGGAGCCAGGATTCCAGCAAGTTGTGAACCGCCCAATATAAGATAAGAACTAAAGTTTTTCTTCTCTTCAGGAGCAGTGTTTGCTCTTAGCTACTGAGCTGTGTCACCAGCCCCAGAGGACAAGAATTACAACTTCTGGCCTGGGGGAGGAGTGTCCTGCTGTAAAACTGCCTGAGCATGTTTCTACTCCTGTTCTCTATCCCTGGATGAAAGGATAGGAGAGGTTGAGGAAGAGCAAGGTGCTAGTTTAAAAAACAAAAACAACGGCAACAAACAAATAATAATAATTTTTAAAACCCTGCTCTTGTTGAGAATAGAACAGTTGGCAAAGTGGAACGAACCAGACTAGCCTGGGTCTGTGGACTCCTGGGTTCTCTGAGCTCCTGGATCCGTGTGTTCCTGGGTCTTCTGCCTGGCCATTCAACCTTGTTCTTTGTTTTACCCCAGCTTTCTGCCATGTTAGCAGACTCCAAGTGACCTGCATCCCAGCCACAGCTAAGGAGACAGATCTGCAGCCTGTGACTCCTCCAGAGCCTCTGAAGACCCTGCCTGTGCCAAGAAACAGCACATTAAAGGGCTAAAACACCACAGATTCTGACATTTGGATTCATTAACTAAATGATGATACCACCCAGAAGAGTTGGCATGCCATGGGGCAAGCTTTCACAGATAAGAGAACACCTGTGGATCACTTCTTTCTGTGACTTACCCTGTCACCAGCTCTTCACTAACCTGAGCTGTTGCATTGGTGCCCTGAACCTAGAAGATATGCTGGGGCCAAGCCTTTGGCTACACTTATTACAAAAGTATGTGCTAACCCACCTCAGTATTTATGCTCATTACATTTCCTCTCCCTACCTAACTCCCCTGGATCGCATGTTCCACTAAATGTGATCGTAGAAGCTCAAACCCCAATTTCTTTTCTGGGAACCATGACTAATGAAGTTGATAGTGGTCAGGGTGAAGGACTTTCGGCAGCAGGATGAAGGGACTTAAAAGGGGGGAGTATAGGGGGTTAGGTGAGTGTGGCTAGGCGGCGTGGGGGAAGGTGTCCAGGCGGGCCCTTGCCTGGGCACCTCTGGCCCTGAGGGACCACACACACACAGACATGGTATAGAATAGAGTTTATTGGGAGTTAGTGGTAGAGAGAGGTAGAGAGAGGGAGAAAGAGAGAGAGAGAGAGAGAGAGAGAGAGAGAGAGAGAGAGAGAGAGAGGGGAGGCCGGCCATGACCACGTGGAGGGGGGGAAGAGCCCCAGGGGCAGAGAGGTGAGAGAATGTGGGAGAGCAGAGAGCAAAAGAGGGAGAGGAGGAGCAAGTAGCCCCTCTTATAGTGGGCCAGATCTCTGGGGTGGGGCATATCTGGCTATTGCCAGGTAGGTGTGGGGTGGAGCTTACACAAAACCCCAACACAGGGTCCTAGAGAGTAGCCCTAGATATAAGATTTAGGAGTTGCATTGCCCACCTATCTAAAGACAGACAGAACATCATGGCTGGTAGAGTGTGGAAAGTGATTGCCTATGGAATGCAGTTCACAAATACTTAACTATAGTTCACAGGGTACTAGAAGACAACGATTTAAATATGAAATGTCCCACACAGGTTCTCATGTTAATGGCTTGGTCTTCAGCTGGTAACTGCTATTTTAGAAGTGACTGACAACTTTAGTTGGAGAGGACTAACTAAAGGAAGTTAAGTCACTGGGAACATGTCTTGAGGAACAATATCTTGTCCTGGCCCATTCCAGTACCCATCCCTGCTTCCTGGCAACCATGGGTAACTACTACACACTCCCCAACCTGTCTGTCTGTCTTACAAAAGGCCCACAATTATGACTTGAAACTTCTGAGAGTATGAGCTGAAATTATCCTTTTCTCTCTAAAATTGTTTCTCTCAGGTGCTAGACATGGTGATGGTCAAGTCTAACTGGCATGTGGAGAGGGTTGAAACACTGGACTGGCAGAGGCTGAGATACTTTGCTGTTTGGAAGTTTTTTATTATTATGTGGATTGTGGTAAAGTTAAGTTGCTTTTGATAGCCTTTAAAACCCTGCAAAAATTAAAAATGGCAGGCGAGGGGAAGCTAATCAGTGAAGGCATGCTTGGGAGGCCAGAGGATCCCATGACATTTTTAGAAGAAACACATCACCAGCAGCCACAGGTAGGTTGTGCTGAAAATTGAACCAAGGATCTAATTATAAGGGGTAGACTAATGAAGGGAATGAATGCATTTCATCCACAAATGTTTTATAGACTGACAGGTAGAGATTGAGACACTTACCAGAGTCCTTGAAGACACTTAAGCCTAAAAACCTTGAACTTCAGGTTCCTTTTGGGCCCTCTAGGGCAGAAGAGGCAGCCCCTCGCCTTTGCCAATAGAGAACAGACTCCTGGAGATCACACAATGATTCCACCCATAACAGGGTCTGTCAGTAAGGAACATTCAGAAAGTAGAACAATTGAGAGCTGAGAGTTGTTTTCAGTAATCAGCACTGACATTTAACCTTGGGAATGAAAGGTAAAGAAAAAGTAATTTAGGAGGCCAGAGAAGTAAGACTTGACACTAGGAGAAGGGTCATGTCTATGTCTATATCTATGGAAAATATCAGGAACTGGGGCAGGACAGTGTTGGAAAAAGAGTTCTCAGGATGTAAGTATCTTCAGGATAAGTAGAGGAGAGTGTCTAGAGGTCTGCTGGGATAGGAAGCCTCAAAGGGTCTGATGGCTTCAAGCAGAGGTTTTGGAAGATGCCTGGGAATGAGTGTCTGGAGAGCATCAAAGAGGAGAGAGAAGGACAGCAACCCCATTGGTTCAGAGGCTGAAGAATCAAGAGCAACCTCTATGAGAAAGCAGAGGATAAACAGCATCCTCTGGGAGTGGCTGTGCCTCCAGGCAGACACAGAGGGACATGAGGGTCGACTATGAGGAAACAGGGTATTTTGCTGATAATTAACAATAGAGAGTTCTCATAAATAGGAAGAGGAGATTGCAGGTGGTGTAGACGGGGCCAAATAAGGGTTAAAGAGGAGAATGGAGACTCTGGAAGTGAGAAATAAACAAACTGTTGAGGTTAGTTTGGAACAAAAACCTCCCAGGCAGATGGTAGTGGGAAGCCTGGCAATGCTGGGAATGAGCCAATGAACATGGGACCCAGCCCCCATCTTTACTCTTGTCAAATGCATATAGACTTAGTCGCTATGATCTAAGATAAAATCAGAGAGAACAAGAGGCAGGCCCTGGATGAACTGGTACTTAGGAGCTATAGCTAGCCCAAGAGGTCAAACCTAGATCCCCATCCTTAGACTGCCTGGGCTGGTTAATTTGAACTGAATAGCTGAGGCTCTCTAAGCCTGTTTCCTGTCTCTAAAATAGAGAGTTGATCTTCCTTCGTGGAATTATTGTGAGATTCAAGATGAAGAACGCAGGGCACTTCATTACAGACAGTTGAGAACATGCCCTACCCCATGTGACACAGTACTTCGACAGCAGAGTTCAAAAGATCTGCTCTGTTCTGACCCCACTTTCTTCAATAATGTCTGATAGAGTTCTCTGGACTCTGAACATTTATTTTGTTGCCTATTATGTATTCATTTTTAAAATATGGGTATGCGGTGGTGAGTCATGGTACACACGGGTGTTGTGCGTGTGTAAGCAGAAGGACACAGGAAACCACTGAGTATCTTTTTCTGTTGTTCTCCACGTAACTTCCTTGAGATGTTTGTCTCTAACTAAACACGAAGCTCACCATTTTAGCTAGACTGGCTGACCAGCAAACTCCCAGAATCCATTAGAATGTCATCCACACACACAACAATTGGGGCCGTGACCAATTTCTTTTAAGTGGGTTTGAACTCGGGTCCTCTTACATTCTGAAAAAGTGTTTTGGCCATCCATGCCATCTCCCAGACCCCTGAATATTTATTTTTTTAAATGCCTAACTGGGAAAGGATGCAGTCTATATCTGAAATGAACTACACAGGGGTTTCTATGTTAATACACACAGGGCACACTCTCCAAATTCTCCAAAGAGTGCATCTGAAGAGTATGCCTGCCCCCCTCCTCACTGGGCTTTAGTAAAGTACCAGTAATGTACTAGTAATGACCAGACAGAAATGATGGGGTCAACTGTTTCCAGCTTCAGAGAATGTTCCTTTGTGTTCACATACAGTCTACCTGGTTGCTTCCTCATACTGGAGGTGTTCACCCATTCACAGCAGTTGGTGCCCCCTGCAAGGCAGACAAATGCAAGACCCCCAGTGAAGACCTGCACCTGCAGGTGGCACCAACCCTTGCATAGCCTGTGCTTACATCTGTATAGCCCGGATATCCCGTCCTTCTGAGCTGAGTGCCCATCACAAAAAGGCTGTAAGCTTTCTGACAGGACCGTGAGGATGAGCCTTATTTTCCTTCTTCATGGATCCACAGATAGGGGGACTCCTTACTGCTTTAGATCTTCACACCATCAATATAGGATTTTTGAAGTAGAGAAGGTTTACCTTCTTACTTAGAGCATGTTATCACAACCCCGGCATGCAGAACCCATAGAATCTACACTCCTGCCCTTGGGGCAGTTATGAGGGAATGTAAACCCTCCCTGACTCTAAGCAGGTCACTCTCCCCCATTGTGGATAATCCCCCAGTGCTCACTGCTTCTCCCTCCCCTTTGCTGATTCACTCACTTCTTACACATTTGGTAAGTCTACACGTATCTTGTGGCTGTGTGTTATGCACTGAACAGTACTATGGGGAATATACAAATGGGCGGACTCAGCCTGGCCTTGAAGGATATAGAGGAGATTCGTTGTGTCTGTCAGTGATCATGACACAAGTGGCACAGGAAAAAAAAATACCAACTGGGCCTGCAGGAATAAAGAAGGAAGAACTTCCTCAAGTGTCAGAAGAACTTCGTGCAGGGGCTGGTGGCTACTTTCCTTCCAAGTTCCAGTGGTACCTGAGACTCAGTGTGTTTTAAAATGCAGGAAATCAGATCTACAGGCTAGCAGATAGAGACAAATGTTTCTGAAATCTAAGTAGCAAACTATAAGGAGTCAAATCTGTGCCAGAAACGGTGGCTCACACCTAAGCTCAGCACTTGGAAAAAGAGTCAGGGGATTGGGAGTTCAAGGCCACTCTTGACATCATAGTGAGACTTTTGCTCTTCCTCTTGAAAAAGGAAAGAAAAAGAGGCATTTGAGTGGTAGATCTAAGAAAGTGCTGAATTCTGGGTTTGATCCCAACATCGCAAAAATAAAAGTCTACGAATGAGAAAGTTTCTTTATCGCCTCACAGAGCAGCAAGGTAGAGTGGCATTCTTGAGAACTGTGTCCTCTGGGGAGAACAGACCAACCCCCTCTAATCCCCAAACACTCAAATCTGAAATACACCACAACCTGAACACATCTGCTCCCAGACATTTCAGATAAGTTATCTTCAACCTGGACAAATTACATTTCAAGATATTTGTAACAACTCTATCTGTGTCCCCTGTTGTTGGCAAAGCTGTGGGATGACTGGTTCGATGGTAGCATGTTGCCCACATTCATAATGCAAGGAAGAGCAGCATTCAGGATTGAGGATGCAGAAATTAAAAAAAAAATCCACTGCTGTCTTGTGCATTTTCATTTGCAATCCGCTGCATTCACCCATGGAGGCTTTGGTATCCGTGGGGCCCACAGGAAGAGGCCCTGTGCAGAGTGGACCGTGACACTGTCTTGAGGAACCTGAACTTTGCAATCACAAGCATGGCTTCCAATCCAGGCATTATCACTTGGAGCATGTAGTTTCTACTATGCCGCTTTAAGCTCCAGGCAGACCAGCTACCAGCCATCTCCCTGTTTTCCTTGCATCTGTGGTCGAAACACACACACACACACACACACACACACTAGCTTATTTTTAATATGCTTTTTAACTCAATGGTTGGGCACTGCTAAGCCTCCCATGGCTAACATTCTTTTAGTCTCAGCTCAACACCTCTTTTCCCTCTGCCTAGTTACTCAGTTACCTTTACTCCCAGCTCAACACCTCTAAGTCTGCCCTCAGCTGAGTTGCATTTCTAATCTCTGACCTGCTACCCAAGGCCCAGTCCGGGAAGCAGCCAATGGTCACTCCACCTGAGACCTCACGTGGCTGGTGCCTCTCCCTCCAAAACATGGCAAATCCCCTTTCCTCCTCCTGCATCTCCTAGCCTGCCTTAGGGGGAAACATGCAGATTCCTGATCAAATCATCAGAACCATCCCCTATAATCATTCACTGGTCTTGTGATCTTTCTGGGTAACGGACTCCACGTCTGGAGAACTGGGGGTCTGTGACATTGCTCAACAATTCTGGAGACTAAAGGCATGTTCGGTAGGCCAGCCCTTTATACACAGTCTGAAAGCTACTGTACTTGGGGTGGGCAGTGATTCTGTCAGTGTGAAAACTGGCCATGCTGAGTCTGTCTGAGTTGCCAACCACATTGCATTTCCAGAAGGACCCACGCTGGTTCCCTGGGTCAGAAGGCTTCCTCAGCCGTGTTGTCACTCAGAAGCAGTTTCCTTGTTCTGGGTATTGAAATCCCCAAGAGTCCAACCTCCTCTTTAGAGCAGGAGAGCCAAAAGTCCCAGTGATGTGTTGGTCAAAGGGTGTTGATCCGTAGGAAACCTTCAAGGGCTAGGACTGGCCACCTCTGAGGGCTTGTGCAGAGCACCCACCCACACAGACGTACACGGGGGAGAGGCTGCAGGGAAGCAGAGACCGAGGTCAGCTGCCGTGAATGTTGTTCCCTGTTTTCAATGCTTCTCCTGTAATCCTTACTGCTCCTCTTCATCTACTCCCTGCCTTGAAATCTGCTGGCGAGATACCCAGGTCTCTTTTCCTCTGGCACCTTGCCAGCCTACATCTCATAATATACCCAATCTCTATTTCTGTGAAAGAGACACCCACCCCACCTCCATCACCAGTTTCTGCCTGACAACCCCATGCCCTCCTCAGTCCAAATCCTTACCAGCCCCTCCAAATGTTCCTCTCCCAAGACTGGCCTGCTCCCCTCTGAGCTCCCAGCCAGGCCTTCCCGGAGCCCTGACTTTACTCTGCATATCTGCATCTGCAACCATGTGGTAGATTGGATGAGAACAGCCCTAAAAGGCTCAGAGGTTTGAATGCTTGGTTGCCAGTGGGCAGAATAGTTTGAGAAGAACTAGGAGATGTGAGCTTGTTGGAGGTGGGCTCTGAGGTTTCAAAAGCCCATGCCTTTCCCAGCTAGTTCTCTCTCTCTCTCTCTCTCTCTCTCTCTCTCTCTCTCTCTCTCTCTCTCTCTCTCTCAGCAGTTGTTGTGGCAAGATGTATCTCGCAGCTCCTGCTGCAGTACCATACCTGACTGTCTGCTGCCAGACTCCCCACCATAATGACGATGGACTCTAACCCTGTGAAACCACAAGCCCCATGTTAAATGCTTTCTTTTATAAGCTGACTTGGTCATGGCATCTTATCACAGTGGTGGAACAACAACTAAGACAAACCAAAGCTGACTTCCTGACTCAAGTGAACCAGCACTTTGGAGCTGAGACCACCAGGCCTCAGATCTCGCCCAACTGCCATTTCTAGTTCCACACCTAGAAAAGAGCATCGCCCTTCAGTCCTCTTCAAATGGCAGTAGAAGAGTGGATACCTAGAAACCCAAGCATTTCCCATCTCAGCCATCTAGCCATTTATATAATCACTCAGCAGGTACTTACTGCAGGCTGACTTGTGTGCTACACCCTGATCTAGGAGCTGGAGCAGTGGCCAGAGCTAGTAAGAAGCCTGTGTTATTGGAACATATATTCTAATGAGGAAAGGTCATAAGCAAAATGAACTCATGGAACATGTGGTATGCCCAATGTCTGCCACGGTCGATGGGGAGGGAGGAGTCCCAGCGTTCTCTCCTAAATTGGGCACTCAGAGAAATCCTCCTTAAAAAGGTGACAAATGCACACTCAAAGCCATAAAGGAGGTAAGGGAAAGCCTCTCAGTTATCCAGGGAAGGAGCACTTCAGACCAAAGGAGCACTCAATGAGTTTCACGTTGACGCTAGGCAGCACTGAGCCTAAATGCCGTGGTTTTGCTCTTGTCCTTCTGCAACAAAAGTCTCTCCACAGTAAAATCAAGGTTGAGAGCCGTCTGGCTCATCCTGGAGACCCCAAAGGGGAAGCCACACTTCCCACTTGACATTTCTTGGCTCTTGGCTGAACCTTTACAGCTTTGCTCTTCAGTGTCACAAGCCTTCCCTTCGGTAGTCAAATCTCTTCTTCCTCTTTTGTATGAAGACACTTGTGATGACATGGACTTGCTCAGCTAATCTGGCATCATGTTCCCATCTCAAAGTCCTTAACTTAACCACACCTCCAAAGTCTCTTCTATGGTCATAGGTAACATTCTCAAATGCCAAGAATTAGAATAGGAAAGTCTTGGATTTGGAGGAACCCATAACGAACTTTCCACAAGCACCAAGCACAGTACCCATGGGCATTTGAAGAGTAAAGGGAAGGGTGTGGCTGTTGTGGTGTATGTGTGTGTAGGTTCAAGCTTTGGCAAGGGCCAGGACAGGTAGGCCTGTCCTTCAAACTGGTCAGATGTTAGCATTAGCTTCTGTGTTACCGAGTCTTCTAAAGACCCCAGAATTCATAAGGATTCAAGGTTGCCTTCTGGTTACCCTATTAAAGTCCACTTCTAAGTAGCTCTAAGATTCTTCAGGGTCAGCATGCTCCCTAGGGACTTCAAATCAAGCAGGAAAGAAACATCAGGCATTTTCCTAGGGATGTAGACCCAGGTCTGAAAGGCGTAGACATTTCTGCTACCCACTTCTAATGTCCAGAGGTAGTCATACATTCCTACCTATATGCAAGAAATACAAATAGAGTCTTCCTTTGTACCCTAGGGGGAAAAAACCAAAATCATTTTGCAAACCTACAACAACCTGTCTTTCATCATGACCCCAGGAGACACTATAAGAATGTTGACTGTCACTTAAAAGAGATGGGAACCCTTTGAACATGCTGGGCAGGAGAGTTACATTTTTTGATTTCAAGTTTATTAAACACACACACATACACACACACACACACACCCCTGTGGAGACATTCTATATTTTGAATGTGTGATCTTGACTGTTTACATTTGTCAAAACTCATTGAATTGTACATTTAAAATCTGAGAAACTTATTGTATGCAAATTGTATCTCAATAGAGTTGATGGTTTTGTTTTGTTTTATTTTAAGAATCCCATAAATTGGCCCGGAGGTGGTGGTACACGCCTTTAATCCCAGCACTTGGGAGGCAGAGGCAGGCAGATTTCTGAGTTAGAGGCCAACCTGGTCTACAGAGTGAGTTCCAGCATAGCCAGGGCTACGCAGAGAAACCCTGTCTCAAAAAACCAAAAAAAAAAAAAAAAAAAAAAAAAAAAAAAAGAATCCCACAGACTCCTATTGTTAGAAGAATTTGGGGGTACATAGATAGGGGTAGAGAAGCAAGAATAAATGTGGAAGAAACTAGTTTAAAGATTCTTAGAAGACTCTGGACCCAGAGTTGTAGCCATTGAAGTGTCAAGGAGTTGGGCTTGACATGGGGTTTACAGGTGTCAGTCAGTGGAGCTTGCTGGCATAGCAGATGTAGTAAACAGGATTAATGTCCGGGATTTAGACTTAGGCTTCCTGGTGCCAAATTATGCTCCACTGTTTACTTATGGCTTTAGTAAGCAGCTTCATAAAGCAAAGCCTTGGCTTCTTTCTCTGCTAAATGCAGATGTCAATAACAACAGAAATGACCTCATGGGGGTGGTAGGGGGTGGGATCGGGATACCTGAGTTAGGGTTTCTATTGCTGTGATGGAATACCATTACCAGGCAACTTGAGGAGGAAAGGGTTTCTTTCTGCTTACACTTCCAGCTGACAGTATATCACTAAGAGAAGTCAAGGCAGGAACTCAAACAGAGCAGGAACCTGGAGGCAGGAGCTGATGCAGAGGTCATGGAGGGGTGCTACTTACTAGCTTGGTCCTCATAGCTTGCTCAGCCTTCTTTCTTATAGCACTCAGGGTCACCAGCCCAGGGATGGCACCACCCACAATGGGCTGGGCTCTCTTCCATCAATCACTAATTAAGAAAATGCCCTACAGTCAGATCTTATAGGGGCATTTTCTCAATTGAGTCTCCCTCCTCGCTGATGATTCTAGCTTGTGTCAAATTGACATAAAACTAGCCAGTACAAGTATGATATATAAAAATTACTGACTGACCTCAGGTGCTGACCTTCCTGAAGCTAACAGATCTGAACCCTTATTATCTATGTCACTTCCTTAGCTGGTCATGGTTGGACATGTCCAGGAAGGGTGTTCTGGCTTTCCTGAGGCAGTCCAGCCATTGTGCAGTCTGGTGTTTTAAAGATTCCTCCTGGGACTGAGAAATAGCTTATGCAGTAAAGTATTTGCCTTATAAACATGAAAACTTGAGTTCAAGTCCCAGAATCCACATAAAAAGGGCAACGTGATGGTATATGCATCTGTAACCCAATCGTCAGGATTGTGGAAACAGTCCCAGTGAGAAACCTTGTCTTAAGAAATAAATAGATACTACCTAAGGAATAGCACTCTAGACTGTCCTTTGGCCTCTGTGTACATATGTGGTTCATACTCAGAGGCTCTTCTTTGAATTGATATCATTTAAAATCAAAGATCATTGTGAGATCCAGTCTCTCACAGAGGATGTGGAGGGTTTCCCAAGGCACTCAGTAGCCAGCAAAAGGCTAGAATTTCAACTCATTTCTAACATTTTGGTCTTTCCTGATAGGTTACAGATCCATTACATCAGAGAATGAGCCTAAAAATGGAAGTTCTGTGTACAGAGGTTTCTCACATACACTGAGAATATCACAAAATGTGCTGGTTAATTTTTGTTAACTTGATATAAAGTCTCCTAAGATGAACAAACCTCCACTAATCGCCTCCATCAGATTGACCTGTGGGCATTTCTATGGGAGACTGTCTTGATTAATGATTGATGTAGGAAGATCCCACCCATTGTGGGCGGTGCCATCCCTAGGCAGCTGGTCCTGGCTGTATAAGAACTCGGGCTGAACAAGCATAGAGAGCCAGTCAGTGGGCAGCACTTGTCTGTGGTCTCTGCATCAGCTCCTGCTTTGAGTTCCTTCCTTGGCTTCAGTGATGGACTGTATAACCTTTGAGTTGAAATAAACCCTTTCCTCCCCAAGTTGTTTCTGCTCGTGATGTTTCATCACAGGAGCAGGGACTAAACAAAAACACAAACAATCACCACGTTTAACCTGCTGAGCATCACAGACCTCAGCACACTGAAGAGTGAAAGTCAGAACCCATAAGCCGTGCCCAGTCAGCCCCAGGGCAGCCAGGAGATGAAGCGCCCTGCCTCTGTCCTGCATCATGACAGAGTAAGCTGCTAAGTGCCACCAGCCCAGGGAAAGAAAGATATAAACGCACAATCCAAAGTATGATTCAGACTGAATACGCAGTGCTCTTGCAACGTTGTAAAGTTAAAAAATGTAATCAAACCACTGCAAATTAGGGTATACTTTCTTGCCATGTGTTACCCTCTAAAACGTGTTAATGATTACAGTTTGGAGGTTAATAATAAGAGTAAAACATTTGAGCCAGGCGTGGCGCTGCATGCCTACAATGTCAGCACTTGGGAGCTTGGCGAGAGAGTCAGGAGCTCAAAGTCATTCTGAACTCATGAGAAGTCTGAGGCTAGCCTGGGCTACCTGAGTCCTCGTCTCAGAGAAAAACAGACCAAATAAACAAAAAGAGTAAAACTTTTGCTATTGGTAAAGCTTATTGAGGCATAGAACAGGACCAGGGAGATGGCTCAGTGGATAAAGAGCCTTATAGCTGAGTTCCGTCCCCAGAGCACAGATAAAAAGCCAGTGGTCTACACACATCTGTAATCCTAGCACCCCGCATTGTAATCCTAGCACTCCTTTGGGGAGGAACTTGTCTCAACAAAGTGGAAGACAAGAACTGACTTTTACAGAGATGTACACACACAGCAGGGATGTACATATGCACTCACACACACACAGAAGGGATGTACACATGCATGTACACAGTCACACTCAAATGCACACGCACATACCTACAACAGGAATGTACACACATACGTGTGCACATACACAGCAGGGATGTACACACTCACACACATACATACATGCATACATACACACAGAAGGGATGTACACACACACACAGTCACACTCACATGCACACACACACAAACACAAATTAATTGAAAGAAAGCATAAATGCTGGGCATGTGATATCTGCATTTGAGACACTGAGGCAGAAGGATCCCACATTTGAAGTCAGCGTGGAATAAGCACAAGACCCACCCTGCTTCAAAAGTCCAGACACATAAAGCAAACCATCCAAACAGCTGTAGGCTGGCCCAGGGAAGGCGCCTGCCCCTGAGTCGTCCCCAAGGCCCACATGACAGAAGGAGAGGCCTGGCTACTGCAGGATGCCACCTGAGTTCCTCGTGAATTCTAGGGTACTTATATAAATAGGTAAGTAAATATTTTTAAAATAAAACAGAATGCCAAACATGGGGTTAGGTATGGACAGAAATGGGTAGGTAACTCAAGGGTTAGGGCCCGGGGCTCAGACAGACCTAGTGCTGTCTCACCGGAACACTGGCAATTACTGTCTCCTAGGGTAGTCACCCACAAAGAGACCACTGAAGGGCTGACCTCCCAGGGTCACCGCACAGCAGGTTACTATATTGAGACACAACTTGGGTCCAGAGCTCAGGCTGGGCATAAAGCACCCACTTGATGAACATTTGCTATTATTACTAAAATTATACTAAGTGGCTTTCTCCTCATTCATTTCCTTCCCTCCTTCCTTCCTTTTCTCCTTCCTTTCTTCCTCTCAAGTTGCCATGAAAATGATTTTCTGTTTCCTCACCTCCAATTAGATATTGATCAGAGCGTCTGATTGCGAATGAGCACTTAATAAAAGTAAATAAGTTCTGACATTTTATTTTTACTCTTGAATAAAAATGCTCACCACCGTCCTGAAAATGAGCCGTCACATTTTATTTAACAGCAGAAAAAGATTTGTACATTTGGCCCTGCAGGAGCAGAGGAATCTATTTTCATTATAACAAACATTGATTTTGCATTAAAAAGTCTCATTATTTGAGATAATGACTGCTAGGCTCCTTAGCTATTCTTTTGGTTCCTAAATCATTAAAACTCTAACATTTTAAAGAGCAAGTGGGGCAAACCTCAGTGGTCCCAAATTGTCACCAGTGAGTGGTTCCCTGGCTCTCCTCCTGAAGGACAAGATGCACGGAGATGCTGGAAGCCACGTGGTTACGCCTAGCTCCGACTCTTGTGTTCCCACAACTCCACACTCCAAAATGGCACTAATCCTTTAACATTCATTTCACAAAAAGAAAGAAACGGGTGGGGCATTGGGGGCTCTGTTTTCCATGTTCCCATTCAATCTGTTCTTTAAGTAAATCTTAATTTTAAAGGAACAGGAAAGAGGAAAGAAGCAGAGATAGTCCCCTGACTGGGCGTTGGTGGCCCATCAGTGTTCTCCTGGGTAGCAGAGGTACTTGGCCCGACCAACCTCGCGTCCCCAGCCCAATAAATGATTGACTCCCGCAGTGCCTCCTGGGTAAGTTTCCACGGTTATTCTCTCTCGCACAGAGCGTTCGTGCTGCCTGAGACCTGGCTGGACATCTCATTGGCAAGCCACAAGTGACACGAGTGAGTTTTGCGGAATTTCAACCGCATGCGCCGATTTGGATAATGTATTCTTTCAGAAGCCAGGGCTGAGCTTTAAACAAAGCATAATCCTGCCTGCATATCAATTTCCCCAGGATGTCGAAGAGGGAAAGGAAAAAACCCAGAACTACAGTGCTTTCTGCAGCCGCATCTCCATGTGGGGTTTAGCAGTGGGGACGTCCGAGCAGCCTTCGCAGTCTCCTGGTTCATTAACAGGAGCACAAGGCAGGCGGGGGGGGGGGGGGGGGGGGAAAGGTGGGGGGCGAATCATAAAATATGAAAGGGCTTCCCTGGAAATTGGCATCAATGTGATTTATTCAATCCAGATCCAGGCTCAACTATTTGAAAATAATTGAATAGTTGATATCCACTGCCACTTCTAAATGATGGGAACATGGCTGGGGGAGGAGTGGAGGAGGTACTAGGAGGAGGGATTCAAGATGTCCCAGCCTTCTGGAAGGGTGAGAGAATTCTCCTTGGACACGGCTCTGTAGCTTCCTGTCTCTTCTAGGACATCCTCTCCCTGCATTCCTGCTTCTGCCAAGTCGTGACCACCGAGTATAAGCATTTTGAATCCTACCATTTGTCCTTGGCATTGCATGCTAAACATTCTTTAGAAGTCATAGATGTAAAAATGTAGATAAACCATATGCGCTCATGGTAAGAAATGCAAGCCTAGAAATATAGGAAACATGTTCCCTTTCTCTGTAGACATGTAACCCTAAGATTGCTACCACTAACAGTTCAAAGTTTGTCCTTTTAGAGATTTTTCTATCTGTAAACACACATACACACATTTATATAGACTTTAAGGCTTTTTAAAAAATGTTTTACTGGACATAGTGACACAAACCTGCAACCCCAGGACTCAAAAGGCAAGACAGGAGATCTAGAATTTAGCTGAATTGTAGTAACATTCTCCTTTAATTTCAGCACTTGGGAGGCAGAATCAGGCAGATCTCTGTGAGTTCAAGGCCAGCCTGGTCTATAGAACAAGTTTCAGGACATCCAGGGCTAGACAGAGAAACCCTGTCTTGGAAAACAAAAACAAAAACAAAATGGCAGGGATATATATGAATGCATGAGTCAAGCCTGGTAGCACATACCTTTAATCCCAGGAAACAGAGGCAGAATTTGAAGTCAGTCTGGTCTACATAGGGAGTTCCAAGACATAAAAGCTATAAAGAGTTCCTGTCTCAAAAAAAAAAAAAAAAAAACTGTGTATGTGTGTTTGTGTGTGCATACATATACACATAATTAATTTGTGATTTTTTCATTTAACAAAGCTGTGATTATCTTTCTGGGTCAGCACATATAGCATATTCTGAGGATTATCTTACTTCTCCTTCTACTGCTAGGAATTAGGGTATATCCTGAGTTTAGCACAGGCAACATGACTTTGCCACTGTGTACACATCTGGACCCGAGACGAATGCATCTATAGAACTCTCTATAAAATTTTCTGTATTGTTGGTATTTCAATTATCACACCTAATGTCCACAGACCCATCTGGTGACTCCAACTAGTATAGTAGGAAGAAAAATAAATCTGTATAAATTTATATTAAAAGTATTTAGTATAAATCTATATTAAAGCTGTGTGTGTGTGTGTGTGTGTGTGTGTGTGTGTGTGTGTATGATCCCTTTCCAGAGGAGACATAAGCAAATGTCTTTTTACCTTACACAGGGCACTAAGAACCAAGCAAAAAAACAGCCCCACCCAAGTCTAGTTTCCAGAACCAACGTATCTATGAGGTTTCCTAAAGAAGCATAAATGAGAGCTCACTTCCAAGAGCATGGCTGACTCAAAGATATCTGCATTACCAGAAAGCCTGCTCCAGTCTGGGTCTCCCTGACTCGGGAAAACTGTATCCCAAGCTCTCCTTCCATAACCTGTAGGACGTTCCACTGAGACCCTGCTCCCTCCAGTAATTTTTTTCTTTTTTAACTTTTATAAAGTTAGAACCAGGTCTTGTTGATCCTGTAAGTTTCAGGAATTTCCTGAGTCTTATGAGAGTTCCCCTGAATACTACAATTCAATATGAGAGAAGGCCCTAGGAAGCGGCTACTCGACAGCCTTCCCAAAGGAAAAGGAGCACCAACTCAGTAAGTCTGTTCGGGATATAATGGGCCTCACCCTAGGACATGGATGGAAAGGGACACTTAAGTCATGAAAGGACTGAATGAAGCTTAGAAATTGGAGTTTCCAAAGGACCAGGGAAAGATCGGAATGAGCAAGGAGTTCTGGGAAGAGAAAAAAATGTTAACAATATAGCAGGAGATGGAAGGATCTTCTAGCCAATTGGTTTTAGGGTGGAATGTTAAATCTTAACTTACAAAATGTAGAGTAATCCATTGTAGCTTTTGCTGATTTATGTGAGATAGCCACTCTGCTCTAGCTACTTGGAAATGCCCTTAGAGAGTCCTATGTACTGGTAAAAACCTGCCTCCTCTGACAGCCCTAGACCAGAGGACTCTCCCTGAACAGAGGTAATCAGAGAGGTCCAGCTCGGAGCACAAGAACCAGCAAAGGACAGTATGTGTTACAAGCTCTCCAGGCAGGTTCAGACATATGCAGTGTAGACAGAAAATGACACTAACCCTGAGGAGCTGCACACTAACCCCTGAGGAGTCTTCAGAAACTCTCAGAGGAACACCCACTGCCAAAGCTCCTGTTTGGTTGCTCCCCCAGTTTTGGAAGTCTTGAGCCTCTCTGGTTTCTGTTTCCAAGCACCACAGCAAGCTAAGGCTTCACCACACCCTTTTCTAACTTGCTCTAACCTAGGTGATCACTGAGCCTGTCTCCTCCCATAACCCAAATGCACCCTGCAGCATCACAAACCTCCCTCCCTCCCTCTCTCCCTCTCCCTCTCTCTCTCTCTCTCTCTCTCTCTCTCTCTCTCTCTCTCTCTCTCTCACTCTCTCTCTCTCTCTCTGGATGTCCTTCCCCACCATCTAGGCTCATTCTTCAGTAACAGATTCTTGTAGAATCTGTCCCCCTTCCTCCCCAGGTCTCCCTCCTGTTAACCAGCTTGTTCCCTCACAGTCTAGACAGCTCCCGGAGGAAGAGCCCCCGGTCAATCATCTTCCTGACCTCAGACACGCAGCAGTTTGAGGAAGGCTGACCTTGAGCTAGAAAACCTGCTGAGCACACTGAGCCCTGTCCCAGCCCTGACAACGTCCATGTGGTGGTCCTGGGGCCTTGGGCACTAGCAGGTTTATTTCAAGGAGACCACCCGTTGTCCATTTGCATACAAAAGGGAAAAGAGGGAGGTCACTGTGGCTATTTGCCTTTTTTTGATTTTGTTTTCTTTTTTTGAGGTTTTTTGTTGTTGGTTTTTTGGTTTTAGTTCTTTACTTGGTCCCTTTTTCTTATTTTATTTGTTTATTTCTTTATTTTGGTGTGTGTGTGTGTGTGTGTGTGTGTGTGTGTGTGTGTGTGTGTGTGTGACAAGCTCTCTTTATAGATATCCCTTGCTTGCCTCAAAAACATTATATAGATCAATTTGATCTCAAAGTAGCAATGATCTACTTGCCTCTGCTTCCCCTATACCAGGATAGGTTTTGGTTTGCTAGCTTGTGTTTTTGATTTTAGCATTGAAATAGGATTTGCTGTTGACTTCATTCCTCACAATATAAATAAAGGAATTGAGACTCACAAGTCTAGAACTTAACCACATCATATGGTAGTTCATTAAGCAAAGCTAAAACTACATTTCCCAGGATTCCTTTCACCATGAGGATCTGGTTAGGGTGGCCAGCATAGGTAGGTGTGGGAGAATTTGAACATAGAAGTGGAGCTTTGTGCTCTCATTCTACAGGGGTGGGGCCACTGCTCCTGTAAGTGTAGCCTGCTGTTGGCTTATGTGAGCAGACCCTCCTGGATGTCCCCTGCAGCTTCTCCAAACTCAAGGCCAGCTGGGTATGCATTTCCTTCTGTGTGTTACCTTGTATCTATCTGTTGGTGCCCAGAGGTTGAGCAGAGCCCAGCCGCCATCTGCCTTGTGTCCACAAAGGGTGACTTTGTTCTCACTCCTCCTCAGCAAACCATTCCTTCAAGTTTGTCTTTACTTACTCCCTTCTTCTCCCTGACTGTTTCTACTCAGAGACTGGCAGGCCCTGCTGACTCCAGGCCCAGTGCAGACTTCCATCCTGGTCAGCAGCTCTCTGGACCATAAAACTCCGGCAGGAAGTCCTGGGATCTCGCTCTAGGGGAATCACAGCTGACAGGGCAAGCTGGCTGTAGAATTGTCAGCCTGGGATGCCCGTCCCCTAGTGACAGACACTTTGCTAGAGCCAGAAAGGTGGCTGGAACCTCAAACTCCAGGCCCTTCTCCATGAGGTTACTACTTTGTCAAGGGATATCTCTCAGATCTACTTCTACAAGCCAATGATGGCAGGGGGTGGGGGGGGGAGGCTTTCTTCAGACCATGTATATTTTCCCTGGCAGGCTCCAGGGACACTCCAGGCCCAGCCTGACTGCTTCATACACCCTCTGTGGACTACGGGGTAGGCACCTTGTCTGGGATTCACATTTCCCCTAGATAAGCCGATTTATTTCTCCTGGTCCCTAGGCCCTTAACCTCAGAGCTGCCTCTTATGTCTGCTATTAGACCTATGAGATAGTAAAGATGTCACAACACCATCAGCTCAGGCCATTGGCCAGGATAGCCCCAAGCCTGCTCTTCCTCACACTCACTGTTCCCTACATACTGAGCTGAGATTTTGTGTGGCTCACCATGGCCAGTATCCCTGCCATTTATAGCAGTAAGGGATCTCCACACACTGTAGACTGAACATGGGGCTTTGGGGACACACAGTCTCCTATTCCCCTCACTCACTGTCCTTCCTGTGGAAGGCCCCAGGGAGTCACTCACTCCCAGACTCCTGCCTCAGATATTCCTTCTGAGAAAAAGGCCGTAGTTAGGCTGTGGAAACCGATGGGTCTGAGTTAAGTTTCTTGGCCACCACTCACTAGCTCTGTGACTGTGAAGAAACTGCACACTCTCGCCAAGCTTTAGGCCCTGTGCTTTGAATGAAAATGGCCCCCATAGGCTCATAGGTAGTGGCACTATTAGCAGGCGTGGCCTTGTCGGAGGAAGTGTGGCTTTGTTGGAGGAAGTGTATCACTGGGGTAAGCTTTGGGGTCTCAGATGCTCAAGCCAAGCCCAGTGTCTCACTGTCTCTTCCTGTTGCCTTTGGATTGGAATGGTGGAACCTTTCCAGTACAATGTCTGCCTGGAGGCCACCAAGCTTCTCACCATGAAGATAATAGACTCAACCTTTGAACTGTAAGCAAGGCCCAAATGAATGTTACAGAAGCCATGACATCTATTCACAGCAATAAAACCCTAACTAAGAAATCCACTTCAGCTCTAAAGCCAGGATATTGATGTGAACTCAATAGGTACACTGTGAAGGTTCAGCAAAGCCAGCGTCTGACACACTGTAATGTACCTTTTTAATGGAAGTCATTATTCCTCTCGTTAATATTGCTACTGGGATTTAAAAAAAAATCATTATAGCCACTAACCTATATGCTCCATATGGGTAGGGACTGTGTCTGACTTGTTTTCTCCACTGCCTAGAATGGTGCTTAGCATATGATAGCACTCAGTGCCTACTTGTTAGATGATTGAACAAGTGTCTAAATGCCGGACTGGGGAGATGGCTCAGGGGTAAAGTCCTCACTGTACAAGCATGAGAACCTGAATTTAGATCCTCAGCATCTATGCAAAAAACCAGAAAAATAGCATGTGTCTGTAATGTAGACCCTGGGAGACAGAGACGGCGGGGCTAGGGGGCTTGCTTGTTGGCAGCCTGTCTAGCCAATCAGTGAGCTCTAGGCTCAACAAGAGACACTGTCTCAAAAGATAGAATGGAGAGCAATGGAGAAAGATGTCTTATGTTTACCTCTGACCTCTGCTATTCACCCACCCACATATTATTCTCTCTCTCTCACACATACACACACACACACACATCTATAACTGCAGAGTTTGTGTTTCTGATAAAGTAAGCAAGAAACCTTTCCATCAAGGCTGTCCTGTGACCTCTTCAAACGTTGCCATTGACCATCTACTGACTACTGCCCCACAAACAACAGCTGTGCTACATTTCCTCCATGTGCCAAGGACACACACGCCTGCCAGGTGACAGACCATGCTGCTGCAGGTAAGCACCACACCTTTGGGAAGCTTGGAGTCAGCATGCACTCTTTCACTGAGAACACAAGTAGGGTTCGCCCCGATTCAAAAGCTCACCTTAACGGGTGGAGAAACTGAGGCATGGGAGTTTAAGTCACTTTCCTGTAGTCTGAAACTAGGCTTCAAAACTTACCCAGTGTCTGCCATATACAGATCATAGGCAATCCATACACTCTGCAAGGTAGCTATTAACATGTGCATATGCCACTGGGGCTCAGAATGAGTATCTTGCCTAAAAGCACACAGCTAATACAATTTTATAATGCATACTAGTTTCTAAAATTGGTAAGAGAGTTACACTGAGTTCTATTTCAATTGCCTCTGAGCTGCTTTGAGTGCTGCCCAGCACAACCATTTTTGCCTAACTAACACTCAAGTTTGAGAATCGATGTCAGGACATAAAATCATTCTACCGCTTAGCCCTGTAGGTCTTCGGTTGCCCCCTGGCCCAACAGAGGCAGGAGAGAGGATTTGGAGTATGCACATAATGACAATTGCTTGACAGTGTCTACAGGCCTTATACACGAGCAGACATTGCTGTGCGGTTGGCTTAATGAGTAGCTTATGTAAGGACTCCTGCACAATGACTGGCATGCAGCAGGTGCACAATATGTGTGTGTTAGATCTAATTCCAAAAAATATTAATTCTCTCCTTAAATACGCATCACATGGGTGTCACGGGCCCTTGGTGACAGGACAGTTAGGATCTGGGCTCTTAGAGACTGAAGCTCAGGTCAATGAAACAAAGGGAAATCAATAATTAGTATATAAGAAGAGCCAGGCAGTGCCGTGTGTGACGGGGAGGAAAAACCCAGGAGACTGTGGGAGTCAGCAAGTGTCTCTGCAGGAAGACATCTCGTGGGAGGTGACCTTTCAGCAAAGAGCTGGTCTAGCCTAGGGAAGGGGGTCCACATGCTAACAAAGGGACAAAATAAAAGTTGCTAATGTCCTGTGTCCAGATTTAACTGGAGTTTGCTGTGACAGCTGAATAAACCTTAGGACCCAGTCTACCTACTGCCATGGCCAATGGTTTGTGTGCCTCAGCACACAGTCTGAGAGGGGAAAAAATTCTGAATATCTGTGGTCACAGAATACAGAAGGTTTGAACCAGAGAACTCGGTTCATGAGCATGCATCTCTCTCTCTCTCTCTCTCTCTCTCTCTCTCTCTCTCTCTCTCTCTCTCTTCTCTCCCTCCCTCCCTCTCCCTCCCTCTCTCTCCCTCCCTCTCTCTCCCTCCCTGTTTCTCTCCCTCCCTCTCTCTCTCCCTCCCTCTCTCTCCCTCTCTCTCTCTCTCTCTCTCTCTCTCTCTCTCTCTCTGTGTGTGTGTGTGTATGTGTGTATGCATGGACACAGGACTATGTGTCTGCAGCACCAGGGGAATATGGTGGTGGTGAGGGAGAAGAGAGTGTCAGGGCCGTGTTATTAAAGCCCAGGGGACGGGCTCACCGGGTGGCCGTGAGGTAGAGGCCTAGACAGCCACAAGCAAAGCTGTGTGGATGAGAACAGAATGTCCTCTTACCCAGCTTTGCATTTGCTCCCCAGCCCTCTGGGTCTCTAATGTCCACATGTATCCCTAGTTTACAAACTGCCTGACAGCCAGTAGAGTGCTGTCTCAGTCTCTAAGGGTTGCCTAGGAGCCAGGCACTTCTCCATCCTCATGTGCTGCATGTAACTTTGTAATGCATGCAACCTCATGCATGCAACTTTGTAATGCATGCAACCTCATGCATGCAACTTTGTAAGGAGGCCATTCTCCTGTTTTGCAGATGGGACCCAGGGCTCACAGTGGGTCAGCTTTCAGAGCTGTCCCCCTCTCCCCCCAGGCTGCTGCTCACCGGCACAGCTGAGATTCTCACCCAGTCTAAGCCGTGTCTCCCACGTGGGCAGCAGGAGGGCTCCTCCAAGGCTCCAGACGCAGCCATGCAGTTATGGGGATTGATAGCCAACTCCCGGCATCCTCTAACCCCCTCCCTACTGGCCTGTGCCCACCCTCCCGATGCAGCAGGAGCCAGGCTGGGCACTAATTTACACTTGTTTAACTACAGCTGCCGCCCACCAGCCATGTGTCTATCCGCCATTTATTGCGCTTTCCAAAGCCCTGCCCGGCACTCAGGGGCATTTCCTGCCTGCACTAATGGAGGAGAATAGACGCATTATATGTGAATAATGGATTATGATGATACAATTTGGGTCTCTTAGCTCTCACCGAACCTAGGCTGGCCTTGCATTATTGATAACTTACACACACCTTCCCAAGCGTGTTTATGTAAATATTTAATAGGGAAAGCAAGTTAACCCATTGGTTTCAGCCTTTTCTAGAGCACTAGGGTAAAGGCTATGAGGGGTTACTGGGGGACCTGGGGAGATGGAGACTGTGAGTTTGATCGCTTTGGGAAAGCTGGGAAGTTCCTAGGTCATTCGTATGGTCACAAGGCATCAGCGGCCTGGAAGGCTGAGATTTTCCAAGAATGGAAAGCGAAGCATGGGTCAGCCTGGCCACGAAAGACATGCCTCGGGTCTAAAATGCTGCCATGAGGGACACCCAATGCTGGACCACAGCCAGGGCAAGTCCTACCACCAAATAAATCAAACCACTGCCTCTGACATACGTTACATGGCTGGTTTCCTGGCTTCTCACCCAGGCTCCGCGTTTCACACTCCATTTCCTGATGGAAGGCAGTGCTTTATAGACCTCCCCTTCCCACTCACCGGACGCAAGCTCCTCAATCTCTCCGAACACTGGTTGTCACATCTGTAAAATGGGGAGTGTGCTTGCCCTCCAGGATGCTCAGAGGTTTGTACAGTGACACCTCGACAATATATTGTGTATCTGAAGGGATCAGGGTAGAGGCCCATGTGCGGTGAAGTCTGGGTACCACCCATTATCATGTCGCTGCATCTTCCCCAAGGTCTTCAGGCCTTGGCATGCATTAATTGGTAGTGTTTCTTAGCAGTGTGGAAAATACTTGTGCTTTCTACACTTAATCAAATACTATAGTTATTTTGCTAATATTGTTTCTGGCAATTAAATTGCTTTGTCCCCTCTGGGGACTCACTGGAGTGGGGCATGTGCCACATCCGATTGTGCTGAAGGGAGAGGGTCAGGCAGAATTAGGAAGCCCATGGCAGACTCCCTCCCAAGCCCACCACCGGCACCACCCCCTAGAGTCCTGTTTTCTCTTAGGCCTAAGACCAGCTGTCCTTTTCAGAGCATGTGTCCTTTTACTGCCAAACCTTCAGATGGCTACGCTCCTCCTCCGAAGCACCCCTTTCCTCTATCTTCCTGGGAGTCCCAAGGCTTAGAGCATGTGGTTCAGGCACCTTCCCCTCTACCCTGTGTTCCCTGCCTCTCTCAATCGGAAATTGAAACACTTAGCTTATTCTTTTTTATGGCTACCAGACTTGTAGTTCTAGGGTCCCCAGAGGCAGACCCTGTGTCCAGATTCTCTGTAGCCCCAGCCCCTCGTCCTCCACATGGGCTCCGTGCTGCATGCTACGGGAGTGCATGGGCCTGACCTCACCCTGTACCCTCAGGATCTCACTTCTCTGGAAATCAGAGACAAGGGCAGAGAGGAGAGAGGATGGGACTTAGTGGAGAAGGCCTGATGGACTGGAGGTTATAAAGAGAATGAAAGCCAGCTCAAAGACCCCAGAGGCAATGGTGGGCACCACACATGGAGTCAGGGGCTGCAGAGCCCTCTTCCCGTGTCTTTCCTGCAGGTTGTTTAGACAGAAGACTGCCTTGCATTTAAAGGAATCATTCCAGCTATCCTGTGGGTCAGAGGCCACTGGCGACAAGTTTCATCCAGAGCAGAGAGATTAATGAGGAAGCTACTGTGCCCAGTAAGGCATGATGGTGACTTATCCTAGGATGGGGGTAACAAGATGGCCGAGAGCGAGAGATGTCGGGAGGGGGGGGAGAAGGGGTTGGAGATGATGGGCCAATAGCCAGGCTTTCCGGCTGCACCACAGGGGGAGGGTGGAGCCAATGCCATTCCTGGAGGCTCAAGGATTTGACATGAATGACAAGTGAACCACGGGTTACCTGAGGAGCTCGTTCCATCACAAAACTATGGTGTTGCTGCTCACTGAGGTAGGAGGACTGGAATGGAGCGGGTTTGAGAACAAGGGTCCCATTGGGATGTGATATACGACAGGAGATTTGAGATGTCCCTCGGATGTCCACCCAAGGGGACAGTTGGGGTGGGCAAGTGCACAGAGGACTGACTGTCAAGTGATGAGGAGAGTTATGAGTGGGTGTGGTGTCATCACCACACAGACAGGAGTGACGACAGTTGGGGTGTGTGAGACACTGGGACCTGAGTCTGTACAGTGTGTTAGTCTTGGGAGCAGGAGGAACCCCAACAAAAGAGGCAGGGACATAGTGGCCCATGGGGAAACAGGGAAACTTGTTTGATAAAACTTCAGGACCTTGGAGCTAGAATGAACAATTATAATGAAATTGCTTCCAATAGTTGCTTTGGTGTAGTTTTTCCTTTAATCCTGACTTAGGAATTTGGGTTCCCATTTAACAGATGAGAAAAATGAGGCTCAGCAAGAATTAGCTACTTGGCCAAGGTCTCATAGCAAATCGCTAGAAACTGCCTAACCTAACATGTATCTGCTGAGAGCTGGATGTGCTTTGGTTTTGTTCATTTATGTTTTTTTTTAAACAGTCTCATATATCCCAAGCTGGCCTTGTGCTCCCTGTACAGTTGATAATGGTATTGAATCCTGCCTCTGCCTCCCAAGTGCTGCGATTACAGGCATGCACTACTACACTTGATTTTGCTGGGCTAAGACTCCAAGCTGGGGCTCCATGAAGGTTGAGAAAGCACTGTACAACCACAGCCACGACCTGAAACCTGCTCTTCACTCAGCAGAAATGTCATCTACCCATTTTGCAGACAAAGAAACAAAGGTTTAGAGTCTCACTTGATGACCACCCCCAAGCTTCCCAAAGAAGAAATAGCTGACCGAAACATGAACCTGACAACCTGTTTTCTAACAGACATTTGTGATTTCCCTAAATGGCAATCGTAGTTGGGCCTGGGATTATAATTAAGTGTGGCTTCTCAGTTTGAAATGCTACCTCTCTTCCAGGGGTCATATGCCAGGCTGGTGTCACTGTAGCCATTGCCTGAGTCCTACACTGGAGATGTGGAAGAAAGGGAGATCCATTGTCAAGCCAAGCTGGGTATCCCAGGAAGTCCTTTCCCTTCCGTCAGCTCAGCATCTGCCCCGCGCCAGCTCCTGCCTGGCTGCCAGATGTGCCAGCTGTGACTCTTCTCCACCGAGAGCCTCATTTATTAATTAATGTGGACGCCAAGGGGGCAACTTCTCAGGCCCAGCCTCACAGCAGATCTTGGCACGTTTTTCAGACTTTGTTTAATAATTTATCATCTTTTAATCATAAAAATAATTAGCACAAGAGCGATAATCTGTGTTCTGCTGAGAGCAGACCAGCGGAGGAGGTTTTTTTTTTGTTGTTTTTTTTTTTTGACAGTGCCAGAACCCAGAGAGCCACCATTGGCAGAGAGGCAAAGGGAGGCTGGCACGGGGCCAGGTGTCCCCTCTAGAGCTGGCTTAGCGGAGCTAGCATGGCAGAGGCAGTCTACCTTTGAGCAGGACTTTGGGGGGATTTGAGGGCTTGCTGTTTGCTTGATCTAACTCGCCGCCATAACCTTCAGGAAGCTGCCTCCCTCTCTTGTTCTTCATTTTTTCCATCAGTCAAAGGAAAGTTAGCTTGAGCAGCACCTCGAGGCCGGTGTGTTCAAGGTGTCGTGAGGAGACAGTGGTGCAGCAAATATAAACAGTGGCTTGGAGCAATGAGGTGACCAAGCAAGAGAGCCTAAGAGCCAGGGGGATGTCTTTCATGTCCTCCACGCCAAGGCCAGCAAGAGAGAACGCCCTCTTCTCGGTACCCATAGACGCCCACAAAGCCCGGGAACAAGCATGAACTGCGTGTCTTGACACAGAGCTCCTCCCCTAAGCCTCAGGTTACCCAAAGGGAGGTATGGTCATTCACGGCATATAGGGATTCCAGAGAAGATCCAAGGGGCACTATAATAAGGTCTTCCCTTGGATACACTGATCCCATTATTCCCGAAATAGAATGGTCACTTTTAATTTATCCAGTGATGGGTCCTAGGGTGTGGAGGGGACAGCTACAAGCTTAGTGCCCACACACATCATAAATAATGGACCACTTAAAATAGTCAGATCCAGGGACCTATATTAAGGAGGAGCGCTAACCTGTACAAGCAGATACACACTCCTGCCCCCAGGATGATAGATTTGGGGTGAGAGGGGCTTCAGATAGGACCATGTCAGATCACGGGAGTGTTTCTGAGCCTTGGCCTCTGGGCACCTCAATCTCATCGTGTATAATTTGGGATGCCTGTTTTAGCTTAAGAGTCCCTAGACGGACCCTAAGATAAACCTTTGAGAATTAGATAGTAGAAATAGAAACCATGTCATCATCAAAGCCGGAGAGACCCCCCTGCCTGGCCCCGTCCCAATAGTGTTCGCCAGCCTGTGGTCCAGGGCATAGCAGAAACATCCCTCAGAGTCGTCTCCCCTGAAGGAGAAGCTGGACTCTTGGTTCCCAACCATTTCCCAACACTCAGGCAGCCAGAAGATGTTCCGACAGAGGCTCATGGGCATGCTTAGAGCTGGCATGCAGGGTCCACTGCACCCTGAGCTGCTCTAAGGACAGTCCTGAAGTGCTAAGAAAGGAGACCTGGCAAGCCCTCACTAAAGTCCTCCCTGGCCCTTCCCACCGTGAGCTGCTTCCCATGTCTTCACAGGTTTTTACCTGTCTGTCCCTCTTGGGTCCCACTCATGGCTAAGTGGCCAGACACTCCCTCCCTGGCCACCTTTCTTGCTTCCTTCCCAGTGCTTCAGGGAAAGTCTGACCCTGAAGTTCTGTTTCCTTAGGAGATGGGAGCCAGAGGGCTTCCTCTGATCATCCCCTGGGCAGGCAGGACGCCTCAGGTCCCCTATACTACTGCCTCTTGGCTCATGATTCTTGATCATTGCTATTTTTCTTCCTATGCCATCCAGAAGTTGCCAGTGTGGCTGGACCCACCCCTTATCTCCCATTTCCTGGGGCATGTTGTGGGCAGTTGGTTCTAAGACCCTTCAGAAGAACTACATAAGGTAGCAGATTTGCCTAGAAGACCATTGGTATAAACAGTCAGCAACTGGGATCAGGGCTCAGATTAGTCATGGTCAAGGCTCAGTCTGTTCAGTCAAGACCACAGTCAGGGCTCATATCCAAGTTCCAGCTCAGGAGTCATTCTGAGGAATCAAGGCAAACCCTGCGGTCAGGTTCAGGGTTGTACTTGGCCAAGGTCCAGAGGCTATTCTAACCTGGAACCCCACTCTCTCCAATGGCTTATCTGACAGTTCATCCCAGGCCATGGAACCTACCGTTGATCCCTTACCCTGGTGTCCCTGGAAACCTCCAACTCATTCCTCCCTATGGGGGTGCCTGCATATCCTTTCACGTGTACACCCTCCTGGCCAGGCGGCAGGGATTCCCAAGTCCATCTGTCTGCTGAGCTGTCGTGGGAACCGAGCTCAGCAAATGGGCCCGAGCCGTCTCCCTCCGGAGCCTCCAGACTGTTGGCGTTCACGGCTCTGCCTCGCAGCCTCCGAGCTGGGCTCGTGCTGCTGAGCCCAAACACCGTCCACTGCTCAGTTCCAGCCAACACCAAGCACTCCCCAGATGGGCAGGGACCGCAACGAGCCTGCCTGCCTCCTGCCTCAGGCACTGCTCGCTCCCTGCCAGAGGCCCAGGGAGATGCCCAGTCGCCAAGTCCACAGGGCCAGAGGAGGGCAGAGAACTAGCGATCGCCAGCCTTAGGAACTCACACATCATTTAACCAGAGTCTCCCCGACCCTGACCTTAGCCCTGGTAAGGCTCAGCCTATGCCCCATCAAGGGCCTGCCTGTCGCTCCACCTCACTGGACTGCTCAGAGGAATTGTGGAACCCAGACAAACCACCATCAGTGTGCGTTCCCAGGTCCACTAGCTAAACAGCTGAACTGGTCAGGTCTTGGTTTCAATACCAGGATTATTACCACTTCGAGTTGTATGAACTTAGACAAGATGTCCCAATTCCTCACCAAGGAGTCCCAAGAAATCCCAAACCAACCCCTCCCTTTCAGCTGAAGTGGCTGAGCATCTGTCCCTGGTGAGTGGGTTCAGAAACAGAGAGATAGCACAAGTCTTCGTCAAGAGCCCATTCTGTAACTACACTATTGTAGTTCAAATCCCAGACCTGGTACTCACTAATAAGCAAGGAAACACTTGCTGATTGTATTATATAAAGATATTATAATGGTATTATATTATATTATATTATATTATATTATATTATATTATATTATATTATATTATATTATATAATGATACTTGATATCATGGAATCAACTTCCTCATCCACCAGTGGAAATGATGCCAATACCCATCTCCCGAGGCTGTGAGGATTTAATTAATATCTATGTAAAACATTACATTGCCAAGTTTAGTTAACCCAGGGTTGGGCCTGGTGTCCGTATTAAGCTGGTGGCTGTATCTGGGCTTAGAACAATGCCTGCCGCAGAGCAACTATTGCTAACATATTTGCAGGTGTTCTGATCACCATGTTCATCACTTCCTGCTCAATTCCTCGCTTCTGAAATCTAGAAGATAGAATCAGATGCATGACAAACAAGGTCCCCGCTCAGAGCAACACACAAGATCTGTTGGCAAGTGAGGCTGACATGGACTCTGGCCTCCAGGAGCTCACTTTACTGAGGGATGCCAGGGAGGGCACTGTTGTGAAAATATTCCCTCCGAGTCGGACACGAGTGTCCCCATCTTGGATCAGGGGAGTCGTGCTTGCCTGCGGCACACCTGCACAAGATCAAGCCTATTGATATCCCATCGTGGAGAGAGCGAGGATGCTCACAAGACATTCCTCTGTGGCACTGCTTTTGCTGAGTTGTCCATGGTCGAAGCGCAGCCTTCAATGGTCGAGGCACAGCCTTCAATGGTCGAGGCTGTCCAAGGGTGCTTCCCAGGGATGTATCTGCCTTTGAGTCATCCATAAACCACCTCAGTAAACTCACCGCTGCGCCAAACTGGGCATTGTGTTTGGCATCTGCCGTTGCTCCCCCTAGCTGGGGTGAACAGATACTCCTTGATATATTCCCAGGACAAGTCACACAAGTGTCACCCAGAGAGAGAGCCATATCCTCCACACCTCTGGGCATTCACTATGGGATGACCAGCTGGGTCTAGAATGCCTGTCAACTCACCAGAGTTTGAGTCAAGGCTCCCAGCCATAAATGGTTCATGAAAACTCTTGATACCAGAGAAATATCCCTGAGCAGGTGGAGCCTTCAAGGCCTGCACGCCGGACTCCCTGAGACGCTCCCTTTCCCTCTTCAGTCTGCCATCCCCAGCTCTCAGCATGCTGGAGAGCGAGTGCTTGTGCAACCAGACAGAAGAGACCCAGAGAGGGAAGAAACAGGATGCGGAGAAGAAGAACCAGCAAAGTCTCACCAGGACCCCCAGGATGCAAAGCCGCTTTGAGATCACGTCAGGAACAGAAAGAAGGGACAAAAGAAGGGAAAAGGACTCCAGTGACTACTCTGCCCCAGGCTGTGTCACTGGGGTGCTCTGATAGGGAAGATCTCAATAGGTAGAAGCCCTGGGTCTGAGAGCCAATGGTTCCTGGAGAACCTGAGTTCTCCCAGCTTGAGTCACTGGGAGGCAGAAGGGCCCAGCCCAGTGACAAAGGAAGCAAAGCAAGCCCGCGTATTATATAGGCCATGCACAGCTACCAGCTTAATATGGGCACCAAGCCTGGGTTAACTAAACTTGGCAATGACATATTTGAAAAGTTATATGATGGTTAGTGATAATAGTTACAAATTATGCCAGGCAGTGGTGGTGCATGCTTGTAATCCCAGCACTCTGGGAGGCAGAGGCAGGCGGATTTCTGAGTTCGAGGTCTACAGAGTGAGTTCCAGGACAGCCAGGGCTACACAGAGAAACCCTGTCTCAAAAAAAAAACCAAATCCAAAAAACAAACAAACAAACAAAAAAGTTACTAATTACTAACATTCATAGCTTAGAGAGAAGCCATATGGTGCAATGGTTGAGGCTGAGGACTGCCTGGGTTTGACCTCAGCTTCAGTACTTGACTGTGTCCCCCTTGAACAGGGTGCGTAGCCCCTCTGCACAAAGGTTCCCTCAACAAACAGGACTGATGGGATAAGAGCTCCCATGTGGCAGAGCTGCTAAGAAAACGATGTAATTATTACACAGAAAGGTTTTGCAGATGGTTTAGAACACAGTATGAAGCAGTAAATGTAGGATGTGTGTGCTAGCCCTCTCTTTGTATCAATAACCGTGCTAAGCACTTACCTGCATCACATAGAAATCTTCACAACAGTCTAAGATGGAGTTTCTATCACTTCAGTTCTTTAAGACAGGTCTCGCCATGCAGCCCAGGCTAACCTCGACTCTGCCTCTTTCTGCCTCTGCCTCTTGATTTGACTGAAGAGAAGACTCAAGTCTGCCTGAATCCCTCAGTTCTTCTGTGACTGGGCTGAAATTCAGAATTACCTGACTGGAGTATGAACTCTTTTTCCTTTGTTTGCTTTTATGTCTTGTTATAGAGACCAAATTTGCAGCCAGCCACACGCCTCTGCATTCCTCCCTACTGCTGGGAGCTACAGGCTCCTGTCACCACATCCAACAAAGATTTCAATTCCTAATCTGGTGTCAAAATGCCAACAGGACTTGGCAAAGAACAAAGAATCAGGCAGAATACTAGTGATAATGGATACTAACAGTCCTAGCATAGAGAGAAGGCATAAGGCACGAAGGTTGAGGCTGAGGACTGCCTAGGTTTGACCTCAGTAAATTAGGGGGCCTATAAAGGACTGGGCCACTTTGCTCCTACGGAAGCCTGGGAGGACCCTGTGTGATATCTGTTCCCCCAAGCTAAGCCAGGTCCTCCAGCAATGGAGCTTGGCGCCAACCACCTTCAGAGAAAGTTGGCGCCAGCCTTCAACCTCTATGACCCTGTGTCCGTAACCAGATGGTCCCCAGACCGTTAGCTCCCAGGCGTCCCCACCTTCTTTCCTCACCTCCCTTTCTTCTTTCTCCTTTCCACAGCATGTTCCCAAACCACCTGTCTCTCCATACTGTTCTCCTCTTCTGTGTCTCAAGACCTGGCACACCAGGGAAAGCTGAGTCGCTCAGCTCTGTTCCTCTCCTCAGCCTTACTGTAGACAGGCTGTGCCAGATGTGCATGCTACAATCCTTACCGGCCCCTTCAGTCCAGTTGCTAGAGACCAGATATCTGGCTTAGGTCTTCCCTTCCCCTGGGTGAGTCCAGTATCCATAGGAACCAACCACACAACACCCTTTGGCCTCATTCCTAATGACTATATCCTGTCAGCCTCAGCCTCTGCCTCACCAAGCCCCCTGATGTTACTCTAAACTGTTCCCCCTCACACCAGATTCATACTGTCTGTCACCACATCTCCATCCCTACAAGTTTGCATCGGGACCAAGATCTTCTAGCATCTTTAGCTTTCAGTGGATCCATTGAGTAGTTAAGCATCTTACCTGCACTCACGCCTTCTCCCCTGACTCTCCCCAATCTCCTGTCCCTTCCTACCCACTTATCAAAGCCCTGGTATTGACCTTAACACTGCTTTCTGCTTGCTACACACAAATATACAAGTCCACCATCACTGATGTCTCATGATTCACCAGCATTTCTTCCTATCAACTGCCTCTCGTCTGCTCAGATTTCCCAGCTCTGCAAACCGAGTTGCTTCCATCCCTTTCTCCTACCTGATGACCTCACTCCCCATTTCACAGAGAAATGGAAGTCATCTGAGAAGAATCACACCTACAACCTGCCTACGCCGTATCCATCCCCGGGTACAACAGATGGGTCCTTCCTCGCAGCTCCTCTGGGCTTTGCAGCCCCTCCTCCCCCACCTGCTCAGAATCACTCACTCCATACTGTGCAGCCCCCCCACCCCCCGTCTTTATCTTCTATCTCTAATGACATTTAGACATTCAAGACTCCGTGGAAGAACAAGCCCTCTTGTGAGCCACATCCCCTACTATTACACAGTTTGTGCTCTCTTGCTCTCGGTCTCTTTCTGTGTGTCTCTGTCTCTGTCTGTTTCTCTGTCTCTGTCTGTTTCTCTGTCTCTGTCTGTTTCTCTGTCTCTGTCTTCTCTGTCTCTCTGTTTCTCTGTCTCTGTGTCTCTGTCTCTGTCTCTCTCTGTCTCTCTCTCTCTCTTTCTCTCTCTCTCTCTGTCTCTCTGTCTTTCTTTCTCTCTCCCCTCCACAGGCAGACTACCCCAAGAGTTGTCTTTATTTGTATCTTTAGTATAAGGTAAGAGTTAGAATTATGTACACCAGAATCATAGTTTGAATTCGAACCAGGTTTGAATTCTAGCTCCATTTCTTACCAGCTGTGTGACCCCAGGCCGACTACTAACCTCTCTCAGCTGTTTCTCTTCTCTCTTCCCCAGAGTCCTTGTAAGTGGTTACACACAGGCAGTGCATAGAACAGAGCCCACCTACAATAAAGGTGTAGCCGGGGTCACCATTATTGGCTGTCATTACTGGTGCTATGAATCTTTCCGTTCATTTCGACCTTAAGCCTGCTTTTCCTTCTACCTCTTGGAGAGGTCCTTTCTGGTTTCTTGGGAGGTCTAGCCTCCTGTCCCAGACCTGGAGGTGAAATTTCACCAGGATGGCTCATACCTGCCATGAGTCACTGCTCTTGTGATATGCTTTGGATAACACCAGATATAACATATGGCATGGGATCTGTCCCCAGGGTGTACTCAAGGGACAGGCATTACAGGATGACCCTGTGAGAGGCCCCAAGGCCACTAGTGACATCTTGAGAATAGGTCTGGGGACTCTGGCCTGTCCACTTCCTCTCTTGTTTCTTGGCCACAAGCGCATGGTTCGTTCCGGCACATACTCCTGGACCACGGTCATCTGGCCCCGCCCTCAGAGAACCACGACGATCGCTGCACTTTAGCTTTGACTGGAACCTGCAAAAACTATAAGCCAGAATCCTTCTCTTTTCCCCCCTTTATAATATTCTGTAACAGTGATTGAAATCTGACTAAGACTCTCTGCAACTATGTCCAACAGATGCTCTCCTGTGGCCTTACATTAATGTTCTACTTAGTATTGCACTGAGGTGTGTCAAGAACCAGCCTTAAGGATTAAAAATGAGATGACTCTGGGGGCGGGGGACGGCAGCAGGGGAGAGGACACTGGTCACCAAACTGACAGCCTGAGTTTGGGCTCTAGAGCTCATATGGTAGGAGGAGAGTAGTGATTCCCACAGTTTATCCTCTGATCTCTCCGGCTCCCTCTCCCTCTCCGGCTCCCTCTCCCTCTCCCTCTCCTTCTCCCTCTACTCCTCCTTCCCTCTCCCCATCTCTTTCTTCCTCTCCCTTTCCCTTTTCCTCTCTGGCACCTTCTCTCTCCCTCTCTTTTCCACCTCTCCCCCCCATCTCTCTCATCCCCCATACTCTCACGACCTCCTCTCTAATCTGATCTAATCTAACCTAATCTAACCTAATCTAATCTAATCTAACCTAATCTAACCTGATCTAACCTGATCTAACCTGATCTAACCTGATCTAACCTGATCTAACCTAATCCACTATTCTGCTCACTTTCTCTCGGTTCTCCAAGCTAGACCCTTCTGACACTAATTTCCACCCAGCATCAACACTGATCTGTTTTGGTTTGTTTTGGTTTCGAGAGTTTCTCTGTGTAGCTCAGACTGTCCTGGAACTCACTCTGCACAGCAGGGTGGCCTCAAACTCAGAGAGATCCGCCTGCCTCTGCCTCCCAAGTAAGTGCTGGGACTAAAGGCGTGCACTGCCACAGGCCTGGCTTGACACTGACCCGTTAAAGGCCTGTCGGCTCTCTGCCACTCAGCCCTGGTCTCTTCCATTCGGACTTCTTCCTCAACCCCACATAATAGCAAACTCTGCCACCGTTCCTAGACAGCCTCTCTGCCTTCCAGCCCAACTGTCTCTTATCCTAAAATCTCTGCAAAAATCCCATGGTCAGTAGCTCCAGTCAGCCCATAAGCCTTTCCAGAACCCGATCATTGTGTCCATAGCATCGCTTCTGGAACTGATGGATAGACTCTTGTGTTAGTCTTTTTCTGTTGCTGGAACAAAATGCCCAAGGCTGGATAATTTGTGAAGTAAAGAGGTCGATTTAGCTCACAGTTTTAGAGGTCCAAGAATGCAGCGCTGCCTTCTGCTCAGCCCTAGCAAGGGCCTTCTGGCTGCATCGCAATGTAACAGGTGGCTTTGTGACAAGAATATGTGTGAGCAGAGAAAGCAGCCACATGGCAGGACTGGGAGCCACGGAGATCCTTTTATAGCAATCCCTTCACACAGGAACTAAGTGGAGTCCATCAGAGCTCCGTTCAGCCACCGGCCACCAGGCTGCTCCTCTTAAAGGTCTCATCACTCAACACTGTAACCTGGGAGACAAGCTCCCAGCATATAAAGCTTTGGGAGATACCTGAGCCATCCAAATGATAGCAACCCCATGGGGAAAGGCCTGCAAATGCAAGGAGAAACACAGTGCTGTCTAGTGCCACCAGCAGGGTGGGACAGCAGCCTCTGTCCCTGCATGTTTCTTTAGGTCTGTACAGCTAGATACCAGCCTGCAGGATCCTCTATAGCTGAGAATAGGGGAAAAGGTATCCACAGGCAGACAATTTTGAGATCGATAGGCTCTTATATCTCTATGTTCAGAGATGGCCTATGCAGATTAGCATACTGGGCCATTAGGTCTAGGGTAAGACACCCTCCTGGATGTGCCCCCCTGCCCCGACTGTGTGTGCATGTTTGTACATGCACATGTATGGGAATAGTCATGCACCTATGTATACAGGCACACAGCACCAGAAGTTACCATCAGGAATTTTCAATTTCTGTCCGTTTTGTTCGAGATAGGGTCTCTCACTGAATCTGGAGTTAAGCAATTCAACCTGGCTGGCTGCCTGGCTGGTGAGCCCCAGGGGAGCCTCCTGTCTCCACCTTCCCAGTAATTGGATTACAGGTATAAGCTGTTGTCCCTGGCTTTCTCTGTGGTTTCTGGGGATTCACACTCGGGTCTTCTTGCTTACACAGCAAGCACCTTACCCTCTGAGCCATCAACCCAGCCCATATCTGGCTTTGTTTAAACCCCCATCTCTCATCTGTATTTGTTCGCAAATCCTCTCCCTCCACACTCCACTATGGAGTTCACTTTACCACCACGACCAGGAGTTCCTTGGTCAATTTGTAACATTGTCCTCTTCCCTGACTTTTGGTACATCCTACTGCTCTGGCAGTGGGTACTCCCAGAAGTCACTTTATACATCTTTGTTCTAATCCTAAGTCTCGTGGGCTGGACAAACCATAATGGAACCTAGCAAAACTCCTCACAAAGTAGAAGAGGCGTTCATAAGCACCTACCTTCACGTGAACTCCATGCCGTGCCTGTGATTGTGGTCCCTGCCACAGATCACCCAGGCAGCACCAGGACTGCCCAGGTAAGCTGAGATTTAAGCACTGCAGATGTGGTTCAATAAGAAAGTCTTCTGTCATATCTGGGACAGCTATAACTGTCAGGTGACAGAAAGATCAGCATTAAAACATTACAAAGTGTGTGTGTGTGTAAATATGCACACACACAGACACAGAAACAGAAGTGTAGGTTTGTAAAGCACAGGAACACATACAGAGAGGGCTCTGTGTGGAGGAGAAAGGGGGCGACAGACTGGCTGATTTGGGCCGAAGAAAGGGGCGGAGAGCCCTATGGCAGAGCCCCATAGGGCCATTGTCCTGAAGTCTAGAACAGAAGCTGTGGCTGTCACTGTGGTCTGGCATGTGGGCTTCTCTCCTGTCTGTCCTGTGAGCCTCTGAAGTATTCTGACCCACGGAGGAGTCTGTGGTCTGATTTGTGGTCTCCCAGTGTGGTATGCCACAGATCCACAAAGGAACAAGGAGTCCAGAATCAGGTCAGGCCCAGGAATGTCAGATGACTGGGGCTGGGATGCCCTGTCCCTTCTACAGCCTTTTAAGGGGCTGGGGGGAGGCGTTGGCGGCTCCTGTGAGTTATGACTTTTATTATGCAGAAAACAGGCACATTAACTTCAGGTCCTTTGAAAAATGTGGTCCTGTAATCAGAGTCTGTGTCTGTCCTGATGCACGGTGGCACCAGGCCAGGGAAGTGCAGGGATGAAATAAACATTTAGAGAGACAACTGCATTTGCAGATCTAAGAATTGAGTTATATGCATTTCTGACAGCTTCCTGAATCACAGCCCACGTCTTTGCCTGGCGAAACTGGGACCTGGCCCTTTAACTAGACTCCATTTCACATAATTAAAGACTCACAAAATTAAATGGCCTGCATGGAAAGTGGCTTTCAGTGGGCTAAATGCCGGGAGCAATCTCCTCGCCGGAGTGGAGAAGTGACACTAGCGTGCAGATCGATATCATCTCTGTTATTAATATCAAAAGCACATTACTTTGTTTTTGCCTGGCTCCCCTCCAAGCCTGCGGCCCTGCCGCGGACCAGCCATTTGCTCGGGCCATAATTTACTTTGGTGAGTTTTTAAGGTATTGTTTTGTCAGGACCAATCACCGTGACGTTATAAATGGCTGGGAGGACTCGCACTCCCCCTCCATGGCATATGCAGTGAAATTAATTTTTAAAAGTTTCACGTCAATTACTCCTGTCCTTGAGTTATGCAAGGGGACAAAGGAGCGGAGACGTAAGGATGTGAGTGATCTCAAACCGATGAGCTAACGACACACAGAGGACCCAGGCTGGGGACCAGAGCAGACATGACACTATCTTTAATTGATGCATTGAATTAAACAATGCTAAAGCCAAATAAATATTGACCACTTAGCAAAAGAACCATTGATTTTTATGATGGACAACAATACCATCCTGCACTCTGCCTGTTGGGGGTGGGGGGTTGGAGTTGGGGGTCTTCTTGGTTCTAGAACAGACCCTAGGTTGGATGACGGGGGGAGGGGGGAGGGGGGAGTCCATAATGCTTTGGTAGAACTTGGCAACCTGTGTATGAATGTTCTCCACGTTCCTTGCTCTATCTGACCCAGACTCCCTTGCTCCGGTCAAACCATCATCCTGTTCTTCCGTCGCACTCAGCAGACCTCTGGCCCAGCCCTGCCTCCTCCTCTGCTGCAGCTCATAGTTAGATCAGAGGCCCAAACCTCCTTTCACCAGGCTCTCCACCTGCCTGACTCCTCTGCTTTGCCCCAGAACCAAACTGCATGGCTTGCCTCGGCCCTGCACACGGGACACATCACTCTCCTCTTCTGCCTGAAAATCAGGGGAACATAGGATGGCAAACACAGAGCCCTGTGCCAAAAGAGAGAACTAGAGCTCTCACCTACGCTCACCCAAGATGAGCCTGCTTCTTCTCCAGACACTAGACAACGTGTAGCCTCAGACTCCTGGAAACTCAATGGCAGATATTAGAGTCACACTTGTACATGGATTTTTTAGGAGAGAGTGCTCAGAGCCTGCCAACATTCAGGTCTGTTTCACCTCACACTGCTGACGTACACCACTACCCCAAAATTCCACCCTACCCTTTCCCAGAGTGCAGACTCCATGGACCCCCTTCTGATGGATTCTAGACCTCCTGGCCCTGGCACACAATAGGGCTTCTTGAAAACTACTTGTAGAATGAATGAATATTCTGAACGAGTCGTTAAAGGGTACAATTTTGCTTTGTCTTTTGAGAGGAACAAGCCACCTGGTACCCATTACCCCAGAGCCACCTGTCACGATGCCTGTAGCCTGTGAGGATGAAGCGAGAACAGGACAAGTGACAGCCTTGTTCAAGCCAGGGTAGACAGCTGTCTGTGTCGGGGTTAGCAATGGCAGAATCTAGATGGTCTTGAACCCCCAGCCACACTGGACTCCAAGATGTCTGAGCAAGGCAGATGTGGACCTCACCAGAGCTGGGGCCTTTGTCTCGACCCGTACTCTGATGTCAGAAGCCAAGGCAGAGTTATCCTGTTTGTACCTCAGTATTGTCCCCAGTAGGGAGGGTTCTCTTCCCAAATGCATTGTGATACTGTGTGTGTGTGTGTGTGTGTGTGTGTGTGTGTGTGTGTGTGTGTGTGTTTGAAGAAGTGAACAACTCACGCAGGAACTTAACACCGTTACCAAATGGAGATTGCAGTTCTTTACTTGTTTCTCCTCCATTCTGGCATCCTGTGGTTAACTATGGAGCTCTTAGGATGCCATTTCTAGCACTTACCCAGAGGTTGCCAAGACCTTGAAGCCCTAGCCAATCTGTGCCATGCACACAAGGCAGGCCAGTGTAAGAACAGGTCACAACATGGTCCTCAGGGTGTGCTGGGCAGGAGGTACAGCCCCCCCACCCCACCCCACCCCCGCAGAGTGAGCAGCAGGCTTCAGTGCAGGCTGGACTTCGCCCCGGGTGAGAAGAGGGGCAGCTGAGGTAAGCAGCTAATTCACTGTCCCTCCATCAACAAGCATCTGCTGAAGCAACAGGCAAGACTTGGAGCACAGATGCCTCAGCAAGCTCACAGTTGACTGGGTACAAGCTGCCATGTGTGTGGCCACCCCCGACCCCACCCTGACACACCAGGTTAGTCCTTAGGGGGATAAAGAGACAGGACATCGTTTCAATTGTCTTTAACTTTTATTTGCATGTATCTCAGGCAAGAAAATGAACTTCTAAATACACTCCTAGCTTATGGGGAAAGATGCAGAACCCGACATCAATAGATTAATTAGGAAAGAGAAAACCACCACCAGGCCTGGGAAGCATCTGTGACAAACAGATTTCCAGTCGTATGTGAACATGTACAGGACCCCACAAAGCATCCCGGAAGTATACATTTTCAAACACAAGTATTTACAAGATGTGTTCTAGCAACTAGACTCCCTTTTTTTTTTTTAAACAAACACTTGTCTCAAGGTAATAGAAGACCAGCTCTTGAGAGATATCTATTCACATTTTGACTTTCACTGGCTATTGCTTTTAGAAAACACTGAGGAGCCCTCCAGAGGCCAGGAGTCCCAGAAAGTGTGGATTTGCTAGAGCCTCACCAGGAAGAACAAACAGTACAATGCTTCTAATCTTGTTTGTTCAAACAAAGGGGACTTGCTAACTCAGTGCTTCTGCTAGTGACTCAAATAACTCATGTCAGCCCAGAAAGCATTTGTCAGGTACCACTCCCAGACCAGGCTAGGGAAGGTCTGTGGTCTCTAAGACCATCAGAGTCAGATCTTGGTGTTGGAAGAACTCCTGACCTAGTGGAAAGAGGGAGGAGAAACACACTGTGTGTGCCCTTGGTTAGAACTGGCAATGACAGTGAGGATGTGATTTATCCTGCCATGGAAGAGGGTGAAGGGGCTCCCCAGAAGGACATCACGGAGCTGGATCCTGAGGAGTGCACAGGAACGTTGCAAAAAGTATGGATAAAGGCATTCCTGGAAAGTGATGTGTCGGTGTAAGACCTAAAGAAGCTAGGATAGGGTACTGAGTATTAACTGGCACAATTAGTGTGTGTGTGTGTGTGTGTATGTGTGTGTGTGTGTGTTTGCATGTGTGCACGTGCACACTCATGCACATGCTCACATGCAAGTGTGTGAAAAGCTAAAGATAACTTTAGGTGATGTCATCAAGAACAGCATCCACCCACCTCCTTTGAGACAAAGTCTCTCCTCAGCCAGAAGCTCTCTTATTTGCCTAGACTGACTAGTCCAGTCCCAAGAAGCCTCCTGTCTCCATCTCTCCATCTCGAGGATTACAAGCTCATGGCACCATGCCCAGCTTGTTTGATTGAGCTCTGGTCTTCATGTTTACATGCAGGCACTTAAATAATGACTACACCATCCCCTGGCCCCGGAGCTCTTAACGGTCTCTCTGTTATCAGTACAAAAGGCAGACAGAGACATAGAAATCAAGTCAGAGTTTTCCCTAGACCCAAGCCCCTAAGAGCTGCTATTGTACTTACAGGGAAATAGAACGTGTGACCATGATCCTGGCCTGTTGGCACCTCTAAGCCCCAGCCTCCCGTGGTTCCTGGAGTTGGAAAAGTTCACTCTAACCCCAGGGCCTTTGCACTTCTTGCTCACTGAGTATGAGATGTTCTTCACCTAGATCTTCCTTTGATTCACTTCATCACACTCAAATACTCCTGCTGACATCCCCTCTTGTGCAGGAGATGGGATCTCTGTCTGCAAACCAAAGCAATAGCCAGTCACTTTCCATCATGCCTCACGTTTTACTGACATCAAGGCCTGTGTTGCTCACTAAAAACCAACACATCTATCCATTCGGTGTGGTAACCTCTGTGAAGACAACAGACTGGTCAGCTGGGGTCACTGCTGTGTTCCCAGCCTAGGAGAGAGAGCCTAAGAGCGAAACTACTTGCTGAATGAATCAACAAATGAATGAGAGGAAAAATAAACCCACCCAAGAGAAGTGAGAGCAGCCTTCGGGTGTCAGCAATGTCTGGGAAGCAGGGGAATCTGAGGAGAAGGCTGCTTTCCCTGCTGAGCCTGGTTGTGAGCAGGAAGGCAGACCACTGTCCAGCAAGGATGGAGGGACAGGAATGCATGGAGGGCGGGGCTCAGGGCTGGAGAACATCCAAGTGTGTCCATCTCAGCATCCCAGGCCAAACTGCTCTTCACTCCATAGTGCTGGCAGGAGGCTAACAGGAGAAAGAGGAGAAAATGTGGATGGGGTTGATAGAAACCTTAGGGACCAGTTGGACACACCAGCCTACATACCCTCCCCTCCTGCCTATGCATCTCTGCATTGCACGGAAGGACAGATTCAACACTGAAGCCAGGAAGAACTCAGGACAACCCAGGACAAATGCTCACAACCTAGGTCTGCTCTTGCTTGCACAGAGAACAATTCCTATCAACAATCTATCAAAGCTCCACTCTGCCCTCAAAGGCCAGTTGGGGAAATAGTCTTCTAGAAGCTTCTCCTGACCCTCCTCTGTTCCTGCCAACCCTTGCCAAGCTGGGTTTGCAGCATCCCTCGCCAGCCTTTATGACAGTCATTCTGACCTTACCCCTGGAATCAGCTGAGTCAGTCACTACGAAGACTCCTTCAATCTGCTCCCACATCTGTAAAATGGGGGCAGTAACAGCGATCTTCTGACGCTTTCTGGAGAATGTCTGCAACTGGTGAGTGATGAGTGTATTTCATAGATACTAGACAGGATGGTGGTGGGGAAGAAACATTTCCGAATCTCCCCCAAACTCCTGCCAGGTGGTTAGGTGGGCGGCCTCTGGTAAGAAAACAAAACAACGAACACAGAAACAAAAAAAAAACTAGGGCCTCGGAATCCAAAATCCTGGCTCTGACGCTGTTATTGGAACAGGTGTCACACACCCTCGGGGCCCCTCCCTCCTGCAGGACTGTTGGGATTGACTGTATCCAGTCTTCTTTCTGCAAATCAAGAACTACAATGTGTCAGACACCAGTCTGAGCGCTAAGTTAGACTTCGGATGATCCAGGGTCTGATGCCTGTAAGGAGGAAGGGAGGGGCTCGGGGTAAGAACAACCATTGGGACAGCGTTCACACAGGGATGCAGGCTCACCGTCAACAGGGTCTACCCTGCTCTGTGCCAGCCAGCCCGGGAGACAGACAAGAGAGACGTTTGCCCTAATGACATTACTAATAGTTAGCTAATGTGCGTGAGTGTTGACTGTATGACCTTGGCCTTCGGTTCTTCACACTTCCCAAAACCCAGGTACAACTGACAGCTGTCTCCCACCGTGGCAGCCAAGATCCTGTGAATTAATGTGCTAGGAGCGCGGAGCAGAGGGTCTGGCATCTCTCATGTGGTCAATAAATAGGAGCCCTAATGCTATTTATCAGCTCAAAAGGTAACACCGGGCGTTTGGAGCCTTGAGTGTTTGATCTCGTTTAATCATTTAATCCAGGGAGACAAGTATTAAGACACGGCACGCGAAACTGGCCTATAGACTTAAAAGCTTTGCACACGTGAGTGCATGTTAGTGTTTCACAGGGGCTGGCCGGTGACAGGAAGGCATGGAGCAGTCGCAGGGCAGCGTGAGACCGGATCACCCAGGAACACTTCTGGAAGGTGAGTGGGGTAGTTTGAGGAATAGAGAAGGAGAGAGAGGCCAGCATGAGGGGGCAGGAAGAACCACCCTCTGCAAACCGGGACGCTTCGGCGGCTGCAGATTCAAACAGGGCAATTTAAAAACATGTGAAAGGCATAAAGCAAGAGCAGCTGTGCACAGCTGCCGCCAAACGCTCCATCGCTGCCAGGCTTTGGACTCTAAATGACAATAAACCTTCCACCCCTTATAAATTAAGCAGACTTTCAAAAAAACCATATCTCCTCCTGCAACTTTTTATGGCTGTTTGGCAACTTTAATCATTTTGCAAAATGCAATTCCTAGCCATAAATTCTCTCCCAAGTACAGATTTAGGGAGATCTAGAGGACTGCGGCGGGTTGATAGGTAAGTTTTAATCTGACAAGGCCAAAAAGTCTATTAGATTTATAGGGAGGCAGCAGATACCCTGTAATTACACCAGGCTCGACCTCCCGGGAATCTGGAATGCATGGGGCTGGGGGTGGGGTGGGGGGAGAGACTGGGAAGGAAGCAGCTGGGGCAGCTACCAGGGCAGGCCAGAAGCCCCATGGTTCAGCTCCCTGGCCTGGCCTCTCCAGCCCAGGCCATGGTCACTTCCTGCACAGACTTCCACCTCGGGTTCCAGGTCAATGAAGCCGGTAATTGATGCTCACATTGAAGCGTACAGTATCTACTGTGCCCGTGGCCGGAGCCTGTGACCGAGAGCCAAGAGCTCCGAAGGAGGTCACAGATCCCTGAGCAGGATGCAGAGTGAATGAAAGGCTCTGGGTCTCGTTCAATTACACATTCAACAAGCACGCTGCCCAGATTGGCGCTTTGTGTCGCAGGCTGTATGAGACAGCAGGACAGAGCCCTCGAGCGGGCGTAGGTTGTGTGTTACACAAGACATCCCGCTAAGGGCCACAGGACACAAGCTCCAGTTCTAGACACTCCATCCCAGAGAAGACCTGTTCAGCATGCTCAGGGACATGGCACTGATGGCCCAATGCTAAAGTGTTGGCTGATATCTCTGTAGCTTCAACTTAGGCTCATGTTCAGGAGCTGGGACTAATAGGAACCCCAGGAACAACCAGGCAGCCTATGGGCCAGCACAGAGCTTTAACAAGTATAAACGTAACTTGTGTCCTCTCTCCTGTATCTTTTGCTTCCCCTCCCCTTCTCACTCCTTCCTTTTTCTCTTTGGTCCACATATTATCCTTTCTCATTTTTTCATATCCAAAGAATAAATGTACATTTTGTTTGGCCCTAGTGTGAGCACCAGACCCTGGCAGAGAGCTGAGGCCAGTGAATGGGGAAGTAAAAATTGTCCTGGGACAGGAGCCATAGCACACAACCCAGTAGCGTGACAGTCCCCAGTAGCACGGCAGACAGAAGAACTAACTGACAGAAGACACTAGGTCGACGATACTGAAGTCCTTGTCTCGGACACCGAGAATCTGCTATGTCACTTGGTCCATGGGGAATTAAGACTGTGGGTGAAGTGAGTCGCTAACCTGCTGGCTTTACAACAGAGAGCTTGTTCTGGGTCACCTGCATGACCCAGAATTGTCACATGTCCTAGCAAAGTGGAACTGGATAGAAGAGGCATCAAGTCCCAGTGATGCCCCATGGGACAGATATGACCAGTCAGGGCTGGCTACATTGATATAAGAAGGGGTCCAGAGCCAAGGAAACTAGGAATACAACCTAGTGTAGTTCAAGTAGTGTACACAAGTGTGGACAAGTGTAGACACTGTGACAAGTGTTGTCACTGGCAACCTCAGGTGTTGGATCGCACGGTGTCTATGAGCAATTTCCACAGTAGGGAACTGCCTTGCCCTGGCAGGGGGTGGGGCTCCTGGACCTCCATATTCCTTCATTAGTACAGTGATGGCAGGTACTACTCTTCCTGGGTTGTTCTGTGGGTCACATGAGAAAGTTCACAAAACACAGGGACACTAAATACCTGGTACTGAGCACTCAATGCCATCCTTGTCAGGTATGATGTAAGGACTTGGGGGTCACTTAACAACCCAGGCCCCTAGTATTCATACTCCTGCACTATCCCCTCCCATGTATGTTGACAGAACCTGTCACCTACTAATAAACCTGGAATGACAGTATCCCTCCATGCTTCACGATTACTGTGTATTGCATAAGCTCTGTCTTAGGTACAGGCTCTTCTTGCTTGATGGAGTCAGCAGCCATGCTGAAGAAATCCCCAGGGCCAATGACCACGGGTCACTCAGAATCCCCAGGGCCAGTGACCACAGGTCTCCTCAGCAGACAACCAGCCAGAGTCAGGTCCTGAAAGGAAGCAAAAGTCAGCCAACTGCAGCGAGCAGACACCCACCACCGCCATCACCACCACCATCACCACTGACATCAACCACCATCACCATCACCAATGACATCACCACCACCATCACCACCAATATCAACCATGTCACCACCACCATTACCACCGCCATCACCACCATCACATTACCACCGCCATTACCACCATCACCATTACCACCGCCATCACCACCATCACCATCACCACCGCCATCACCACCATCACCATCACCACTGCCATCACCACCACCATCACCATGGACATCAACCATGTCACCACCACCATTACCACCACCATCACCACTACCATCACCACCAACATCAACCATGTCACCACCACCATTACCACTGCCATCACTTCCCAATTTTACCACGCTACCATCACCACCTACATTGCCACCAACATCACTGCTACCATCACCCACAACTCGAGCCTCCCAATCAATGACATCTGGTGGAGCTCTGTGAGAGCTTTCCCCCAGAGAGGAGCCCAATAAGCCATCAACCCACCAACGTGTTTAGAAACATTACTTAAATCTACCAAGTTTTAAGTCCCTTCTTAGAATCCACACAGAATGGATAGTAAACCCACCCCCAGAGCACAGTGTCTCCTATCTTACAAGTGGAAACTGAGGGTTGAAAAGAGGGTCCAGAGGTCCCACAGCTTGTTAAGGGCACAGCTAGAGCCTAGCACATGGCTATCCAATTCTAGACCCATTGTTACTAAGCCTCCATCAAGATGCTTTGCTCCTCCAGAACAGCCAGCTCACCCATCACCAGACCTATGGGTACCATTCTCTCCCTCTTGGCTTTCTTGCTCCTTCACATCCTCTCTCTGTTCCCTTTCTCTCCTCCAAGCCCCTTCCCCTCTGTCTTACTTAGGGTTTTACTGCCGTGAACAGAAACCATGACCAAGGCAGCTCTTGTGAGGACAACATTGGGGCCGGCTTATAGACTCAGAGGTTCAGTCCATGATCATCATGGCAGGAAGCACAGCAATATCCAGGCAGACATGGGGCTGGAGATGCTGAGAGTTCTACCTCCTGCTCCAAAGGCAGCTAAGTAAGAGAAGATTGACTCCCACATAGTTGGAAGGAGGGTCTCAACTCCTACAGTGACTTCCTCCAACAAGAACATACCTCCTAATAGTGCCATTTCCTGGGCCAAGCATATTCAAGACACCGCACTCATCCACACCCCATCACAGAAGAGTCATTTCATGACACTCCCCACCTGCCTGTACTTCTGTATTTAGGGCCTCCCCTCTTGATTCATCTCTGACAGAAAGAGGACACCTACATACCTTTGTTTTACCTGGCTAGGCCTGAGATACCCATGCCACTCTCCCCCTAATGCCACCAGAGAAGCTGAGTTCCCCCACAGGGCTAGACACAGATTCTCAGGCAGGTCTTCATAGCCAGTCCCAAAGCTCGTCATCCTAAAGGCAGAACGAACAGGAAGCGCCGTCCTTGGCTGCTGTCGCTCATCAGTGGCCCTCCAGCCCTACCGCCCTTCCCCTGAAGGAAAGAGGGGCTTCTTTAGAGATGGCAACAGAATAAAATATAGATAAGCATTAGTCAAATGAAATTAATGCTTCCAATATTGTTTTAGGCTTGCTCATATGCATCAAGCGTTTATGAAGTTGCCGTTTATCACGTGAGAATATTGCAGTTATATATTAGCTGACTGTCTGGTGGCCACTGCAGTGGCTCATCCTGGACCTCAGGTCGCCCTTCACAGGCAAAGTCAGCCTTGGCAACATTCATCTCTTTCCTCTGCTGACACGTCCCCAGATACTGATAAAAGGCCTTGCCCCCAACAACATATGAATATTTAAATGACAGTTAATTATTCAGCATATAATGATATGATTAGCATCCGCTTTATTGCTGGCTGTGGGCCCAGCCAAGTCTTGCCCCACACCAAGGGGGTGATGAAGAAATGCCAAAACGCAGGCAAGCCCCAGGTCTGTGGCATCTGCAGGGACCCGTTTGGTATTTGGGGGAAAATGACCCCGAGGACATCCACAGCTGTTCTGTGTCAGGTTGCACATGGGGTCTGGGAAGGAAATCCAACCAGCAGGGCCTCTGCGTCTGTCAGCAGCTCCCGTTTGCCCTGCGGAGCTCTCTACAGTGGCATCACTAGATTCTGAAGTATCACGAAGTCTTGACTTTCCCAATGTTCTCTCCCTTAGAAATGAGGAGAATGAAGTTTCAGGTGAATTGACACATGCAAGGTCTCACAGGGTGTGATGGGCTTGGGATTTGAACCCTTGACTCCTGCGAGCAAAGCTTACACATTACACCGGAAGCGATACAGAGACAGTGGTGCAAGCAAAGGACTACAGAGAGTGAGGCTGAGTTTGCATGGAGCAGAGCTGGGAGCAGCTTCGGTAAGACAGCACTGGAGCTGGGCATCAGGGATAAATTGACTTGGGGTGCTGAGGGGCTGGGCATCCAGGCCAAGCAACCTCCTGCAAAGATGAAGGGCACCTAGAGGGAATGCACGCATAAGGGCTAGGGAGGAAAGGGTCTCAGGAGAAGGTTACAAGGAGCCAAGGTTTGCTAGAGGACTCACACGGCCAGCACCTGGGAGATGGAAGTGGGCAGATCTCTGTGGGTTTGAGGTCAGCCTGGTCTAGCTAGCAAGTATCAGGTCAGCCAGGGCTACGTAGTGAGTCCCTGTCTCAAAAAATAAACAACAACAAAAAATCAATTTCTTTCCCTACCTTGACACCTCTGAACATCAGCTTTTCAGTTATAAAGTAAAAACCCTTTCCTCAAAATGATTTTTGTGGTTCCAGATAAGAAACTCTGCCAAGGGGGCCAGCAAGATGGCTTAGCAAGTAGAGGTGCTTGCCGTGAAAGCCTGGTGACCTGAGTTCAATCCCTGGAATCTACAAAAAGGCAAAAGGAGAAAACTGAATCCACAAAGTTGTCCCCTGTCAGCCACATGGATGTCATGGTCCTCACGAGTGCATGCACAAACACACACACACACACATACACGCACAAACACGCACACACATACACACACACACACACACACACACTTGCACACACTAAAAGGGCTGGCATAGAGTGGGTGAATCTTGTTAAATCTCTATCATGTTTTCAAATTGCACATCAAGGAAGCTCAAAACTCAAGGCCTGGTAGCACATGCTGTAGTCTAAGACTTTATGGAGCTGAGGTAGAAGGAGCAGGTGTTGCAGCCTAGCCTGGGCTACATAGCATAATGTCTCAAGAAAGAAAAGAAAAGAAAAGAAAAGAAAAGAAAAGAAAGAGAAAGATAGACAGAAAGAAAGAAAGAAAGAAAGAAAGAAAGAAAGAAAGAAAGAAAGAAGGAAGGAAGGAAGGAAGAGAGAGAGAGAGAGAGAGAGAGAGAGAGAAAGAAAGAAAGAAAGAAAGAAAGAAAGAAAGAAAGAAAGAAAGAAAGAAAGAAAGAAAGAAAGAAAGAAAGAAAGAAAGAAAGGAGGGAGGGGGGAGAGAAGGAAGGAAGGAAGAAGGAGGGAAGGAGGGAAGGAAGGAAGGAAGGAAGGAAGGAAGGAAGGAAGGAAGAAGGGAAGGAAGGAAGGAAGAAGGGAAGGAAGGAAAAGTTCAAATGACTTTGTGCACAGCCCTGGTGCACAGCAACATTAGCTGCCAAGCCCCAGGACCTTGTGCAGCTTGCCCACTCAGAGTCTCAGCGGCTAGGTGCTGCCAACTAGAACTAACTTCAGTTTAAGGCAAAATCAGGGGTTAGGGAGCAACTTGAATGATATCAGGAGAAAATAAGGCAGAAAATTTAACAGGCAATCTGTACCAAAATAAAAGGCCTACAGTCTTCAAAAAAAAGTTAAGAGGGTTATTCTTAAAAGATCAAACATAAAACATAAAAATGTATTATCTGGTTAGATGCTAATTCAAATGTGTGTACACACACATGTTCATATATATGACGCTGAACATGTACATGCATATAATCATGTGTAAAGTTGCATGTAAACATACACATTTATATGTAGAAACTACCATGTAGGCATACACACATTCATATGTGCAAGGCTGCATATGCGCACCTACATGTTCATATATATGAGGCTAAATACATACATGCACACATTCATTTGTGTGAGTTTGCACTTATACACACATGTCTTCAGATGTGTAAGGTTGCATGTATGCACACAGATATTCCATATGTATGAGGTTGTACATGTACATGCAGTTGTTCATATATAAGGCTGCATGTGTGCATGCATGTGTGTGTGGAGGCTAGAGTGCAACCTCAAGTGTAACCATTCCTCGAGTATCATCTACCGTCTAAAAATAACTAATTCTAAAGATATATTTTACTTTTGTTTTTATTTTTTATTTTATTTTTATTCATGTGTATGTTTAAGTCTGTGTGTGGATGCTGCATGTGTTCAGGTATGTGTGGAGGCCAGAGAGGGCGTCTATCCTCTGGAGCTGCAATTGCATATGATTGTAAGCTACCCGCCTTGTGTGCTAAGTCCCTAAAAGAGCAGTGAGCACTCTGAAGCTATAACTGTCGCTCCAGCCCTAGTCACCAATTTTTTAGACAAGGTGTCTCACTGCTCTGATGCCCAAGTAGACTAAACTGGTTGTCCAACAAGCAGGGATCTGTCTGTCACCACCTGCCCATCCCTGGGATTACAAACTGTCACCACCATACCAAGCTTTTATTAAGTAGGTACTGGGGATCGAACTCGGTCCTCATGCTAGCATGACAAGCATGGAACCATCCTCCTAACCCAGAGTTCAAGTTATTTACTTTAAATAAAAGATATAGAACCTTATTTTAGAACAGTTGAGAAATGGGACTGGAGTGCTCCTTTGGAACTGCTGTTGATTTTCTCACACACAACAGCGACACTGTGACTGTAAGGGATACCCTTATTCTTAGGAGGGGCCTCAGGAGTATTTAGAAAGGAGAGCCACAATATTCAAACTCACCTGTAAATACCAAAAAGAGCCAGCTCTAACAATATAACAAACAGTTTCAACAGACTCTGCACACAGGCTTCATGGATAATAATGTCCCTATTCTTCTGAACTTGTCCATAGGTTTGAAGATTTCCAAAATAAAAAGTCAAGGGTGAAGAGAGAAAGGACAGGACTCAGACTGGTGAAAGGGAGCTCGCCCAGCTGCACGGACCCTGCCTAGCCAGTGCGGCCTGGCCACCCATGGCCAAGGGCTGAGTCATCATTGCAAGTAGTCCTTCCCCCCATGGCTCCAAATCGGAGAGGGCAGAGGGTCAGGGGCCCAGCTGGAGACCCACTTCCCCTAACACGCCTCTTGAAAAGGTCAGCTCCTCAGACATCAAGAAGGATCCCTGTCCCTGGGGGAGGTTGGAGCCAGAAGCCAGTCTGTGAGGCTCACTGGGAGGTGACCACATACATGGTCACTTGCCCCTGGAGACAAAACTCTCTTGTTTGTCCAGCAGGAGCTTTAGGTCCCTGGTGCAAGAGTTCCCTCTGGTTCCTCTTCCGCATGCGCCAAAGCAGCAACCACCCACTCCTGCCTGTGGGAAGAGAAGAGAAGAGTTGTCTGACCGACCATGGTGTGCTCGGGGCTCAGATCACAGCAACATCTGGGTAGCGTGGGTTGGGCCAGGTTCCCAAGTGGAACAGACTGAAAGACTATGGACTTCGACTCTGTTTCAGAGATTCCCAAATGATATTAATACCTCAGGAGCTGAGAGTCCTCAAGTCAAAGAGAGGACTCTCAAAAAAGTCAGTGGTCCTTTTTAACAGATATTTCTCCAACTGACTCACCCCTCTGCCCCCCAAACCCTCCTCTATCTTTTGCAGCCCTACTAAGAGCTCCAGCCACAGTGTCAGGGTGTCTTCAGGAAGTATTGCGTAAAGCTCTCTCTCAGCTTGCCATGGCTTGTTTCCAGAATGTTCCCCCACAGGCTCATGTTTTAAGTACTTGGTCCCCAGCTTGTAGACCTATTTTTAGAGCTGTGGAGCCTTTCAGAGGGGGAACCTGGCTGGTGAGAGTATGACTGTCACTAGAGACAAGCCTCTGACACTTATCCTCACCCCGGTTCCCGGTTCCCAGTTCCCGGTTCCTGGCTAGCTGTTTCAGCTTTCTGGTCTACCACCACAGGAACATTAGCTACTTTACATGCCCACCACTATAGATGGAGCTGCCTTGTCACGCCATCCTTGAGAGGAAGCACTGAAATCTCCAGAATCCCTAAGCCAATAGAGATCTTTTTCCTCAGGAATGTTATTCCACCAGATAGTTTGTCACAGTGACACAAAAGTAACAAATACAGTCCTGGAACAAATTTAGCCATTGTAGCACCTTGCTTACCTATATTCTTCCCTGTTATATGAGCTAAACACCAAAGTTCAGTGAGATACAGATGTGACATTATCCCACATCCCTCAAAATAGCAGGCATGAGAAAAGCTGAGCTAGGGGTAAGAGAGAGGAGCAGGGGTGACTGGGTGGCAAGTCTGAGGATTTGTTCAGTGGTGGAACCAATTGTTCTGAAGACAGAGTTCAATGGTTCCAGTGTGTGTGTGTGTGTGTGTGTGTGTGTGTGTGTGTGTGTGTGTGCATATGAGAGACAGAAACAGAGACAGAAATAGATTGAAAGATTGAGAGAGAGACTGAGAGGGAGAAGAAAGCAGAAGATTGAGACAGGGGAGAGGGAAAGAGAAGAAGAGAGAGGGTTGGAGAACAAAGATTGAGAGATTGAAAGAGGGGGGCATACAAAACACACGTTATGGCATAAGTGGTGTGCAAGTCAGAGGACGTTCTCAGGTGTGGGTCTCCGCCTCCCGCCTTGCTTGAGACCCAGCCTTTAGGTTGTTTTGTTTCCCACAGCATACATCAGGGACCACAGGTTCATTGAGATTCTCCCATTTCTGCTTCCTGACTCCTTGTAGGAGCACTGAGCCCTGGAAATGCGGAGGGGAAACCGATACCGGCATCTGTGTGTAAATGGTCACTGTTTGGGCCTCACTGTCATGATCCTTGCTCAATTCTTGAGATTTGATGAGAGTCTTTCTCCCAAAATTCCCAAAGAAAAGGAAAAGGGAGATTGTGCCCGTGTCGCGCACTCCTGCTGACTGTCCTACATGCAAGAAAACCATTCCACTGAGCCCAGGCAGAGCTGTAGACTGACCTTGTGGGCATAAACATCCAACCTTGTGAGAAAGGCATTCCCCTCGTGTGAACAAGGGATGTGAGTTACTCTTCTCTTTGCTGTGACCAGACACCTGGAAGCAGCTCAGAGGGTGCAGTACATCATGGTGGGAAAGGTATGGGGGTGAGAGCCACTTTGTCTCTGTCAACTTGAGCACTGAAGGAGCTGGTCACATCATGAAGACCAGAGATGAGCTAAGAATTAGGGTCAGGCTATCACCCTCAAGGCCTGCTCTAAAAAGATCAGCTCCTTACTCCCAGGCCTTGACCCCTGAAAGTCCTACAGCTTCCCCAAATAGCACCCATCATTACCAGCTAGCAACCAATTAATGCGAACATGAGTCTGTGCGGGGATCATCCAGATTCCAACTGTAACGTGGAGCGATGCCAGTTCCCAGTTACCCAGCTGTTGGCAGCCCAGAGTCTGAGCTAACCTTGTTAGAAATTGCAGGCCAGCCAGGTGGTGGTGGCGCATGCCTGTAATCCCAGCACTCTGGGAGGCAGAGGCAGGCAGATTTCTGAGTTTGAGGCCAGCCTGGTCTACAGGGTGAGTTCCAGGACAGCCAGGGCTATACAGAGAAACCCTGTCTCAAAAAAGAAAGAAAGAAAGAAAGAAAGAAAGAAAGAAAGAAAGAAAGAAAGAAAGAAAGAAAGAAAGAAAGAAAGAAAGAAAGAAAGAAAGAAAGAAAAGAAAAGAAAGAAAGAAAGAAAAGAAAGAAAGAAAGAAAGAAAAGAAAGAAAGAAAGAAAAGAAAGAAAGAAAGAAAAGAAAGAAAGAAAGAAAGAAAGAAAGAAAGAAAGAAAGAAAGAAAGAAAGAAAGAAAGAAAGAAAGAAAGAAAGAAAAGAAAGAAAGAAAGAAAGATTGATTGCAGGCCTCGTGTCCTCTCTGATAGCTGCACATTTCAGACAGAGCCAGAGCTTTCACTGCTGTTGGCATTAAAAGAAACGGGCCTCCTGATGCCCACTTGGTGGTCAGAAGACACAGAAAGGACACCCAACAGCAGAGAGGGGTCCTGACTTCAGTCACCTGTCTCTTTACAAAGCAAGGAGACATGGCCCTCCCTCCATGCAGCCTGGGAAAGCCTGCGTCACAGACTGCGCTCAGACCACAACTGTACTAAGCGCTACAAAGGGAATAGTGGTGATTTCAATAGGCCTAGCAGTCAGCCTGACCCAACCTGAGGACTCAGGACCTGGCTGATGCAGACCCCACAGTTAAGGGTTTCATCTGTGCCCAAGAGTATGGCCCAGAAGCCAACCCCAGTCTAATTGTGTAGCATTTGCATATGCACACATTTATTTATAACCATATATTTTTCTATTTGAATGTATGCATATGTATCCGTAGATGTATTTATATAGTTATACATATAGATGCTCTGCGTGGCTACTTGAGTTAAAGTTAACCATATAGGAAACTCAATGTCATTCTCGTCCCTTTAATCTCTTTATCATGATTATATACATAGGACATCGTGTTTATTTTTATATTCATTTATTTACTCTTTCTCTCTCACTGTGTATGTGTGTGTGTGTGTGTGTGTGTGTGTGTGTGTGTGTGTGTGTGTGTTCATATGTGACACATGAGGTCAGAAGACAATTTGCAGAAGTTGCCTTTCTCTTTCCACTACTTGAGTTTTGGGGACTGAACTCAGGCTCGGTGGCAAGCACCGTTACCTACTGAGCCATCTTGATGTTCCAGGAGATCACACTTATGATCTACAGTCAGAACACATTCGAGTCCTGACCATTACAAGACTGCAGCCATCCAGCATCCTGCCCCAGTGTGCCCTATGTACACCTGTCAGTGTGTATGGAACTGGACAGGGATGAGTCCACAAGCCTGTGAGAGAGGCATGAGGCTACAAAAGATCTCAGAGTACTTCACAGTGCATATGTATGCGTACATATTTATGTCAGCTCCCTGAGCTTGGGCATACATATGTGTGGAAGGCCTATGTTCTGTGAAGGGGAGGGGACTGGAACACCTCATTTTCCTGGGTTGGCAGTTTTGTGGTTCCACGCCTCTGGGAGTCAGACACTTGCTACAAGCTCTAGTGTTCCTTACAGCCGTTTTGCCTGCAGCGGTTGCACAGTTGAAAAATATGGGTCCGTGTGACTGCCAGGAGCCTCCGCAGAGGCAAACAGGGAGGACCCATGGCCATTTTGCAATTCCTGCTCATTAGACATGTCTAGGGCCTTGCGCGTGAGCTCTGAGGATAAATAAGTATAAATATTATATTTGCCTGCAGGTTATCTTTAAAAATGTATTTCCCTCTCCTTCTACCTGTCTCCCAGCCCCCACCAGTAGCTGTCAGAGCCTCCCAAAGCCCCTGGGTGTCAGAAATGCCACCCAGAGTGTCCAGAGTCCTTAGTGAGTGGTTTGCTTGTCCTGACTGACTCCATGGGCCTCTTCATGGTTTGCCAGAGGCAGCTGGGTACCCTGTGAGCTTCTCAGGGTGCCTGGAGCAAGAAGAAAGGGTGTGGCTGATACCTGGCACTGAGTAGCTAAGCTCCACGAAACACTACAAAGGGGTGACAAGGGCCTTTGTCCTTGCCAGATGGGCCTGGGTAGCTTGAACAGAGCCACACAGGAACTGGGGGGGTCATAGCAAAGGTCACGATGTACTCCTAGCTAGTGTAGTGCCACTGTGTGGAAAAAGCCTGAGGGCCCTACAATGGGGCTAAAGAGATCCAGGCCATCCTCGGGGTATGGGCCACTTTGTTGACGGAGCGAAGCCAGGACCAGGCTGTTTCTCCACTGATGGAATGCTTGCTGAGCAAACCCAGAGCCTGGGTTTGGTCTCAATGGCACCAAACCTGGGCGTGACTATGTATACTCATTATCCCAGAGCCCTGTACCAGGGCTACCCTGTGAACCTGTGGGTTACATAGTGAATTTGAGGCCAGTCTTGGTTACTTGAGACTCTGTCTCAAAAGGAGGTTTGGGGGAAACCCTACTGATAGATAGAACTCAAGGAAAAGAGGGTTTGTGGAAAGAGGCCATGCCATCTGCCATGCTCGGAGCAGCCCGGGAGGGGATCTGGGGAACAGGTATTTTTAGGAGGCTGCATATGCAGTCTGGTGATTCCCTATGCTGAGAGTCACTGAGGTAAGGTTAAAAAAACATGGAGTGAGTCTTTCGGGGCTCAGCGGTTAAGAGCACTGACTGCTCTTCTGAAGGTTCTGAGTTCAAATCCCAGCAACCACATGACGGCTCACAACCATCTGTCATGAGATCTGATGTCCTCTTCTGGTGTGTCTGAAGATAACTACAGTGTACTTACATATAATAAATAAATAAACCTTAAAAAAAATGGATCCACTCTTTCTACCTACATCAGTCTTTCAATGGTCCAGGGAGACACAGCTCGAGGCTGGGTCTTCAGGCTGCTGGGGTTCCGTCCCCTTCATGGAACAGTATCTCCTCACTGGCACGACTCCCAGTTAGTGTCGTCCAAATGTGCCCCATCTGCCACTGCCATATCGGATGTGGGACATGGTGGGATCTGCTGAGCAGTCAACCAGAAGAGCAAGGTGTGGATTGGTCCAGTCATGGTGGGAGAAACTGTCCTTCTTCCCTCATGTCTGCCTTGGACTCAGTAGACAGAGTGAGTCTCTAGGTAGGGGAGGTTACACAGCAGCAAGATGAATGTCACCTCCAAGTGACAGGACAGTAACAGCAACCCCTTGTTTGCTACCTACAACTAGTCTAAACCTGCCGTAACAATACTGTTCTCTGTGTTTAGTTTATCTCAGGCCTGACATAGAAGGAAGCCTATAGGACACCTAAAAAGGAAATAGATAGTGGGGGTGAGGTGATGCATACTTTTAATCCCAGCACTCTGGAGACAGGGACAGGTAGAGATCTCCATGAGTTTGAGGCCAGCCTGGTCTACTATGAGAGCCAAAGTTTTACATTTTAATTACTTTGCCTAAGCCATCCATAAAACGAAAATGCCTCTCAGCTATAAGCCCCTTACCAAGGACAGATACTTCCTGAGATGCTGGAGGCTATTTATGTCAGATAACAAGCCGCAGGCTTTTGCTCCCTGAAAGGTGTTTGACTCAACAGCAGTGTATGTGCTTGATCACAAGTAGTCAGGAGGAACAAGGGCAGGAAGTACATCAAGATCCACATTTGCCCCCAACTGGATCTGGTGGGAAAGACTGTGGCCTTCTGGGTTTGCCTTTGTTAAGCCTCTACAAAATATAGCACGTAGCTATTTTCTGGGGACCCTGGAATGAACCTTGCCAGAGTCCATCATCCTGGCCAGCATTTAATTAAAAGTGTGCTTCAAATTTGGCTCAACCTGTGGGATTAACAGGACAGAAGGAGTTCTAGGACAGCTAGGACTATGTAGTGAGCCCTGTCTCAAAACTAAAACACAGCAAACAAAACACATACAATGATCAGATGATCCATGCCTCGAGTTTTAGATGTAGCCATGTGATTGATCCAGTCACTGGAACCTGCTACTGTTGCCTTGCCAAGACAGAAGAAGACATCACCTCCTGACAGCAGGAGGGTGAAAACCTGGGAAGAATCTGTCTGTCTGTGTCTGTCTGTCTGTCTTCTCTGCCTCTCTGTCTCTGTCTCTCTCTGTCTCTGTGTCTCTTTCTCTCTGTGCATATGCATGTGCATGTGTCTACACCCAGTATAGAAACCACAGGTAAACACTGGATGTCTTTCCTCAATCACTCGCCATTTTGTTTTTTGAGCCAGGGTCTGGAACTCATAGATATAGCTAGACTGACTGGTCAGCCAGCCCCCCAGAGGACTTTTTCACTTCAGGTCCCTCAGTACTGGGGTTACAGACACAGGTCACCAGTGTGGCTTTCACATAGGTCTTGGTGGCCCAAACTTGGATCCACTTGCCCACATAGCAAGCCCTTCGCCAGCTGAGTCATTGGCCCAGCCCACTGGGACGACACCTGCAGGTTCCTTCCCCTTCTTGGCTCTTCTTCCACAAGATGCTACATGGGGATTTATCATTCCAACCTCTTTCAGTTTGGGTGTCTACTGTTTGACAGTGAAGCGTCCTTCCTGGTCTATCCTCTCCACATCTCAGTGTTCTCATCTATAAAATGGGAGTCACTGAAAGATTCTTCCAAGGACTAAAGGAAATAGAAGTTACCTTTGCACATGGTTAGCAACCATTATGATTAGAAATCATTACCATTTGTCTAATTCCTTCTTTCCCTGTAAACCATCATTCTTCCCAATCACTTTAGCCCAGGTCCAGCAAAGATGAAGAAAAAGGAAAGCTGTCAGGAGCCTGACAGAGCAAAGAATACAAAGAAGAGCTGGTGCTTCCCCTCTAGCCTAGGATGGGCTATGTGACTGGTCTAGATTGGTCGGTTGGTCACCTCTCATCCAATCACCTGTGAGTGCCTATGACTAGACTGGCTTGTGATTGCTTGTCCTAGTAGGGTAGAGGTGACACTGTGATAGCTTGAGATCTGGCCTTTGAGGAGACTTGGTAATGTTTGCTTCCTTCTCCTCAGTCACTTGCTCTGGGGACACATCCACTTCGAACCCAGGCACACGCAACAGGACACCAGGTCACTCTAGAAGTAGCTCTAGAAGAGTTCCTCGTCCAGAACCACTATTGGCCAATAAGCATCAGTTGCTAGACAGTGTCAACTGCTAGACACCACCCAAGCAGGATATGCAGGAGAGCTGCAGGTTCAGATAGCACAGCCCTGGCCGTGATCTGAGTACATCAACAGGACAGAGGCCGCATGAGAATCACCCAGCCAACCCCAGCTCACCTGCAGAACCAGGAGAGAACACAAAAGCAAACTGATTCGAGGCCTTAAGCTCGGGGCTGGCCTCTGAGCTGCAAATAACCTGAACGCTGTGGATGTGACCCTCATGCTTGCTGTGGCCTACCCACTCTGGCTTGCTACAGCTGCGAGTGTGTCTCAAGAACACGAATAGGTGGGGCATCCGCTAGCTGTGTTAGCGTTGGCCCTGACACTGTGAGACCCTGTCCCCACCCAACCTCACTTATCTAGTTCCTGTGTTGGGAAGAAGACTCTGATTGGCCAGGTTAGATAGATGTTCACACTTGATAATGTTACCTGGTAACAAAAATGGAGGCACATGTGCTTAGGTTTGTATGGAGTTGGAGTTGGAGGGCAGGGGCGGGGTCCTCGAAGAAAGGATTGGGGACATGAAGAAAATAGTAAGGACTCTTGCAAAGTACATTTTACTCATGGTTTCTATGTTGATTTGGTTTTTTCCATGGGCCACACAGTGCCAAAATACCTATAGGAGCTCTATCCTAGTATCCTTCCTGTTGCTACAATAAAACATCCTGAGGGAAAAGCAGCACAGGGGACAGAGGGCCTCTTTGTCTTACAACTGCAGATGGTAGTCCGTGATTCCAAGGAACCATCCCACCATCCCACCCACAGACAAGAACAGAGGAGACATGGGTCCCTGTTCTCTCTCTCCCTCTCTCTCCCTCTCTCTCCCTCTCTCTCCCTCTCTCTCTCTCTCTCTCTCTCTCTCTCTCTCTCTCTCTCTCTCTCTCTCTCTCTCTCTCTCTCATTGCTACCCAGTTATGCAGCCCAGGGCCCAGCTCGTGAAATGGTGCTGCCCACGCTGGGCTCCTCTCACCTTAATTAACAATTAAGACAGTCCCCAACATGCCACATGCCAACTGATCTAGGCAGTCCCTCATTCAGGTTCTCTTCCAGGCTCTCCCAGGTTGTAGGAAGTAGTCGGTTAAAACAAACCATCACTAGCTGCAACTACTACACCCTCTGTGTTACATGAATTGAAAAACAGCCAGACTCCTCCAAAAGTTCTGGGGTTCTCCCTAATTTGTAAGCAAGGGCAAGAGATGATTTATGGGGCTGAAGCCTTAGGGAATCTAGAGCTGTTCTCAGATGTGTAAATGAATGTGTGTGTGTGTGTGTGTGTGTGTGTGTGTGTGTGTGTGTGTGTGTGTGTTTGCAGAGAGCCTGCAGAATATAAATACAGTTCTCTACCATCCTCATTGAATAAAGTGGAGATTCCAGAAGCTTCTGAGAGAGGGGTCATGTTCTAGGCAATAGACATTAAGTCATTGAGCAAATGCATCTGAGTTATCTCCTCAACTTCTCTGGCTTTCCCAGTCTCTTTTCTCCAGAGAAATGACCTGGCTTCTTCTACCTTTCCTTACAAAACTGTGCCACACCAGGTCACAGCAACCAGGCCAGTGCCCATCCCTACAAGAGATAGTTACAGCCTTTGCTGCCCAGAAACTTCTATTACCCACAATAATAATATCATGAGAGATCCACCCCAGAGCCTCTTGGGATGAGGTAGGGACATATCTCTGCTTTTCTAAGTCCCGGGTTAGCCTTCCTACCTCTAGATATTCCTCTACCATCAAAGTCTCATTTCCAGTCACATCTCTGCTTAGAGTTGGTTGTCTCTACATTTGGAATGTTTGTGGCCTAAGATTGATGGCAGGACATCAGAATGGGCATGCTGGCCCCCAGTGACTCACTGATGGGCACAAGGCAACCATGTTGGTGGGGGAGGGGAATCAGTGAACATCACAAACTACAAACTTCATCTTGGCCTCATAGCCATTCATTAGAGGCTGATGGTGCTGGCCAGGGGCCAGGAGAGTGAGTGGTTGATTCCTGTTCCATTATAGCTTGAGTCCATATGCAAACTAGGGGACTGTGTCTATAAATAAGATATTATAGTTAAATCAATATTGATTATTAGGAGTTAGTGTTATATTTAAAGCCATAAAAACGGAATAAATATTATGGTAAAAGTGTCTTAAATCTCATGGGTAAATTCACTGTGTAAGACAAGGAGACAGGCCTCGGATTGATGGAGTTGTAACCCTATGTCCTAGTCACTACAAAGAGCTATCAAGCAGATGGCTGTCCCTTGTTGGAGCAGAGGGGGCAAAAGTGATTTGGGAACGGTGTCTATATCTATCAGCCCATTCCTCAGTCATAGTCTTTAAATAGGGGGCTGGTGAAGACACTCAGTATACCACGATGCTTATCTAATGGGTACTAGGGTCTGGGCTCTAAATTTAAAAATGGGTAGGAAGGTAGGCAGGCAGGCAGACAGACAGACAGATACGCAGTCGTTTATTCTGATAGTAATTTGTATTTGTCACATTTATTTGTATTTGGTCTGTCTGCAGGTGTGGCTGAGATGAGGGTCACATGTGGAGGTGGTCAGAGGATAACTCTGTGGACTTGGTCCTCTCCTTCCACCTTTACATGGGTTCTAGAGATCAAATTCAGCCCACCAGACCTGCTCCATCAGCGCCTCTGCCCAATGAGCCATCTTGCTGCCACCGCCCCAATTTCTCTTTCTTTAACTTTTAAAATTAATGTTATGTTTTGGTTTTTTTTTTTTTTAGAAAAAAAAGAAAAACTTACAAATACAAAATATCAAAAACTTTTCGCCGGGTGGTAGCGGCACATGCCTTTAATCCTAGTACTTGGGAGGCAGAGACAGGTGGATTTCTGAGTTCGAGGCCAGCCTGGTCTACAGAGTGAGTTCCAGGACAGCCAGGGCTATACAGAGAAACCCTGTCTCGAAAAAAAAAAATTCTAATTTCTAAAATAATGTTTTCCTTGAAAATTCTGATATCTACATCCATAGAAACTACGGGGAGGTGATGGTAAAGGAAAAAGGAGGACGATAAAACTGACCCAGAGCCCTGGTCCCTGGAGGAAGGCGGCAACGGTCAGCTTTCCGTGGCTGTACCAAATCCCTGAGACATAAAGAAGACAGGTGTCCTGAGGCCCGTGGCTTTGGTTGTCCCAGTTGTCCTTGTGGCTTTTGGCCTGTGGTGAAGAAGCCACAGAGTAACTGTGTGGAGCCTGTGGCAGCGCAAAACCCTTCAACTAGAAGGTAGGAACAAAAAGAGGAGTCCGCTGGCATCCACTCCTCTTCAAAGGCACAGGACCGAAGGGCTCCGGCCAGGCTCTACCGAGAAGCCTCCTCCCATCTCCTGGCACAAGCCAAAGAGCAACTTTGAATTTCTCTTGATACAGAGATGTTCAGTTAGCCCCAACTGCTTTTGGACCTTGTTATGTAGCCAAGGGTAACCTTGGACCCTTGATTCCCCTGCTCCTACCTTCCAAGAACTGGGACTACAGACATGTGCCACCAGGCTTGGCTCTCGAAAGCAACTTCAAGGGGCTTTGGGAGACCTCCTGAACCCAAACTACAGCCACCACTGTCAGCATTTTGGTGGAAATCCTCCCAGATGTTTTTCTGTGGGTGTGTGTGGGTAGACGCATAAATGTGATATATTGTTCTTTAATAGGGCTGAAGTAGGCAGGCTGCCCTTCATTCTAAATTAATTCATTCTGCAATGTGTACTAAAACTGTATTTGAGGGCTGGAGGGATGGCTCCATACTTGCTACTCTTCTAGAGGATCCAGGTTCAAATCCTAGCACCCACATGGTGCCTCACAGCTGTCTGTAACTCCAGTCTCAGGGAATCCGATGTCTTCTTTGACCTCCAAAGGAACCAGGTACATACACGATGCACACACATACAAGCAAGTGAAACAGTCATACACACAAAATAATAAAGTAATTTTTTTCAAAATTAGTAAAACAAAACAAAATATACCTAATTTTTTTTTTTTTTACTGAGAGTGGCCCTCATTGGCTCATATATTTGAATGCTTAGTTCCTAACTGGTGGAACTGTTTGGGGAAATATTAGGAGGTATGGCTTTGTTGGAGAAGGTACGTCACTCATGGGTGGGCTTTGAGGGTTCAAAGCTCACATCAAACACTCTTTCTCTCTCCCTCCCTCCCTTCCTTCCACACTCCATTCTTCCTTTCCCTCTCCGTCCTTCCCTCCCTCACTTCCTCCCTTACACTGTCCCTTCTTCCCCTCCTCTTCCCCCTCCCACTCCCTCTCTCTGCATCTGGCTTGAAGATAAGATGTAAGTTCTCAGTTACTGCTCCAGCGCTATGCCTGCCTGCTGCCACGCCCCCTGCCACAATGATCATAGACTAACCCTCTGAAACTGTAAGCAAGCCCCCAATTAAAGGCTTTTTTCTATAAGTTGTCTTGGCCATGGTGTCTCCTCATGACAATAGAACAATGAAGATAACAATACTCCATCAATTCCTTCCAACCATGTGTCTGGCTTGTTTCTAGTACCAATAAAACTTCAGTTTTATTCTTTGTATCAATGGAACTAACTGAAGAGTGTGTACCTGCCAAAAATTAGGCTTAACTTTTCTCCAGAAGGAGGAATGAAAGTTGAGACTGGGCAAGGAGCCATGGCTAATAAGACAACATACAGATGCCACCACATCCCTCACTGGGGAATGACCTCGCAGAGGCTGGAGGCAGAGAGTCACAGAAACTGCACCCCATGGAGACCTCCCCACTCCGTCTCAGTGGACAGAGCCCAGAGGCCTCTTGCCCTGTCCTATCCCAGAATGGCTTGGTCTGCAGCAGTCAAGGCTACCTCCTCAGTTGCCAGCACTAGTTGGGAATAGTCACCTTTGCACGAAGTCCCAGCAGGAGGGAACTTCCCACAGCCCGCTCCTCTCCACCAAGCCCATGAAGGACCATCGGGCCTTTCATGTGTCTGCAGAGATCAGGAAGATGTGACCTACAGCTGGTCAGTCAGTCACCATCTCCTGAGACAGTGCCTGCTGAGCAAGTATCCCAAGGACTCCAGGACCACTTGGAGGCCACCTGGAGCAGGAGCAGACACAGCTAGCATTAGCCATGTCCCTCTCTAATCTGCTCCTGCTGAAAACTGGCTTCTGAGCTTACTTATAGCCCAGACTTGCAAGGCTCCCGGAGCCTCTGTCTCTCCCAGGCTTGGCATCCAGCCTCCTGTGGATCAGTGTGTCGGTCAGGGCTGGACTGAGACTAAGAAATACCCCCTCTCTGAAACCTTCCCATGTCCCCGAAGGTAACCCATTATCATCTCTGACTTCCTCTCAGAACTCCCATGATCCTTTGCTGGTTATTATTACAAATGATTTGTGTATGGCGGAGGATGCATGTTCACGTGCAGCCGTGTGCATGTAATGCCCAGAGATCAATCTCAGATGCCATTTGCCCAGAAGCTACCCACCTTGCTTTTTCAGACAAACTCTCTCACCAGCCTGAGGCTCACCAACTAGGCTAGACTGACTGTCTAATGAGACCCAGGAATCAGGCCATACTGAGGCCACAGACTCATTTCCTCATATGGGCACACCACGCACTTTACCAACTATTCTTTCCCTAGCCCTACAAATAATATTTAACATGACACAAAACCAGGATTGCACCCCATAAGATATGAGAAGAACTTGTGGAATAAATGAAGAAATAAATAGTCTTGTATACACATTGACAGAAGGCATAGCAGCACCCTCCGTGTTCAGCCCTCAGCTGGCTAGCCCTTGCAAGGGGCACTGGATAGAAGGCAGCATCCGCAGAGGAAATGCAAAGGTGGCAGCATGAGCATCCTCTGCAGATGTGAGGCGTGGTCCTGATCAGATGACATGGGCAAGAAACTTCAGTGTTTCCTTGTGCTTTTTACTGGCTTGAGCACCTGGCTATTGTTAGATCAAGACTATTTCTGGGTCCCTCTGTGATTCTATATCCGGCATCCCAAACTGGCCACCCGCAGGCCAAAAGCATCCTGAAGCTTTGTTTGGCCCAAGCTGGTATTTTTGTTTTAATTGACTTTAGTTGCCAGCATGCAAAATTCAAGAGATGTCACATAAAATTCTAAATTTCTGACTTCTCTTGAAAACTCAGGAGATCTAACAGTGTCATCCTTAACTTCCTATAGTCTATAAACCATGGCTGGTACTTCCATGGCTAATACATGTGTGCGCGTGCACGCACGCATGCACACACACACACACACACACACACACTCGCACACGCATGCATGCCCTTCATGGACCCAATTCCCGACAAGGCCCATCTCACTGGTTTTCTGTCTGGCCCCTGAGGATGTAACTCCTCTAGATCTCTGCTCACTGAATTTGACCATTGGGAGCAGCAGGTAGATGAATGGGTCATAGGAGGACAATAGCTAGAAGGTTCTGGAAAATCACTGTCCTTCATCCTACCCATGGAGAATTTGCCTTCTTCTGAAAAAAATGGAACTCTTTTCCCCTTTGGCCTACAAAGGAACACACCCATCCTTCCACATGGACCTGAACAATAAGCCTTGGTACCAAATCTTCAAAATTCAAGTAAAAACCAGAATTAATTTGCCCACTTACAAGGAAGAAAATGAAGTGGAAAAATGTGAAATCAATTACCCAAGGCCCCACAGCATAGCCAGATGCCCATATGGCTCCTTTGACCAGACTCTCTGATTAATCCCAAGGCCTCTGCTCTTCCTGCCTAGAGATGACTGAACTCAGCTGGGTTGGGAAAGCCTGGAGGACTTCACGTTGTCTCTCAGCCTTGGAGACTCTTAGGGAGCACTTAGTGCTTGGCTAGCCCAGGACAACAGGGATGAGAGCTCTGGCTCTGAGGGCAAAGACTATGACTTGACCCCTCCTGGTTTGCCCAATCCTTGATGGGGCCCAGCCGGTTGGCACACACCAGGTGGCCTTTAGGCCAGAACACTTTAGCCCCTTGTACTGGCTGGTTTTGTGTGTCAACTTGACACAGGCTGGAGTTATCACAGAGAAAGGAGTTTCAGTTAGGGAAATGCCTCCATGAGATCCAGCTGTGGGGCATTTTCTCAATTAGTGATCAAGTGGGGAGGGCCCCTTGTGGGTGGTACCACCTTTCGGCTGGGGTTCATGGGTTCTATAAGAGAGCAGGCTGAGCAAGCCAGGGGAAGCAAGCCAGTAAGAAACATCCCTCCATGGCCTCTGCATCAGCTCCTGCTTCCTGACCTGCTTGAGTTCCAGTCCTGACTTCCTTTAGCGATGAACTGCAATGTGGAAGTGTAAGCTCAATAAACCCTTTCCTCCCCAACTTGCTTCTTGGTCATGATGTTTGGGCAGAAATAGAAACTCTGACTATGACACCCCTCTTACCAACGCCTGTTCTCTCCATCAACAAACCAGTGGACTCTACTGTCTAACAAGTCCTGCCTCTCCACACCCTTCCTGCCCCTTTGTGCTGTTCCCTTCACCAGATGCATGGGACTCCATGTCCCCTGCCTCCACAGAAACCTCTCTTACCTCTTCCCCACACAGCGGCCACAGTGAGCTCCTAACCTGTACATCGGAACTCACTCCTCTGGATGTGAGTTAGAGGTTACGCTCATGGACTTACTGCAGCTATAGCAGACACACACACACACACACACACATTCCACTACAAAGAGTTACTGTATTGTTTTGTTTTGATAAATTTTTTTAAAGGAAGTAGTCTGAAGGTAGGAAGGTGATATGTTAGAGTGATACAAAAGGCATAGTTGGGAATTTTGGACATGAATATAATCAAAATATGCTGTGTAGCTGGGCATGGTGGTGTATATGCCTTTTTTTTTGAAAAATTAAAAATTCCTTAATTTTTTATTCCTGGTACTACTACGACAATTTAGAGGGCAATCAATATACCTGATGTAGGAAAAAAAAAGAAAAAGAAAAAGAAAAAGAAAAAGCACCAAGAGATGAAAGCCCTCAGGAATGTGCATCTAGTTGACACTACAGTGCATTAATCAATAGCTGTACTTTTTGCAAATTGGCTAAACAGGAAGGGTTTCCTGTTTAAGCTGCAGTGACTTTTCTGACTCTGGGTCATCGTTCTTTCTGTGGCAGATTTTTACAGTTCCTCTCATGCATTTGGGACAACTGTCTCAAAGTGACCTGCAGCTTTCCTGACAACTCCTCACTCTCTCTCCTGCTGAGAACTGTAGCCGTTTCTGTTTTATTTTAAAACCTTCTGCTACCATATCCACCACCTCCACCACCATAGCCTCCCCTTCCACCAAAGTTTCCTCCACCACCTCCAAAGTTTCCTCCATGACCCATGAAGTTGCTAGATCCACCTCCACGACCTCTCTGCGATCCAGCAGACTGCATCTCTTGTTTAGGAGAGGCCTTTTTCACTTCACAATTATGCCCATCAATAGTGTGGTATTTTTGAACAACAATTCTATCAACTATGTCACGATCATCAAAAGTTACAAAAGCAAATGCTCTCTTTTCCCACTCTGACTGTCTTTCATAACTTCTATGGTTTCAATCTTGTCATACTTCTCAAAGTAGCCTTTCAGATTATATTCTTCTGTATCTTCTTTAATATTACAAACAAAAGTGTTCCTCACCATTAAATGGGCACCAGGCTTTACAGAATCCTCTCTAGAAACAGCTCTCGTTGGTTCCACCACATGCCCATCAACCTTGGCCCACACTGCAGCATCCACCTGTTCAACACAAGAGTGGGTCACAAAACCAAAGCCCCTGGAACGCTTTGTTTGGGAATCTCTCATTACCACACAGTCTGTGAGTATGACCCATTTCTCAAAATGTTCTCTTAAGCTATTGTCTGTGGTTCAAAGCTCAGATCACCGAAAGACAGATTCCTCAGCGGTTCTGTTTCCTTTGGATCACGGCCCTCCATTTTGAGACCAGACTTGCCTCTTCCAACTCGAATTCAATATGGGACCGAGAGCAGGCATCTGCACCTTTAATCACAGCATTCAGGAGATAAAGATAGGTGGGTCTCTGTGAATTTCAGACTACATAGCAAGTTCCAGACCAACTAGGGCTACAAAATGAGGCCCAGCTTATAATTGTCAAAGAAAATTACTTGATGTGCTCCTGAAGATTTCTCTTCACCTTACAATCAAATATAAAGTGCTGGGGCTCTGCTGGCCCTCACTTCTTCAGATGTCTGATCTGATGCCCCCCCCCCCCATGCACACGATGGGCCAGCAGCAACCAACAGCCTCTTTACACTCCTTGAGCAAGTAAGCTCATTCCCACCTCAGATCTCACCAACTGTCCTTTCCCCTCGAAACATCCCACATGGCTGCTTATTTTTGTCATCCAGGTCTCAGCTGAAATGTCCCCTCCTCAGAGAGTCCCTCCTCACCCCCAGGAGCTCGCCTCTGGTCCCTTACACTCATGTCATGCACGTTTAGTTTCTCCACAAGTCTATCTGAAGTGATCTTAATTAAATATTTGCCTTCTTGTCAATGGAGAGTCCAAGCTTCTGAAAACTGAGACACATTCTGCCTTGTTCAATATTATTTTCCCCTGTGAGTAGCTCAGGGTAACATAGTTGTCAAATTAATTAATTAATCAGTTATCCAAGCGAGAGATGAGCAGGGCACATAAGAATGAATGTGCATTGAGAGAGGGATGGAAATCTGAGAGGTGAACAAGAATAGGAATCAAGACGGCAATTACAGAGAGCAGAGGAGACAGCAGAGGCCTGGAGTCTGAACAGGAGGAACTACATGTATCAGGCATGCATGCATTTAGGAGTTCAGGAAACAGATTTGGGCTGCTGGTTGATATTTGAGGAATATATGGGAGAATAAATGGGGCTTGGAACTGTGACTTTCCTCCACCTGTGATAAGAGGAGGGACTCAGATGACTGCCAAAGCATCCCTAAATTTAGCTGGACAGATAAAACAGGACTAAAAAGGGGCACTATGAGAGTTAGTTTTCTTGTGACAAAACACCTGACAAGAGCAATTTAACTAAGCTCACAGTTTGAGGGGCTACAGTCCATAAGCCCACGGGGCTTTGAGGGGATACAGTCTATAAGCTCACAGTTTGAGGGGATACAGTCCATAGGCTCACAGTTTGAGGGGATACAGTTCACATGCCTTCTTGGTAACAATGTATGGCCACTGCTCGAAGTGGCTGGTCACATCACATCCACAGTAAGGAAGCCGAGAGAAATTAAAGCTAATGTTCAACTCTCTTTCTCCTTTTTCCCTTTTTTATCTAGCCCAGGAACGGTGTCAACTCTATTGAGAATGGGCTTTCTCTCCTCAGTTAAACTCCAGAAACACTCTCAGGCAAACACCAAGAATTGTGCCCTCAAAGTAATTCCAGCTGACAATGATGACTAACCATTGTAGCAGCTAAGAGTCTGATGGGAAGGGAGGGGAAAAGTGTCGTTGGGGAGCCTTTCAGGGAGATGGGAGCCCTGCCCTGGCAGTTTGGAGACACAAGGACCTAAGCTTAGTCATGGGCTCTAGACAGACACCAGATCAGAGTGGACTGAAAATGGAGGTGAGGGGCAGACACCAGCACAATGGTGGAGCAGAAACTCAGTCAATCTGGCCTGGATGGGAGGTCAAAGACGTAGTGACAGCCAGAGAGGACAAAAGGTCAAGAATGGTGATGTCAGGTAGCCCAAATCTTTGATTGGACCTGAGTATATAACATGGCTTATGCTCATTTCCCCAGAGGGCTGCTGGTAACTATGCACATCATTTAGGTACCCAGCCATATCTGAGGCACAGATGAACACCACCCAAGTAAAGGACCCTTAAAGCAGCTACCAAATCCTCCACTGGGGTGGAAGGTCAAGGGAAGAAATGCCTGTGGGAAGTGCATTGAGTGATGGCGAAGGTGATTATAGACTAAGTACTAGAGCGGTAGAAATGGACAAGGGGCAGTACAAGGCTCTACTGTGTGTGTGTGTGTGTGTGTGTGTGTGTGTGTGTGTGTGTGTGTGTGGTGTATGCATACTTATCTGTAGGTGCACTTGCCTATGCATGTCTTCAAGGAAGTCAGAGGTCAACACTAAGTGTCTTCCTCTGCTACAGTCCACATTTCTTTTACACTGAGCCTAGAGTTGGCTGTCTCAGTTAGACTAGCTGGTCAGAAAGCCCCTGGAAGCCATCTATTTCTACACCCTTAATACTGAGTTTACGGATGGCACACTGCTATGCCTGGCTCTTACATGAGTTCCAATAAAACTTTATTTATAAGAGCAGGAAATAGGCTGGCTTTAGCTTGTGGTCCAGAGCTGGCAGACCACTGCTTTGGCTCTAAAGTCCCTGGCAAAAAGGACAGGGAAGGATTCCATCCCAGACATTCAGATCCAAGCCAGAGGCCTGACCACTGTGGCTGTAAACTCACTAAAAGGGAAAGCTCCCAACTCACTGAACAAGCAAATAATAAACGAGTTTTGAAAATAATTAAAATTGAAAATTGATTGTCTGGGCCAGAGCAGATTTATGCAAAGGGCCCCTGCTCCGCCGGGAGTGGAAGGAGGGTTTCTAAGCTCTGTGTTGAACAAGCTAAGCATTTTTTCAGATTATTCCCAGCATAATATGCCAAAGGGAATAGGCTCCATTTATTATTTCCTTAAAAAAATCAATGAGCTGAAACATTCCCTCTAGACCTATAATATTTATTTCAATGTTCTGTCAATAAATATAACAAGGTTAGCTTTCTATCAGTTTAGTTGGAAGAATCATTTGAGGGAAGTTCTATTTGTTAAGCTCGATTACAGAAAGCAATCAATAAGGGAAAATTCCCTGGTCACTATAGGCAAGAAATATAGAACTCAGAGGAGCCATCCCAGACAGGAGATTGATGCTTCTGTCCCCAGTCATTCCCACCTTCCCCCCAAAGGTAGGAAACGTGGGTGCAGCATTGAGTGAACCTGGAAACCAGAGAGTTGAAGGAATCACTCAGTCACAAAGAGAAAATGCAGCCAGGTATCCCAGCACACGCTTGTAACCCCAAAACTGTGCTATAGCAAATTCAAAGAAAGCAGGGTGAGACCCTGTCACAAAACAACAACAACAACAAAATAAACAGAATTAAAATCCAAGTAAGTGTTTTGACCTCAGAGTTCAACCAAGGCTTGAGTCTGGTTGGAGGCTGGGATGGGGACCCAGGGACGTGGAATGTTCACCTTTGTTATTTAAATTTACTTTCTAAAAGATCTAGGAGAATGGCCTTAGACTGGTGTTAAAATGGAAGGGAAAAGGACCATCTGTGACTAGGACATTCCTGGGTATTTAGAGAACTCACCTTTTGACTCTCTCTCTCTCTCTCTCTCTCTCTCTCTCTCTCTCTCTCTCTTGTCTCTCTTGTTCCTGGATTGGGCTAGAGAACTCAACTATCTCTAAGCCTTCCATGACATGAGCCATAGAGATTTAGGGTCAGAAAACTGGACCAGTCGGCTCACCTCCCCCATTTACATGGCTGGATACTGTCTTTTTCACCTCTCCAAGCTTCTTTCTCCTCTCAGAAGGCTGAGAAAAATCTTGACTCACGGAGCACACAGAAAGCAGGGAAAGCGCGACACTGTTAGGGAGATGAAATAGTCATTACTATCATTGGCTGAATTACTATTATCACTGGCAATTATTGAATGCATTCGATATGCCGATCATTGAACTAAGTATGCTGCTTGTCTTATCATTTCAATCTCACTGCAACTCACTGAGACAGATGACATAAACATTCATCTAACAAATATGAAAGGCATGGCTTGAACACGTGATGGAGCCAAAAACAGATATATATAGAGAATACAGTATATATATATATGTGCAATGCAGTGTTGTTTAGGCATAAGGAAAATCAAAGGTATATGACTTGGAGGGATTGGGGAAGAACCAGAAATCATTATGTCAAATGAAATAAGCCAGGTGCAGAAAGAAAATTTCACATTTTACTCTAAAAAAGCAGAACAGAGCTATCTGAGAAGAGGAAAGAGACCAGCAGAAAAGAGAAGGAAGATCAGAAACAGATCGCCCGATAAAGTGGGGTGAAGAAAATCAAAGTAACCAAAAAGAATAGCTAATTTTCAAAAGAAAGTAGACTTGAAGATTTTTTAAATACCCAGAGTCACAAAGCCAAAGGCAGCAAAGATTTAAATCCAAAATTATCTAACTCCAAAACCTGTACTGATAACCTTGGCAATCAGAAAGACTATAATTATACTAACCCAAAAAGAGTGTCCTTCCCCATCCATGCCCACGCCCACCCAATCACTGTCAATCAACACCTGACTCATAGAAAGTGGGTTCTCAGCGTGGTGATATGGCTCGGTTGGTAAAGTGCATGTCACACTAGCAGGAAGGCCTGTGTTTAGTCCCACAACCCACCTCCAAGTTGGATGTGGTGACCTGTGCCTGTAATTTCAATTCTGGGGCCATGAAGACAGGAGGACCCCTGGAGCTTGCAGGCTAGCGCATGTAGCCAAACTGGTGAGTTCCTGGTTCAGAGAGAGACTGTGGCAAAAAATAATATGGAGAACAACTGAGAAGGACTCATGATGTCAACCTTGGGCCTCCACATGTACACACACACACACAGAAACACAATGACACACACTCACAGGAACACATACACTCACACTCGCATACACACACCACACACTCACAAACACATACAAAACACACACATCCAAAGCAGAGTCCCAGCAGGCTTCTGTGTCCTCATCTCTCACCTCTGAGCCCCATGGCCTTAATTATCCAAAGGAGGCTTCAATAAGTCAAGAGGTTTTTGAAGACTCGCCAAAGACATGCTTCTTCAGTAAGAGATCTTTAATGTTAACTAACTTAATTCCCTATGTGGAGACTAAGTTATCCTACCGAGAAAACTGTTAACATCTATTCCGAACCAGCATTTAGGATGGGTATTGCCAGAAAGGAACTTAAATAGTTGAACAATTATTTATTGGGTTTGTACTGTGACAGGCATTGTTTAAAATTCTACAAAACATACACACACACACAGCCTGGTAAACATCCTCCTAAGCATTCCTCAGAATATCTACCTCTTATGAAACCCAGCATACATTTACTGAGTCCCTAGTAAGGCCAGCAGAGTGGTCATCAGGCCTAGGTCATTCTGAAACACCACTGGCACAGCCTTTAGTGGTTATTACATTTATAACAACTATTTAAGCTGATTTTCTTGTAACCAAAAGCAGACAAAGAGCAACTTAAGGGAGGAAGAATTTGCCTTGGTTCATACTTTTTTTGTTGTTTTGTTTTGGTTTGGTTTGGTTTGGTTTGGTTTGGTTTTTGTTTTTCCGAGACAGGGTTTCTCTGTGTAGCCCTGGCTGTCCTGGAACTCACTCTGTAGACCAGGCTGGCCTCGAACTCAGAAATCCGCCTGCCTCTGCCTCCCAGAGTGCTGGGATTAAAGGTGTGCGCCACCACCGCCCAGCTGCCTTGGTTCATACTTAGAGGCAACAGTCCCTCCTGGTGAGGAAGCCATGGCGGTGGGAACAGTGGCCTGATCACCTCTCTGCAGACCAGGAAACAGAATTGGAACGGGAAGTGGGGGCAGGCTATCAATTCCAAATTTAGCCCTCCAGAGATACACCTTTAGCTAGACTGCACCTCCTAAAGGTTCTGCCCAATTAGCACTATGAGCTAGAGAGCAAACCTCTGAACAAATGGTTCCGTGAGGGGCATTTCATATTCAAACAGGGACCTTAGGAAACATGGCTCTCAGCCTGTGGGTCACAACCCCTTTAGGGATTCAAATGGCCCTTTCACAGGGATCACATAACAGATATTTACATTATGATTCATAACAGTAGCAAATTACAGTTAGGAAGTAGCAACCAAGTGATCTTATGGCTAGGGGTCACCACAAAATGAAGAGCTGTATTAAAGGGTTACAGCATTAGGAAAGTTGAGAACCACTGCTCTAAAGAAGCAGCAAGCATCATACAAGAGAGCTTTTGAAACAACAAGCATAACAGTCCAATGCATTGGGCCTAACCAATCCCTGAGTACAAATAACAGTCCCATTTCCCCAGTGTCCTGGCCTCTGGCTAGCTGGTGGAAAGAGTTCCCCTCTTAAAGGTTTCCATTCCATTCAACTCCCATGTACCTCCCTACTGGGTAATTCTGGATGGTTTAAGATGATTCCCACAAATCAACCCGACCACTACTCAACACAATGACAATTAATCAAACACCACAGTGTCAGAGTTTTGCAGAAGTGCCACGCTGAATGTCCAAAACAGAAGGAGAATTCTTTTGCTCTGCTAAAGAAAATAGCTCTCTCTGTTAGTTGGACTTGAGAAGTCAGGCACCAGAGCTTCAGTGCCCTGTGCGGCTTCAACAGCCAATGAGCAAGCTCTTTGAGTCAAATGACTCAAATATATTTATATTTCTCCAAGCAAAAAACTACCAGGAAGAGGTCTAAGTGGGGCTTGCTCTGGAGCTGGTGATCAGCCTTGCATGGGACTGTGACTGAGTGAGCCAAAGCAACCCTGAGAAGATAGATCTCAATGGACAAAGGGAATTCCTGTCTTACTGATTCTATTCCCCTAAAGTTTCTATTTGCCTCTCTCTCCATTTCTACTGCCATACCACACAAGAACAACTCATAATCATCTCTTATCTTGGATATTATAATTACCTTCCTCCTCAAGTCCCTAAATCGAGTTGAGCCCCGCTAATCTACTCTTCACCCAGCCACAGGACCATCTGTTAAAATCTACTCATGTAGCACACTAGCTTAACGTGAATTCCATTGGCAAAGGACAAAATTCACTATCCTACTGCCTTACCGTGTTCCAACCCGGAGACATGAAGAGATAGTCCCATGTAATGTAGCGTGTGCAAAATCTTCCCAAGGGAGGTAGGAGACTCCTAGACATCTTTTTCTTTGTCCCATCATGCAGCAGAATACCTAGCTCCTCTCTTTGTGCACTGGTCGACTAGCACAAACAGCACTACATAGAAATCTTTGAGGTGCAATGAAATTCTTATTTATTATCTCTCCTGGTGGAAGGGCCCCACCTCTTGGAGCTAGGAGCTCTTAATGCCACAGAAACTTAAGATTCGAGGCAGGAAGCACAAGCTCCCCAATTTGGTTCCCGAAAGTGATGGTGAGAACCCAAAACCCACTTTCAGCCCTGGGTTCCCAGATCCATGCATTCTGTCCCTTGGGACACACTATCACTTAAGAGCCTTTAGTGATCTAGATAACCTTAATTATGATTGGAGGACTTACCATCAATATGGATGGTTCCGGGCCACAGTCTGGGAACCTGCACTGAATAAATAGAAGAAAGTAAGCTGAACACAGATAGTCATTCCTCTCTGCTTTCTGATTGTGGATGTGTCATGATGTACACATCCCATGGATGCATCACGACCAAGCCTCCTATTCCTACCACCGTGCCTTGCCTACCATGATGAACTGAGCCAAACTTAATCCCTCCTTCTTTAAAGGTTTTTGTTTTGTTTTGTTTTGTTTTTGTTTTGTTTTGTTTTGTTTTGTTTTTGGTTAGGTATTTTGTCACAGTGATGAGAAAGGCAAGCAAAACACCCATACAGCCAGCCACACCCTTATCCCCAAACTCCTTATCTTGAATCACGCCATCTTTGTTTTCCCAGTCTTCTGACCACTGAGCAAAGCAATTCACTGACCAAAAGTCTTTGTAGAAACCCATCTCCGAATGTCTCTTGGCAATCAAACTGTACAACTTAAACCATTTCCTTATGAAAGACTTCCATACTTTGTCTTTAAGGTCCACTAATATACTGAGCAGACCCACCCATGAACTAACTCAGGGGTTTCCTTCCATCTTCAGGTCATGGGAATCTCCTGACAAGGGAATAGACATGAGCTGAGAGGAAGGTATTGGCTCTGTCAAGTTAGATGATAAAGACAGCTAAGCCTCTTGTACCTTTTAAACTTAAGCTTCTGAGCCTGTGCAGATCTGATTGATTCTAGTACACTATTCCAACCGCAACAGATTCCTGATGTATTCCCTCAAGCAAGATGTTATGCTAACATCTAGCTCAAAGTAGGAATCTCTGGCCATACAGCCACCCATGGTCAGGTACTCAGTCTCTGCTGGAGTCCAGTAATACTTCAGAAACTGGTCTGAAAGCATCGGGTAGTTCTTTGCAACTGTGCCCCCAGCCTTATTCCATAATTCAAGGTTTTCTCTTTGAGTCTCCTAATGAAGGTTGCTGGACTCTGCTCCAAATCCCTCCAACACTACTGTATTTACATGTCACATGATCCAAGAGGACAAGGATGTGTATACTGCATTGCACCTCAGACTTGCATCTTTTTTCACCTAGACACACCCAAAACTAGCAACCTCCTGGGCTATTATTCAACAAATCAATTAGAACACCATTATTCCCAAGTGAGAATCTATTGCCTCAAAAATCCCAAGAGGACCTACTAATGCTTCTTCATCCATGGTTAGAAACTCAATGGGCAAGACCTCGAAGTATGCCACCAGTGTGCCAGTTCCTGAATCTTTGCTGAGTTTATTTCCTGTGTCTTGATATACATATCTCCTATGAGGGCACCCAAGTACTTTCCACTTCCTGGTCACTGGGCTTGAGGGGAATGATGCCATCAGTAGAGAGTCCCAGCATGGTGGATCTGGAATGTCAAAATAATCAAAGACCCTTTAGACTATAATGTAACAGAAGAAAATCAACACAGCCCCGAGGCAAGACAGTGAATATATATTACTGTCTTTCCCATGTGAATACAAACCGCTTCTAATCCTTTTCCTGATGTGAACTGAAAAGATCAAATGCGGCATATCAAATGCTGGAGGCAACAGTGATCTATTCTAGTGAAGATACCAAGCCCAGCAGAGGGCAGCTACAGCTGGAGATACCATTTGTTTTCCACCATCCGTGTGCCGACTACTTTTATGACAACTTGACACAAGCTACAGTTATCTGAGAGTAGAGAACTTCAACCGAGAAAATGCCTCCGGAAGATCAGGTGGTAGGCAAGTCAATAAAGCATTTTCATAATTAATGATCAATGGGGAAGAGCCTAGCAACCTGTGGATAATGCTCCCCCTGGACTGGTGGTTCTGGATTCTATAAGAAAGCAGCCTCAGCAAAACCATGATGAGCAAGCTAATAAGCAGCATCCCTCCATGGCCTCTGCATCAGCTCCTGCTTCAAGGTGCCTGCCCTTGTTTGAGTTCCTGCCTTGATTTCCCTCTGTGATAGACCGTGACCTGAAAGTGAACCAAGTAAACCCTTTCCTCTCCAAGATGGCTCATGTGTTTCATAACAGCAATGGAAACCCTAAGGAAGGACAGCCCATCATCATAGTCTTAAAACAATCTGGATGTTTCATGAGTCCAGCCAACGACTTGTGTGGAATGTGAAGTCCCTCTGAAAAATGACTGGGGGGAATGCCTATTGTAGATACTTTTTAAAATTAAGATTTATTATATGTAAGTACACTGTAGCTGTTTTCAGACACACCAGAAGAGGGCATCAGATCTCATTACAGATGGTTGTAAGCCACCATGTGGTTGCTGAGATTTGAACTCAGGACCTTCGGAGGAGCAGTCAGTGCTCTTAACCGCTGAGCCATCTCTCCAGCATCCCTATTGTAGATACTTAAAGCACCATTTCTAAGTGCTAGGTCAAGGAGAGTTGGCCTCCTCTTTCCATCAAAGGACTCAGTGTAAAAGGTAGCTCAGATCTGGAAGGCGAGTGAAGAGTCACCATTTTTCTATGAGAAAGGCTGCTATGAGCCTCTGTCTTTTGACCCACCTAGCTCCTTCATGACAGAAGTCAGACAACGCCCTGGTTGGCTGTCCATGTCTAGCACCTTAGCTATCAGCATGGGCCATTGGGACGAAGGCTTCTCAGCCACTACTTCGTCCTACTGCTTGATGTGGTGACCAAGTCCACTTTCCTCTGTCCGTTCCCTGCTGGCCTCTGCTATTCAGAAACCCATCACTGCCCCTCTCATCAGGGACCCCAGCTCCCTGACAATATCTCTTACCACCCATCCTTGTCCAGAGAAGGTAGCCATGTAGAACCCTTCAGAACTGAATGCCCCTGGTTAGAACACCCCTTGCTGTATTAGTGATGAGAATGTCCTCTGGACCCTTCAAGAAAACTTAGTTTACTGCTGTCTCAGACTCATGCCAAAGCCCAAATCCTCTGATTGGGTCATCAATACTCTACCAAGGCAATTTCAGCACCATCTTTAATTTACTGCAGGCATGAACCCCATGGGGACATTCCAGTAGCATTATAGCCCTGGCAGCAAGTGTCTATATAAACAAAGGATCCTATAGATTTTAGGAAAATATTCTGTTTTGTTTCAAGACAGGGTTTCTCTGTGTAGCCTTAGCTGTCCTGGATCTCACTCTATAGACCAGGCTGACTTCGAACTCATAGATATCCACCTGCCTTGGCCTCTGGGTGCTAGGATGAAAGACAAGAGCCACCACTGCCTGGCAGGAAAATATTCTTATGTCAATAGCTGACACCCTGATCCATAGTTGGGTTCCCACCCCTAGTCCCACACAAGTCCCCCACCTTCAGGGGAACCCACCTGGCTCCCACTGCTGCAGCATATGTAGCTCTTATGTGAATAAACTCTTTCTTCCTGGAGCCAATGTGGACTCCCTTGATCAAGCTAAGCTGACACCTGGCCTGACTCAAATTCGTTTCCCCATTTCTACGTTGACCTTAAGAGTCATATGTGGGCTAGGTGTGGTGGTGCATGCCTTTAACCCCAGCACTCAAAAGGCATGTGGGTCTCTGTAAGTTTGAAGCCACCCTGGTCTTTGAAGCAAGTTCCAGGACAGGTAGGGCTGTAATACAAAGAAACCCTGTCTCGGAAATCAAAACAAAACAAAGTCGTATGTGGGATAGGGAGATGGCTCAATGGTTAAGGTGCTTCCAGTGAATGCTAAGAAAGTAGAATTTTGATGCCAAGAATTCATATAACACTCGGGGAGGGCATGGTGGCCAACTTGTAATCCCAGCCTTAGAAGGCAGAGACTGGAGGATTCCCAGAACATGGTGGCTTGTGAGACCATTATCAGTGAGCCTTGGGTTTGACTTTGAGTCCATGTCTCAATGAATAAAGTAGAAAAGCCGATGAGGGTGATGCAATACCAACTTCATGAGTCTTGCCTATTATCTAAGCCTGTAACCGTCCAGTGGCCATGGAGAACCCGGTACACCTGGCAGGAGAGCTGGGGATGGAAGAGGATAGGCAGGTGAGAGAAATAACAAGCCAAGACAAAATTCTCTGATGAAGACTCAAAGTTTAATGTTCTCCTCTGAATATATAGGGGGGAAACCAAGGACCCATCCTGTTTCGGCTGGATTCGGTTGCAAGACAAGCTCAGTGGCAGGTCTGCTTCTGCAGGAAGCTGCAGGTGGGCAAGGCAGGAGACGTCCATCTAGGTCGGAAGACTGTGACAACCAGCTGAGGTCTGTTTGGCCGGCTCACAGCTGAGGGAAAGGCACACAGGCCAGTGGTTCTCACTGTCGTGTGTCGTGGTGACCCCCAACCATAAAATTTTGTGGCTACTTCATAGCTGTAATTTTGCTACTGCTATGAATTGTAATGTAAATATCTGATATGCAGGGTATCTGATATGTGACCCCTACAAAAGGGTTGTTTGACACCCCCCCTCCAATGGGTTTCGACTGAGGATTGAGAACTGCTACTCTAGGGCTTGTTTTTTGTTTGTTTGTTTGGTTGGTTGGTTGGTTGATTGGTTGGTTGGTTTGGGGGAGGGAGTTGGTTTTTTTGTTTTGTTTTGTTTTGTTTTGTTTTGTTTTGTTTTGTTTTTGCACCTGAGGACAACTCCTAGTTTCTCAGGCCTCAGAAACTCAGAAAAAAGAACTAGAGCAAAGCACAGCCTGAGCCACACAGAGGTGGAGAGCTATCGCCAACGACACCAGTGCTGCAGCCTGCTGCCACAACCGCTGTGCCCATCATCCGTGCAGCAGATGCACATGGCATGGGCTGCGAAACCAAGCAGAGCTAGGCAGTCTCCGCCCTGCTCTCCTAGAGCTTCCAGTCTAATGGAAGAAACAAGCTCATCAGATAGCCAAACAAACGAGTGCATAACTACAAACTGGCAGAAATATTCCAAGGGAACGCCATGCATTCTAGGAGAGCAAATGAAGAATGAGCTGGCTGGAAGGCGCCTCCGAAGGCCTGACATTTGAACTGACATCTGAAGCAGGAGTGAGAGTTAACCAAGCCCAAAACGGGAGGGTGGGGAAGGCACAGTCCCCGCAGATGGCAGAGCAGGTGCCAAGGTTCTGTGGCGTTGGGGGAGGGACGAGAACATATTGATGAAGTAGAAGGTCTGCACAGACCACAGGGACCAAACGGGGAGCCTGCAGGAGCAGGAGGCTGGAGAGGCAGGTGAGGGAGGGCAGGCCCCGTGGTCTCAGAAGCACTGTAAAGATCCTGGTGGTCCTCCCTGTAAGAGCCAAGAGAGACAGGTGAGGGGCTTTGCACAGAGAGATGCTATGTGACCCGGCAGGGGTTGGAGGGGCTCACTCTGTCTGCAGCGCAGATAATAGATTGGATGAAGCAGGGACAGAAGCAGAAGTGCGTTAGGAGCCTTCCCTGGGAATCTGGGGAAGGATGATGGAGGCTTAGACTGTGGGTGTAAAATCAACAGGACTGGGTGATGGGTGGATAATGGGCTAAGAGCAGCTGCTGCTGGCATCTTGTGCTCTCAGCATCTCATAAAAATTGCAAGGTTCTTTTGGTTTTGAACAATGGAATCTTATCTCACACAGGGGACTGGGGGGGGGGAGCAGATTTGGAAGTGCCCGAGACAGGAATTGCATAAAGTCAAAAGTGCCCTTGGAAAACTCTGAAGCCACTTGCAAAGTACAGTATCCATGAGTTTGTTTATACAGCCGCGAACAGAAATTTTTAGGCACACTAAAGTTAGAGAGCCGCTGAGCTAGAATAAAGAAAGCAACAGAAGGAAAACCCATATGCAAATGTCTGGGCATTCAAATCACTTGCCTTTAAGACAAGGACTCAAATCCCAGGGAGTGAATGAGGAAATGGGGTGGGGGTGGGGGTGTCCAAACAGGAGATGTGGCAAGAATTTTCTTAAAGCCCTGCCTTGTTGAAAAACATAGCATCTTGATTTGAACACTGAGCCTTTGTAACTGTAGTTACCTATTAGTGTGTGGCCTGGGCGGAGGAGCCGAATCCCCGCTCATCTCCGTCTCCAGGTCCCTTATGCTCAGACAGCTCAGATCCTCTGGGACCCTTCTATCGGCAGAAAGTCAAGGTCAAGGGACTCTGACAACACCCCTCTTAATCCCAGCTGAGACTGTGTACCTGTGTCACCTGCTCTTCATGAGCTGGTAGGGCTCTGCCCCTTGTTTCCCGACTGCCCCATGAAGCAGACACCATCTGAAGCCTTGCCAGCACCAGGCCAGAGGGAAAGAGCTCTCTCGGCAGGCTTCACAAAGCCATTGGATGCCGGTGCATGGCACGGAGTCACCTCCATGCGCAGCCCATTGGCCAGACTTCATCACAAGGCTTCACCCAACCACAAGAGGGCCAAGAAGTGCAATCCGTCCATGTGTTCAGCAGGTGCACAGCCAGAAATATTTGACAAACAACACTAATGACTTCCACATGCTCTAAATGTACAATGACAAGAGAGAGGAGAGACGAGCCTTAATTATTAAGTCTGTGTTTGGATCCAGGACCCTGTGTAACCATGTGGCTGAATAAAATTTGCCCGTTCATGCCCCAGGGGGCAGAGCCCATGCCCAGAAAGACTCCAGGCAGCATTTGGATATGCTATCTTGGAATTAAAGAGGAGCCATTAAAGGCTGCTGACAGCCAGGGCTGCTTGTCTTCTCTCTCTCTCTCTCTCTCTCTCTCTCTCTCTCTCTCTCTCTGTGTGTGTGTGTGTGTGTGTGTGTGTGTGTGTGTGTACTCACATGCCCAGGAATCTGTCACCAAAGGTCTCTGACAGTCCCTGGAAGTACCTGGCCGAAGACAATGGACATACAGCTGATTCCTTGCTCCCAAGGGACTCCCACAACGATGCTGTGGGAGGGAGTGGGTGTCCAGTAGTCAGCCTCCGCCTCTTCCCCTGATGCCACGACGCTCCTCTCACACAGTGGAACCTAATCCCCTCTTCCTCAATCATGTCCATCACCAAGCTCTCATCAGGAGTGAGAGTGTGGCAGGAGTGAAGACCAGGCCTTCAGATGACAGTCACTTCCACTTCCTCCTTCTGGGAATCCAGTGAGCTAGTGTAAGAGAGCCGGAGTTAACTGATTAGAAACTGTGTGGATGGAAGCCCTGGAGCATAGGGAAACGCCTGGCCTCAGCTGCAAAGGGGGCCCCGGCTGAGTCCAGTCACAACAGATAACGCAGAACTGCCTAGAAAAGTCCAACCGACCTGTGAATGAGAAAGGAAAACTCAAGTCGTTCTAAGTCACTATTGTCAAGGCAGTTTGTTACAGTCACAGAAAACTGAAAAACACTTGCTAACTGATGTCTACGTTCTGAAGAGTTCCAGAGAAAGAATATCTAAGAACACACGAAAAGGTGTTCTGCAATTAGGCTCTCTGGAACAACCTTTGAAATGGGGATTTCAAAGAATGAGTTTAATTGGACAGGAGATGCGCTCTGGAGATTCCTATAATGAAAGGAAGAAAGCCAAAAGCGAAGTTCATCAAGTGTGGAGTAGTGGTCACTAGAGGATGGGGAGGGTGGGGAGGAGAGTGGAACAATAGCCTGGAGGTACCAATTGCAGTTAGACAGAAGGAATGCATTCTAATTGTATATAGTACTGTGTGGGGAATCCATGGTACCATGCTTTTAGATGGAGCTAGAAGAGAGGCTCTCAAAAGCTCATACATGATGCAATGATAAAGACATGGAAATGCTAACTGCTCTGGTTTCATCAGTTCACTGTATACATACATACTCAGACATCATACTGTAGCCTAGAAACAAGTGTGACCATTGGATGTCAATCAAACATATATTTTTATTGAGAAAGTTGGAATTGGACTTGCACATGTGATAGTTAGTGGTCAACTGGGCACAAAGTAGTGAACTGGGAAGAGGGAACCCTCATTGACAAAACATCCCCATCAGATTGGCTTGTGGGCTATTTGTGTGGGGCATTTCCTTGACTGCTAACTTCTGTAGGAGGACCCAGACCACGATGGGAAGTGTCATGCCCAGGCTGGTGGGCCTGGGCTGCACAAGGAGGGAGGCTGGATATGAATATTAAAGCAAGTCTGTGAGCAGCATTCCTCTGTGGGTTCTGCTTCAAGTTGATGAACTGTCACTTGTATGTACGATAAAATGAACCCTTTTGTCCCCAAGTTGCTTTTAGCCACAGTGTATCTTCACAGCAACAGAAAGTCCCTAGAACCGCACCTAAGGCCAGGGACAAACCTTTGAGTACTTAGCAGTCACAAAGGAAAGCATTTTCCCAAGCTGAGGTACAGAGACTGTGCCTTCATCAGCCAGTATCAGCTACGGGCTGTTCCGAGAGAGGCCATCATTTGAGTGAAGGTATCTGCCTGCCGTTTCTGGTCTCCATGGAGGGATATAGCTGGGCACACCCTGCAACTGACATTCTCAGCAGCTGAAAACAGAGGTAGCATCCCCTAGAGAGGAAGGCAGGCACAAGAACACAACCCCTCCGGGAGGTGAGCCCAAGGCCCTTGAACTGAACTAGAGAGGCTCCCTGTGGAGGGAGGGAAGAGAGCAAGCTTCCGGGCAAAGGGAACAGCGGAGCAGAGCAGAGGCTCCAGCGTGAGAACAAGCAGAGCCACTGCCAGCAAAACACACAGAAACCGAGATAAGAGATAAGCAACAGAGAGCCGAGAAATGTCGGCTTTCCCGGAGGCAACAGGACTACTGAAAAGTTCTAAGTAAGGCAGAGACTGGTAAGCCACCTGTTTCAAACGATCCCCACCCACCCCCACCCCCCCCCACCCCCGGACAGTAAGGTGGAAGGTGGATCAAGGAGGTAAGACCAGAGGATCTGGTAATAATGCGAGAGATGTCAGTTCCCTGCTCCTTGGGACCACTGGCTGAGCCCCACATCCTCGTCTTCCTGGGCAGTCAGGTTCGAATGCAGCCTCATCTATGTTATTGGCCCAGTGGCTGACTGGGTTGCAGCTGCCACAATTTAATGCATGGTATCGTGAACAGTCCTTCCTTGCACTGTTTGCATACACAGGACAGCTGTAGCCTTTAATAGGAAGAAGATGCAGGTCACCTGCTGCCTAGGTGACGTAGAGTGTCAACCAAAATGTCTGTATCCCAGGTATCAAGGCTTCCAACCAAACCTTGACAAATCAAAATATAGCAGCCTTTCTCTGTTGAGAAATCCTTTATCCTGATCCCGGGCTACATCTGTTTTCCCACCCTCCAGCTGTAGGGGGAATTCTCTTTTTCTGGTTTCCAGGAAACCTCCCATGTTCACAGTTCACTATAGACTTAGTGATGAGGGGCTAAAGAGATGGCTTAGCAGTTGAGAGCACTTGTGGCCCTTCCAGAAGGATCTGGGTTCGATTCCCAGCATTGGCATGGTGGCTCAATTGTCTGTAACTCCAGTCCTAGGAAATCAAACACCTTCCTCCAGCCTCCATGGACACTGTACACACATGGTACACAGATATAAATGCAGGTGAAATACCCACACACATAAAAATAACAACTTTTAATTTTTAAAAAATAGTGATGGATTGCATCAGCCTTTCATTGTCTTTGCCCCCCAGCTGCAATCATCTAATTCTATATATTCTATATGCTTTGTCGTCACTACCTCCTCCTAGCCTCTCAAATATCAGAGAGGCTGCCTACCAGCACATCCGCTTCCACCAGTATCCCACCCTGCTTCACCACTGCTAGAAGTTTTAACAAGCCACTCAGAGGCCATTAGAGCCTCCACCCACCACTAGAGATGGGCTCTCGTTACCAACAGGCCGGTGGATAATCCAGCTCTAGATTCCCATTTTAGAGTCTGTTTCCTAGGAACCACTCCCAGCACCAACTGTAGTAGTAGGTCAGGTTCCCTAGAAATAGATCAAAGATGGAGATTTGCATGCAGAGGATTTGCTGGAGAGCTGAGAGCAGGGACATTAGTCAAAAAGAAAGAGAGCCCGGCTGGGCTGAGTGAGTCCTTGAACCCTGTGCTTATGCATCGCAGACAGCAATCCCTTGGAAAGTTCTAGACCAGGTATGACGCTTTAGAGATCTACCAAAATTAGGTGATAGTAAACAGTCAGTGAATCGGAACTGCTTCAGGGGAGGAACATAAACTTTAGGGGAGGCAGTTCCATTTATCAAAAGGCAATTCTGGGAGAAAGACCATTGGATGCTTTGGACAACCAATGCTATCTATCACTGAGAACTAAACCATAGCAACCTCCTTAAGCCACATTAGGGAACTCAAGAGGGAGAATGGTGGTTGTTATTGATCCTGAGGTCAAGTATGGCTCCATTGGGTTTGGCCACAGGAAGTCACAAGAGACTATGGGAGTGGGGTATTCAGTGATGTAGTGGGAGGAGTTTCATGCAAGAGCTAGAGGAGGAGGAGAAGCAGGAGGGAAGATGAGCCCCTGGGCCATTCTAGTCTCCAGAATGGATGGCTACCCAAGTAAACAGTGCCTAAGTTGTCCTTAAAAGTACAGTTTTGCCAGGCACAGTAGAGGCACACACCTCTAATGCTGGCACTCAAGATGGAAAAGCAGGAAGATCTCTGTGAGTTTGAAGCCAGCCTGGTGTATGTAGTGAGTTCTAAACCAGCCAGGACTATAGAGGGAGACCCTGTCTCAAAACAAAGAGAATATACTTCCTTGAACACTGCCTGCATTTGCATTTTTCCCATATGCAATAATGTATACAGACAAATGTACACACACACACACACACAAAGCAAGAACTCCAGCTTTCCGCTGCTGATAAGCATATCTCGGTCCTCCTCAGCCCAAACCTGATTGGATGAGATGTCTTCCTGCACACCTGTTGACTTCAAGCGCACCAGTTGGAGTCCCAGCTCCACGCTCAAGTCTTTGCAGAGTCCTGGGAGCAAGGGTGACGTCACCAACAGCAACTGACCTTATTGAGCACCAGCTAACTGCGTTTACAAGTTTGCTCAGTCCTCCTCTCTAACCCCTGGAAGACGGTGCCTCTGTTTACCCATTTCCCAGAGGAGGAAGCAAAGGCTCCAAGAAGCTAGACCGTTTGTCTATGGTTTGTTCAACCGGTTGGAGTCAGAACTGGGACCAAGATTCCAGTTAGGGTGGTGATGGAGGCAAATAAGAGCATGGACATGGTGGCGCACGCCTTGAGCACCAGCACTCCAGAGGCAGAGGCAGGAGGATATCTGAGTTTGAGGTCAGCCTGGTCTACAAAGCAAGTGGCAGCCTAGTCAAGACTTATATGGAGGAAACCCTGTCTTGAAAAACCAGAGAAAGACAGAGACAGAGACAGGGAGAAAATTAAACCGGCTCATTCACTCATTCATTCATTCAGGAAACATTTATGGAGGGCCTACTATCCCAAGCACTTGAGAAACCTCATGCAGCCATAGCCACAGGCAGCCTTATCCCTCAGGTAACTCCCTATATGGCTGTCGAGAGAGAAGAAGAAATAATAAATATAATACATCAATACTCATTTATATATTTGGTTTTTTTCCAAGACAGGGTTTCTTTTTGTAGCCCGGGCTGTCCCGAAACTCACTTTGTAGACCAGGCTGGCCTCGAACTCAGAAATCTGCCTGCCTCTGCCTCCCAAGTGCTGGGATTAAAGGCATGCGCCACCACTGCCCAGCCTTGTACATTTTAAATGTATAATGGATTCTCTGGTCTGCCCCAGTTCCCCACTTTGGAACAGAGACTCCCGCTCCCCAGTTAGGGGAGTGTTGATGGATGGCCATTCAGCAGAGTGTCTCTGCAAAACTGCTCTGGAAAGGGAGCTGTTTCCCCCATGGCTACGCCCTTCCCTAGGAGCAACCTGCATCCTGCAACCAATGTCTGCCCAGTAGAGAATCACAAATGTCCGTGCCCCCGCCCTAATGCCCAGCGCCTTTGAAGGCTCCCTTGGATCCCCGGTCCCTGGGCATCGGCTCCAGACTTTGCTGTGACTGCAGCACACGCCAACCCTTCCTCTACCCTGGGCTGCTTCCTTCACTCCCCACAGCTCTGAGAGCCTTTCCCAGTAAACTCCCTCCAAGGAAAATTCTCTATCACAGTCTATTCCTCTGTGCATTCAGCCTGTCACAGGAAGGGTATCTTCTAGGGGAGGAAGAGGAGGGCAAGACAAGAAGAAAAAACTCAGCAGAGGAAGAAGGATCAGAAGGGCAGGGCCCCCAAAGGCAGCAGGCTGTGAAATCAAAGAAGATATTTAAAACAAACTCATTAAGAAGTGATATTTGAGCAAGACTTGAAGGTGGATGTAAGGGAGTTACCCAAGTAGAAACTGGTGGGAAAACATCCCTGATGGGGGGCGGGGAAGACTAGGAGAGGGACCGTAAGTGAGATGGGGTGACACGAGGCAGTGCACATAAGAACTTGCTGGCCACTATAAGGCCCCCCCAGAGGACCTGGTCTGAAATGACCCCAGACTTCTATAGAGACAAGGAGCAGAAGCAGGACAACCTGCTTGGCTGTCACTGCAAACAGACAGCTGAGGACGAGGGTGGCGGTGACCAACGGGTGGCAAAGGGGGATCAGAGGTACACTCTTAAAGTGCAGCTGGCACATTTGGCCAATAATGACTGGGTGCAGGAAGTGAAGAGAACTTCCAGGCCTCAAGAATGACCATGGCATTTTCTTGTCCTGAGATGGAAGGTCTTGCCCAAACCTCAGACAAGGGAACACCCACGAGAGCAGGTGTAGAGGAGACCTGATGTGACCGCTGCTGTAGTGTGTGTGTGTGGGTGTGTGGGTGTGTTTGTCTGTCTGTCTGCCCATATAGCCATAAAGATCCAGCACCTTGCAATGCGAATAAGAAGATAATGCCAGCCCAGAGCCTGGTACCCAGTAGCCTCCCATCCATCCAGTTATGGGATATGTAGAGTAAGCAATTAGATGCTGTTGGATTTAGAACATCAACAACAGCCCCTTGCCTGCCCTGAACCACACAGGTCCCCTTAAGGCCTCATACAAATGACTCTAGAACATGAAGGTGCTTCCCGCTCTTCCCTGCTGTGTCTGGCCCAGTGGGGGAACTACTGTCACCGCTCAGGAGGGCGGAGAGTTAACTCTCCTTTTGCCATTAAACATAATCATGGAGAAATCTGTGTGAAGCTCCGTGCTCTGGCCGGTAAGTGATTCCCCCAGAACAACAGATAAAAGCCTGGCGCTAAAGTGCAGCCAGAAACGATGTATAATTGCCATGAAAGAATCTTTGAATCTACGCGCTGCTTTTAACTTGGGAGGCTTAAATTACAATTAATAGTTCCCTTGTAGAAGGCAGGGGTGGGGGGGATGGGAGGATAGAGGAATCCCAGGCCCTTGAGCTCAGAGCCCCAGGCTCCATCTAAGCACTTCAGTGTTGGGTGGGGAGGGAGAAGGTGGCTAAATAGCATGGAGTAAGGGGAACACTAGCTTTCTCAGGGTCTCAGGAACCCTGGTAGGTTATATTTTCTACGAGCTCTAAGCATACTGCTTTCTGAAGAAGCTTCTGGGTATTCCTGAGCTGTGGAGCCGCTCCCAACAGTGTCCCTGCAATCCCTGCAAATAGTTGCGAATAGCCAGAACCCACTGCCCCATTTTGCAGATGGGGAAACTAAGGAGACCCCTGGAATGTAGCTAGTCTACTTGCAATTTCCCAAACTAGGAATGGCCTGGGAGCTCCTTCCTCCCCTGATTCCCTAGGGTAAAAATGTTCAGAGATGGAAGAGGAGTGTCGGTCTGCACCATAGTGTGAACTCCACCCCTTGCTCAGTCTTTTTTTTTTAAGCACCTAACCAATGAGTCTGATTTGGGGCTGGAGGTGTGTGGCTCAATGATAAGGCACATGCCTAACATATGCAAGGGCCTAGGTCCCAACACCAATACTACAAAAATAAAATTACAATTAAAAAGGATAATAAGAACCAGGTGGTGATACTCATCTTTAATCCCAGCACTCAAATGGCAGAGGCAGGCAGATCTCTTGAGTTCAAGGCCAGGCTTATCTACTACAGAATGAATCCCAGGACAGCCAGGGCTACACAGAGAAACCCTGTCTCAAACACACCCACCAATAAAAAAAAAAAAGACAAAAAGAGTAACCACTGGGCCATACAGCCCTTCCCCTCCCCCAACACCCTCCTCCCAGGGCCTATTGTGCTCCCCTCAGGAAACCTTCAAAGCCATCCTCAACCCTGGATCAGTCCCTGATATCTGTGTCCGACTCAGTCTAGGTGTCCCCTTCAGTACTTCAGTCCCCTCCCCACCCGCTCTCTCTGTTGGGCAAAGCTATTAGCCCCAAGGCTATAGACAGCCTCTGCGGAGAAGTTGCGGCTAGACACAATCAGGAATCAATAAGCTCCTTCAGCTGTCCTCCAGGAATGAGGGGGTCTGGCCCTCCCTCAGAAGACACCACCAAGACTGTGAGAAGGGGCCCAGAGAGTGGCCGCAAGATTCCCAGAGCCTGCTGAGGGACCCAGACTCCTGTGTCAGTGAGAATTCTGAAGCTCCCAGCACATGAGCTCATGGGTGGCTGAGGGCCCAGCCCTGTGCTTCATGGCTTTGGAATGTGTTTTCTAGGCTGGCCTGCCTCGCTCTCCCCCCATCTTGCCACAGCAAGTGCTGCTGTCTGCTCTCGGCTCTTCAAAGCGGGCAAATTCCAGAAAGGGTTTTTTTTTCTTTATAATACTTACAAGTCTTGTGCTTATAGTGTGTGTGTGTGTGTGTGGTGTGTGTATGTGTGTGTGTGTGTGTGCACTTGCGAGAGCACACACATACATGTACATATGCATACAGAATGCATACAAGACCCAGGCCTTGTGTAAGAGGCAAAGCCATTGTCTATGTGCACGGCCAGACCTGTGTGCACCTGTCTCTAGGCATGAGTGGGGACCATGTGCATATATATCTGTGTGCGCTTGTGTATGTACTGCGTGTATTCTGTGCATGAGTAGTTTTAAAGGAACGCAGTGGGATCCGCTTGGGGCCCTGTGTAGCTAAGCCTTATTTATAGCTCTCCTCTGTCTGCTTCGTTTCCTCTAACTTCCCTGCAGAATGATGTGAATGAAAATGACACTATTGACTATCTGGGTAACCATAAAAGACCTTATAGAAATAAGATTTTTATAGTTTGTGGACTGAGAGAATCAAAAGACTAAGAGTTATGGACTCGCAGGAGAGGAGAGAATCAGCCGAGGCGGTCGCAGGGGTCCCTGGGTGGATCGTCTGTGGGTTTTTATTTTTTTTAAAACAAACTCATATAAATAAAGTGATTGTCTTGAAAGAGTTATGGGAGCCCTGGAGCTGGGCAGTATCCCTCCTGCAGGGGCGGAGGGCAGCTTGCTCTCTGCCTGAGAAGAAGCCCCCGCTTTAGCTGAGTTCCTGCTCTGGTCTCCCCAAGAGGAGGCAGCCACAAGCCCGACACTGCCCTTTTGTCTCCTGGGGACCGATAGGATTTGTCGCATTGGTTGGTGAGCTTCCCACCAGCTATGTGCCCTATCCTGGGTGCCAACCCCGAGATCAAAACTACAGGATCTGACCTCCCAGACTTAGCAGAAAGGCCCCTCCAGGCCCAGGAAGGCACAGCATTTTGAACACCCCCTCAGCACCCACCCCCAGCTCCCTAGGAAGCTACACGGCACAACCCTGTAGACACCATGATCCATCCACCTCACCAAAGACTCCAAATCCAGGACCGATCAGCTTCAGCGACGCCCACTTGGAATCTGTATTTTCAGAGAGGAAGCAGAGCCACCCTGCCCCCCCCCCCAGAGCTCAAAAGACATGCCTGCAGTTGGTTGGTACACGGAAACCAGGGTACACTCGCCTACCCAGGAAATCAGGTACAGACAGGAAAGAGCGGTGCTGGAACCTGGTGATCAAAATTCAGGTTTTGGCCAGGTGGTAGTGACCCACGCCTTTAAACCCAGCACTCAGGAGGCAGAGGCAGGTGGATGTCTGGAGGCCAGCTTGGTCTATAGGAAATCCGAGGGCAGCTAGAGCTACACAGAGAAACCCTGTCTGGGGGGGTGGGGGAGGAAGAAAAGAAAAGAAAATTCTGGTTTTGTTCATCCCAACAATGTAAATGCTGGGCTCTGGGCACACAGAGCAGAATCGTGCAATTGAAGCCCTAAGTGGGGAGCACCCATCCAGGAGGAGGGGGACACTCACTGACCTGCGGATCATGATACAGGACTGCACAACTGCCCAGGGAGCACAGTTGGTCCTGACCAGGAAAGTTCTCCACAAGTCTCTGAAATGCACATAGGAACTTGCTAGAAAGAGGTGGAAAAAGAGCAAGGGGCGGTGAACTCAAAGGCCCCTGAGGTAAGGAAATAAACGGTATATTTGCCACATGTCTCTATGGTTTTGTTGGCTGAACAGAATATTGGGGGCTATTTGTGAGTCACAGAAGAAAAGTGGTCTGAGCCAAAGGTCTATGTAGTGGTGGTGACATTGGACAGGGTCACATCGGAGGTACAAAGTCAAGGAAAGATAGGCCAGGCTCTTGCCCAGCGCTGTCTAGTTCTGAAGACTAACCTAGTTCTGCTAATGAGTCTCCAAAGAGCAGGAGGATGCCTTTTGTGACTAAGCAGTCAGCTTGCCTGGTGCCTCTCCACAACTCTGTCTTCTCCGTCAATCTCTCCATCTCCCAGTTCCAGCCCAGCCCTCGGGGGTGACACTAGGTCCTTATACTCTCCCATCTGGAAACAAACAATTCTGAAAACCAGAGAGAAGCCATGCCTGCCTGGCTAGGAAGCCCACTGACAAGCAACCCGCAAGGTCTCGGAAGTCATTCCGACTCCTCTCCCCGGGGAACTGAGGACACACAGAGAGGACCAAGGCTAGCCCACAGCAAGTCTCACTGCCCAGACTCCTCTGAAGGCATCGATCTCCCTCCGTCCTGACCTTTGTGGAAAGGCAGCCTGAGTTCCACCCCAGGCCATTACAGAGCTATGAGGGTGGAGACACGAGGAGTCCCAGCCCCCACTCCTTGCACTGGACTCTTCCAAAGCACCAGGAAGAGTGGCCAGCGCTGTCAGCCCGGCCAGGGCTGTCAGAATCGAGGGCATCTGAGGGGCTGGATTCACACCAATTCTGAAACTCTGCAAGGAGGGTTTATAGTTCTTGATTACACCCAGCAGGGAGGCCTTCTTACTGATGAGAGAGAAATATTCAACAACCTGTCTTTGCAATGTGCTGATCTGTGGGGTGGGGGGTGGGGGGACCAGAATGATTTATGATTCATGAGTGAGGAGAAGAGGATTTTTCAGTCCAGGGCTCCCCCAAACCTTCCAACACTTCCTTTCTCTTCATTTATTTATTTATTTACTTTTCTTTTTTCTTTTTCTTTTTCTTTTTCTTTTCTTTTTTTTTTTTTTTTACCCCCACTGGTGTGCAATTCTGTTGCAGGCAAAATTCTCCCTGGGGTCTCTTGCAAGCAGTGAGAAGCCCAGGAGGACACAGGCTGGGAAGAGGTGGCCCTTCCGGCCCTCACTCAGCACTGCCTCAGGACCAGGGCAGCACTGCTCTCCTATAAACCCCTCTCCAGCCCTTCCCACTTCGCCCTCCGTCAGACTCATCTGTTTCTGAAACACTGTGCCTGGCCCACAGTCAGCCCTAGGGAATGAGCAAATGGACGGCTGAACAGAGGGCTGCTGTCACCTGGATGGAGGCCTGTTGTCACCGCCTCTCCACGGGACCTCTGGGTCTCCCCCAGCTGTACCTAAGCACCTGCACCACGTCAGCACCACTGGTCTTTTTTTTTTTTTTTTTTGGATAAATACATTTTATGTAAAAGCGCGTGCATACGCGCACACAGAGAGCACCACCCTCTGTCTACTGCTACCCCTGAAGCTCTCTGATTTGGAATGACACACCGTGTGCAATGCCCTCCCCTCCCCCATGGGGTGTTGAGGGAGAGTGGAGTGGGTTTGAGATGACCTTTCTCCGTCTCAGTCGTCCCTTAGTAGTCTGTTCGAATTTTAAAGCCAGAGGATGGTCATGGAGAGTGTGTAGAGGGGGAGGGGAGAGGGGGGGCTCTCTTTCCACAAGAACTCTGAGCTCTTTCCGCCCCAAACATCAGAAAGAAATGGGGGAGGCCGCTCCTAACACCCACACCTTTTACATCTCTGTTCAGCGGCATCAGTGTTTTCCAATAGCCCAGCAGAGACCTCTGCTACTCCCTTCCTGCCTCAGTTTCCCTACTTGGGGGCAGAGGAGATCAACCCAGAAGGTAAAAAAGACACAATGTCTTTACATGGACATCAATATTCCAGTCTCCGATATGTGTCCTGGCCTCCTGTCCCACTAGGACAATGAGGGATGGGAAGGAATCATGAGCTTGCTACCCAAGCCGCAGCCCACCCCACCCGTCAACCTCACCAGAGATGGATGCAAGATCTTCACAGTCGGGAAGCTGGTGTCTGGCAGGGGACAAGGACACCGGGTATCTTGCAAACCCAGAGGCAGGCTAGGTCAGCAACTGCTGACCTCTCCAAGGGAACCGAGGGTCGGCAGGGAGCCACCTGCCCTATTTGCCTGATTATTTGGCTGCTGATAACCCTGTCAGGACGCTGCACTTGGCCCTGGCTCTGCACAGAAAAGGGTCGGAGGAGGGGGCACCGAGGGTGGGGGCGCCAGAGGGACCATACCCGCACCGCGAAACTTTACGCTGTAAAGTTAATCCACTGAAGCGTAGCTCAAAATAAGCGCACTGCCTAATGTGCCGGGAACTGCCGGTCGCAAGGCCAGACTGCAAGCGGATGTCTGCGCATCTCCGCCCGCCCGCCCGGAGCCTGCATTTAGCGCCAGCGAGGGAGTCTGGGCTGGAGCGCTGCTTTCACACCGACTCGAGCCGCGAGTTTATGGATCTTGATTGCACCCAGCAGGGAATCCTTTTTAGTGATGAGAGAAAAAATATTCAACAACCTGTCTTTGCATTGGGTGTGTTGGACACACTTCCCTGCTTCGGAATCAGACATATGCGGGTTGTGGGAGTAGAGCTGCTGTCAGCAGGCCAGAACGCGCCTCTCCTCCCCTCCTCTCTCTTCTCCTCCCGCATCCCCGGGCAGGGGGCGGGGAGCGAGGGGCTGGTGCGGCCGGTCCCCGGCCACGCGCGGAGAGGACCCGCGGCGCCCCGGCGAAGCACCCACCCGGGTCCTCCTCCTGCGCGGCGCCCGGGCCGCGCTTTCCCGCTCGGGCCTGCGGTGCGGCGGCTGGGCTGGCCTCCGGGGAGCCGGCGCCCGCGTGGGGCTCGCTGACAGCGCGCCCAGTAGAATATTGTATTAGTTGGTTGTGAGCTGTGTTCTCGTCAGGGTATCTGAGTTTCACAGAACAGACGGGGTGAGAGTTTTTGTGCTATATCCAGATTGGCTTAAAATAATGTCGGTTTTGTAGCTTATTAAACCACAGAAACTACACCAAAGTCAGACACGCTGCTGTCAGAAAACTCAAGAGTCGGGGTTGGGGTAAGAGGAAACTCAGGCCAGGGGTCAGAGCCCTGACCTCTCAGAAAGACTTTAGAACTCATTCTCCTCTCTACAGCCCAGGGCAGGCCTGGGCATGGGCACTGCCCACACTGGTCCAGAAGCCCTGCTGGGACTGAGGAGGCAAAGGCTGGAATGCAGTGAAAGCCCAGAGGCAGCTCAATGCTGAGGACAAAGCAGGACAGGGCTGAGGTGGTGCTACCTGACCAAAGGGTAAGGCTGAGAAATGTAGCTCCCAACTGGGAAAGCCCCTGTCTCCAGACGAGAGTGATAGGTTCTTTTCAGTCTAGTCCTGGAATTGCAGGGGAGAGGCAGGGCCTTAGGGATTGGGAAGAGAAGGTCATGGCATACAGAAGGGGTTATACGCACCCCTTCCTGGCCCAGAAAGGCCTCCTTTCTAACAATTCTAATTCCAAAGGAATTAGCTGTGTCACCAACTTGGGGGCAGGTGGCTCTGAAGACAAGGAAATCGACATGCCAGAGCCACCCTTGTCCCCTGCAGGGATCATCATTGCTGGTGTACTTTACACTGCACAAGACACGGGTGCTGCAGTGAGCTCTGTCAGCGACGACTTTAAGGCCCAGGGTGTCAAGTGGTTTTCCTGGAGAACGCACAGCTAACAAAGTGGCAATGTGGTGACTGGAACTCTCACTGAAGAATGGAACTTCTGTGGTATTTGAACATAAAAGAATAAAGATGTCCCTGGCTGAATTTTTCCTAACCAGCCCGATGGCATAAAAGCCTATCCTCCTACCATGTAAGACACTGAGGCAGGACTGCTATGAGTTTGAGGCTAGCCTGAGCTACATGGCACGTTCCAGTCAGCCTAGGTTACAGAGTAAAAGCTGATCTCAAAACTACAAAAGGTGAGAGGGACTGAGGAGATAACAGGTGTCTGTTTGCCTTACAGGTAGGAGGGTCTGAACGTGATCCCCAGAACCCATCTAAAAGCCAGACACGGTGCCCTTGTAATCCCAGCACTGGAGAGATGGAGACAGGCATCCCTGGAGCTCAGTGACCAGCCTACGGCAAACTTCAAACCAGTGAGAGACCCTGTCTCAAAAAAAAGAAAGAAAAGAAGAAAGAAAGAAAAAGGAGGAAAATATAGATGGTACTTAACTACACACAAGGTTGTCCTCTGACCTCCACATACATTCTATGCATACGTGTGTGCACACTCACACATATACAAAAAGAAGGAAGCCTAAAACAGTGAAAATATCAAAGGAAATCAAATCTCACCCTCGTGTCAATATAACTGTTGTCTGTCTAGGTAACCATGTTCTGGACACCACGGGCATGGGCATCTGCTATTTTCCCACTTACCAGACACCCAGAAGTCACTCTCTGGGGTTCCTTCCCCTCTGCCCACCACGAATACCAGGGCTTGTGCCTCTGGGACTGCATCCCCATTCCTGCCACTAGGCCTGGCCATTTTATGTCACTTGTGTTTTCCTCCTGCCCAGAAGCTGCTACATCTTTCTGCTGGCTGCCCTGCTTCACACTGGCCTCCCTACTCCAGCCCATAGGCAGTCAGAGGACCTTCCAGAGTGACCATGCTATCCTTGATGCTCCCTTTCTTGTGCTATATCAGTTAGAGAGCTCATCCTACAGATCCGCCACCCCCTCACAGTGCTCTGTCTCACCCTTCTCATCCCATATACCAACCACCAGGAAAGGCAGCCCTCCCAATCCCAAACTCCTTCAGTGGCCCCATGGTTGGGCACTGGCAGGACAACCTGCTTGGTGCCTGGGCTCTTGGGAATCAGTTTCACATCCCCTCAAGAGACAAACTGAGAATGAAGAGCAAGCAACAGGAAGTTGTTGGAAAGTGTGGTGCCAGGAGGCCCTAGCATGAATATAAGACCATAGCTAGCTCACCCAGAGCCAACAGACCAGAGATACCCAACCCAGAGCCAACAGACCAGAGCCATGAGACCAGAGACACTCAACCCAGAGCCATGAGACCAGAGACACTCAACCCAGAGCCATGAGACCAGAGACACTCAACCCAGAGCCATGAGACCAGAGACACTCAACCCAGAGCCATGAGACCAGAGACACTCAACCCAGAGCCATGAGACCAGAGACACTCAACCCAGAGCCATGAGACCAGAGACACTCAACCCAGAGCCATGAGACCAGAGACATTCAACCCAAAGCCAAGAGACCAGAGAGAGCCATCACACCCAGAGCCAACAGACCAGAGATACCCAACCCAGAGCCAACAGACCAGAGCCAGCTCACCCAGAGCCAACAGACCAGAGCCATGAGACCAGAGACACTCAACCCAGAGCCATGAGACCAGAGCCATCACACCCAGAGCCATGAGACCAGAGCCATCACACCCAGAGCCAAGAGACCAGAGCCATCACACCCAGAGCCAAGGGACCACAGGCACCCTACCCAGAACCAAAAGATCACAGTCATAAGACTAGAAACACTCCACCCAAAGCCATGAGACCACAATCACTCAACCCAAGCCAAGAGGCAGAGAGTCTCAGTGGTTATGATTTGGGATTGGGAGGCTATAGCTGAGGTTCAGCCAGTAACATTCTTGTCTAGTGCCCTAGTCATTGTTCTATTGCTGTAAAGACACCACAACCAAGGCAACATTTATAATAGAAAGCACTGAATTGGGGGCTTGCTTACAGTTTAGCCCATTATCATCATGGCAGGAACATGGCATCACACATGGCAATGAAGCAGTGTCTGAGAGCTACACCCTGATCTGCAAGCAGAGAGACAGACAGACAGACAGACACTGGGTTTGACAAAGGATTTTGAAACATCAAAGTCCACCCCCAGTGACATATTTCCTTCAGCAAGGCCACACCTCCTAATCCTTCTAATCCTTTCAAATAGTTCCACTCCCTGGTGACTAAGCATGGAAATATGTGAGCCTTTGGGGGCCATTTTTATTCAAACCATGTTATCTAGCATGCATGAAGCCCTAGGTTGGATCCCCAGAACTACATAAAGTGGGATATGGTGGTACATGCTTAAAATCTCAGCACAAGGATCAGAAGTTCAAGGTCATTCTCAGCTATCTAGAGAGTTTGAGATCAGACTGAACTACATACAAGAGGTTCTGTCAGAGAGAGAGAGAGAGAGAGAGAGAGAGAGAATTGAGCCTGGGCCCCAATACTACTTCCTACTTCCAATATTCAGTCCTGTCTTTGGTACCCTGAGTCTCATTTTCAGAGAATGTAAAATGCTCTACTAATATCTGAGGTTGGTTGCAAGGGTTATAATAGTTAATATATACAACAAACTTGGAAGGTGAGGCTGGAGAGCTGGGTCGGCAGCCAAGAGCACTTGCTGCTCTTGCAGAAGACCTGGGGCCAACCAACTCCCAGCACCTGCACGGTTGTTCACAACTATCTGTGACTCCAGGGATCCAATACCTTCCTCTGACCTCTGTGGGCACCAGGCACACACATGCTACACATACATACATGTAGGCCAAACACACATACACAGAAAATAAAAACAAAACTTTTAAAAAAGAATTTGGAGCAGGCTTAGCATCTGGTGTTATATAAATGCCTGCTGCCCACCATCTTTGTCTCCATCTGGCTTGGCCAATCCAGGCCTGTTTCCTATCACTGTGACCCTTGATCCCTTGATCACCTTCACAGTCCTCTCCTCTTCCCCCCCCCCCATACACACACATACACACACACACACACAGAGCCACACACGTATACCCTGTCCAACTCCAGGCTCCCTGCCCATCACGACATGACATTTTTTGCATTTTGGGGTTCTCTTCAGCTGCAGCCTCAAGGCCCAGGCCTCTAACTTTCTAACTTTTGCTACATCAGCATTCTAAATCAGGAGATCCCCTGAGGACCCCATCCAACTTTCTCCCTATGTATCCTCAAGCCAGTCCCTGTCAATATTTCCCAGCAGATAAGATACTTCCTGTATCAGTTTCTTAGGGAAGGAGAATGAGATGGGCAGGCATCACCCATGGCAACCAATGGGAAAGTCAGGGTGCCTGGTCCTGGGGAATGACTCTTGCCTGGTGGAGTGCAGAAGGTTTTCTATAGCCTTCCCTCAGTAGCACCAGGAAGGCTTCCCTCACAACCCTCTAGAAGCTTCTAGGCAAGGCTCAGTCACACCAAGAACTTAGTTCCTCACATCCACTCAGGCCAACCCTTCTATCACCAAGACTTTGTTCAGGGGAAGGAGAAGTTGGAGTGAGACAAAACCAAATTTGAATCCATTGCCTCCTGACTACAATTTCATGGGTAACGCTTGATCTCTCTAATCTCTCCTCTAAGAGACAGGAATAGGTACCCAGGGCTGCTGTGGGGAATGGCCAGAAAGATGAGCAGTTTGGAAACAGGAGAAGGGTGGGGGCTGTTCCCTACAGTCTTGAGCTGGCCATTCTCTAATTCCTGTGATCCAGCATTCGTTTCCTGGCCTGCCTGTGTCTCAGGAGCCTCATCTCTAAAGTATGCTACTCTGTCCTCTAGCTTCCCGGACAGGCCACTGTGTGTTATGCCTATAGGAGAGGGAAGGAGGGAGGGAGGATAAGAGAAACTGAGGATACATAGCCTGATTCCTCTCTAATTTGTTACACTATGACCCCAGCTGTGAAGTTTCCCCACCCTAGTCCTGGCCCGCTTCCCATGCTCTTTTGGACCCAAAAGTAACCACAGCTTTCTTCCCATTGATACTAATGTACCACTGGATAAATTAAGGAAGTAACCTTGATACAACCCTGTTTCACCATGTAGCCCCGACCTGGACCCATCAGTACTTTCGTGTTCTACAGCTGTTCCGTACATAAAGATGCCCTGGGACTCAAGCGTGAACAACCCCTGCCTGCTAAGTCTGTGGATTTGGGTCATTGACAGGATGAGGGTATGGAAGGCTGACTGAGATTCTGGGAAGACTCTACATTTGAGGAGTCCCTGCAATGGGAGGAGTCCCATCCATTGCCCACCTCAGCCCATACTGCTACAGGCAAAGGGGCCATGTGAGGACCTCAGGGCAGCCACTAGGACACTCAGGCCAAGGGCGCCTTTGTCCCCACACCTGGAGCGTACAGCCTGCTTTGCCTGGGAGGTAGAGGCTCTGGTTTAATTAAGGATCATAGCAGAGAATTCTCTCTTGTTATTTTCTGAATAAATTAAGGAAGTAACTTTGATGCCGTATCATTTTCATCTAATCAGGAACATTCTGAAATTAACATATTGTTTTCCCATTAGAAACCCCATCAGCCCCCAAATCAGATAACCAGGCTGGAGGCTGCCAAGGCCCCTCTGTCCTGGGGCGGGTGCATGCTGTGGGGACAAAAAAGGACTTGCAGATACTGCCACAATCCTTGGTTGAGTTCATGGGATGGCTTCTGGCAGTTGGCGAAGGTCTTAGCCCTGGCCAGGGGCTTGGGTGGGGGCTCCTGCCACCAGGCAAAAGGAAGGACCTGGGGATATCTGCAGAGTGGATTGAGTTGGATCAAAACCTTCCCAGGTGCTCATTGATAGTCAGGCTGAGCAGAAGGAAGCATGGCGCTCCTTCCCAAGAACCCTCACTCCCACCTGGCCCCAGGCAGTCTCTCAAGTCTCATCTCTCACAGACCGCAAAGCAAGGGAGCCTTGGGCCCAGTACCTGGGAAAAGCCTGGAGACCATCCATGCGAGGCAGAGCCAGAGGCTGACAGGGATTTCCAAAATTTCCCACAATGCTAATTTGTCACCTCTTATAAAGTTCCCTGGGGGCTTGAACTCAGGGGTACCAAGCCCACAGCATGCTGGGGTGGAAGATGGAAGAATCCCAGCCAGAATGAGACCAGCCTCAAAAGAGGCTTCTCACTCTCCAGACCCTACTACATGAGGATCTTCTCCAGGCTTCCTTGGCAGGAGGAGCCAGACACTGAGGCCATCTAGAGCCCAGAGAGCAGCTTATGCAAATCATATAGTGCTGCCATGTGTACTGAGATAGACCCAAACATACTTAAGCAAAGACTGGCTTTTCAGAGGTGCTTAGTGATGAGGTCAGAACTTCTGTCTGTCATCCCTCCAGGAGTATACCTTTATCCACAGGGAAAACATCCCAAGGCATTCTTCCCTCCCCAGTATATATTTAAACCACAGCTATTACCTTGCCCTAAGTGACTGTGGCATACACAGCATACACGGTGTGTATACACTGGACAAGGAATAACTTACTACCCGAGTGGAATGGAGTGGGACAGTGGCATGCAACTTAAAACTCATAGACTGGTTATCTGTAGAATTTTCCATTTAACATTCTGTGGTCTTGATTGACCTGAGGTAACTAAAGCTGAAGAACATGAAATGGAGGGTAAAGGAGAATACCTCGCTCCTCTCATCCCTCTCAGACTTGTGACTCTCGTCTCTACCTTCCAGCTCCTCCTTCCTGCCTCCCTCTTCTTTCTCTCACCTCCTCTTCTCCCCTTTCTTTCATATGTCAGCTCTCCACCATGCTCCAGGCTCTCAAGAAGCCTAGACCCTCACCTAGAACCCAAGATGAACCTCTCTTCACCCATGCAGAGTACATCCTGCTCTGCCTCTCTCGATGCCAAAGCAGGAGACAGAGATTGCCAGCTCCCAGAGATGGCTCGGAGACTCCCACTGCTCTCCTGATACTGCCCAGCACTGTAAGGACATGGTCAGGCGTTAGCAACCATCCAAAGACAGTGTGAAGAAGGGCAGTGAGAGAGGCATCGGGAATGACAAGGAGGGTGACTGCACAACATGGAGTAAGAGATGTGGTGAATGCTGACAGGTGGCCAGCCTGGTGGCCTTGCTTAGACCCCGTTTCTCTGTGGTTTTCTCATCTGGCTCCCAGAGTTCAGCAGGTCAAAGGTGGAAAACCCAGAGAACACAAAACTGAATAAAAGACAAGGAAATAGCACGGTGAACTGCACACAGCAGTCCGGCAAAGGTCCCTTAGAAACAGGAACAAGAGCCCTGGGAAGTGGGCCCTCAACGCAGCCCCTGTCTGCACCATCCCCTGCTGGATTTGGGCCGCTACATGAAGTCAAGGATCAGCAGCATCGCACAGGTGGATCCTTCACAGTTCTTTGTGCAAAGCTCCTGGCCGAGGACTGTCTGCTCCCCTGAGAGTGTGGGTGGAGGGTGCTCATGGAGGTGGTGGGTGCAAGCAGGGTAGGAGAGGAGGTGAGGCTGTGCTGGAAGGGCCTGGTGTGCAAATGAGGACAGCCAAGTAAGGACGGGACAGAGCAGGGCAGCAGGAGCCCCTAACCAGGCGCTGAGGACAGGTTCTGCTGTGACAGCTCAACTCATTTTCTGCTCTAGACCCTCACCTAAGACCTTGTCCAAGTTTTCAGGACTCACGCAGCTTCTAGGGGCCACCATAGATCGCCACACCAGTTCCATAATCAAACACCTGACTCTGACTGCCCATCTTACCACAATGGGAATCTCGGGATGGGTGGAAAAACCTAGTTACCAGGAGATGCTTTATATATTTGGCTTGGTAAATTCTTCCTACAATCTTTTCCGGCTTTTCTGAGTGTGATTTCCAAAACGGTACTTGCTAGCATGATGCCAGACACACAGTAGGCGTCCTTCTGCTGGCCCATGATGCCAGGCCTGTTTCTTTTTCATTTTCATCTCCTATCCCAAGCTGATATGGACCTCCAAGTCCCCTCCTTCATTTTAGAGTATCAATGTCCCTTCTTTGTGGCCTATAAATTTGGCATATGAATTTAGTCATAAATTGGTCAGTCTCCCTGGCCCTAGATCTACTTCCGAGGAGTCCTAGCACCGGGGGCCCAAGAGAGAGTCTGAAACCACCATGAACCCCCACCCCCTGCCCCCAGAGTTTGCTAGAAGTTGGTTTCCAAGAGTTGTCTAGTTCCCTGCCTGAGTCTGGCTGGGACCCAGCCAGCGCATTGGGAAGCCCCTGCTGTGGTTGGCTGAAGTTTGTTGTCAAACCTGGTTGGGGAGATGGGGAGGGGGCATGGGGGCAGGGAACAAGCAGGGAGGGTGGCCTGGCAGGGCTCAGGGAGCAGGCACACCCTGGGTGAGGTCATGCCTGCCTCACACCTCTGGTATTCTGGTTGATCGCTATCTACTCCGCCAATGCAGGCGGCAGAGATGCAGGCAAAGGAGGTGGTGATTCTACGGTCTACCTCCAGGCAGGACAGCAGCTGCAGCTGAGCCCTGGCCTGTCTGTCTGCTGCACCCACTGCCACCACCACCCCCTTGTTACCTCCCCGCCAGATGAACAGACAGACAAACAGACAGACAAAAAGGCTGACTGCCTTGGAGGAGAGATGCCCAGTTCTAACATATTGCCCCTGCCAGACTGAACTCTGAGCCATAGTTTGACCTCCCGGGAAGGACCCCCAGAAGCCTGGCAAGGGGGAGGGGACTTAGAGGGGGAGGGGACTTAGAGGGGGAGGGTCCCAGGGAGCTTCCCCCTTGAAGACACAGGCAAGTCCCTTCCCACTCTTGGCTCCTCCCTCCCACCTCAATCAAACTTTAATCACTCTGGTAAGCACCATTACAGAGGGGCTCAGGAGACTACCCCCAACTGCAGAGAATAAAACTCAGATTCTCACGGCCCAGGGTGTACCAGGCAAGCCAGTGTAGTACAGCTGCCTGGATTCCTGAGCCTCCAGGGATGGATGAGTCCTGTGAAGGTGCGGGCACACCCGTGAACTTGGGAGAGCCCGACTCTTAGACTTGGGCTTCAAGGAACTGGAGAAGGGTCCTGTCACCAGTTCTTCTCATTACAGAAGGCACTGGGGGAGTGAAACCATGGAAACCAGAGGGGGCCCAAATGCTGGTGCCTCTGTTTCCTGTTCTCTTAAGTTGCCCCAGCTTTGGCCTGGCTCTAGAGCAGGGAAATCGAAAACCTTAGACACTGGCAAGGCAGGCTCTTGAAAAGAACATGGTCTCTCCTTCCATCCGGCCCTCCTTACATTAGCAACACACACACACACACACACACACACACACACACACACGAAGAGAAACAAAGAAACAGAGACCTAGAGACAGAAAGATCCACTTCCTTCTCTGTCTGCCACAGCTGTACCATTTTTCTCACACAGCCTCTGGACAGCAGGCGGCAGGAACAGCAGTGCCTGGGAACTCACTCATTAGGAAAGCAAGTGGGCTGAGCCCATGTAAGGTGAAAGGAGAGAACCAGTTCCACAGAAGTTGTCCTCTACACATGCACATACCATGCATGCACGTCATCATCATCACAATAATAATAATAATAATAATAAATAATAATAATAACCTTTTTAAAAAAGAAAAATCAAATCCTTAGACCCCTGCCTAGACTAATTTGATCAGGCTGCTGCAGAGTCTCCCCTGAGTCCACATATATATCTTCTTGCATGCTCCAGCTCAAGGGTCCTCAACCTTGAACCGATGCACAGGTCACCTGGGACCCTGACAAACACAAAGTCCAGGACACCAGTGTGGCATGTGATGTGTGGTCAGCTCAGGGCCTGAGACTCCTTTGTTTTTCTTAGAAGCCCACGATTGAAGCCAATATGGTAACCCTCAGACCACACTGGCAACAGCAAGGCTTAGTCTAGCGGCCGTTCTCCTCCCTGGCTGACCTTTAGAATCTCCTAGAGAGTCTTTAAAGATAGTAGTGTCTGAGCCCTGGCTCCTGAAAACCAGATTCATTGATCTGAGGTGACAGCGGAGCACAGGAAGGCTCAGCAGTTTTCTTGGATGATTCTAAAACACGGTACCATCCTTGGTCGGGGGTGAGGCAGGGATGTGCTTGGTACCTGTGCCCATGAACCCACTTACCTTCTAGGATCTTCTTTAGCTTTCCAGGCTTCTTGGTTCCCTCCAACGTCTGCTCGCTGACATCTGTAATCTGACAGACAGAAGCCATGAAGATCCCCGAACAGCAAGACAGACACACCCGACACAGGTGAACATACGTGCATCCATGGACAGACCCCCTTTCTATATGTGCCCTGAACATTCCCAGATGGAAGCAGGGAAGCACAAACAAGAAGACAACATACAGAAACACACACCTGCCTGGATGGAGTTAAAGACACGACTCTGCGTGCTGTGGGGAGGGGGTTGATCTTGCACTTCATTGCACTGCACAGGGAAACCTATAAACACAGCAGTCTTTCCCTGTCAATTTTGATGTCCCTGGAGCCTCGGGTCAGCCAGCCCTCCTCCTCCTGTTCAGTACCACTGAGTTCTCCTGGCTAGGAGCTAGCGTCACTCAGAGGCATTACTGCACATGTCCTCAGCAACTTGGGGGTTGGGGGGAGGCAATTCAGGATTCATGCCTCCCTCCCTCCCGAAGCTGAGCCTTTCTGGGCCTGTAGGTGTCTTCCGTCCCTCAGGCCTTCATGGGGTTGCTGTGCGCGGGCTTCCTTTGAGTTTAAAATCTTGCGCCCCCCACCTTGCATCCCAGAGCCCTCCACAGACAGGCCTGATTGATGACTCGGGGGAACTGCGGCTGCCGCAGGCCTATTTTATGATGTCATTAGGCAGCTTTGGCAGCGGGAAGGAATCCCTCCTGACATCATAAAGGACTTGATATTTCGCTAATGTTATCTTGGCGGCGTGTCGCCCTGACATTTTCTCTCCGCTGCACCCCGCCCCCCAGGACCAGGAGTTGTCTAACTACAGCCTGGAAAAATGCAAAACAGACAAATGCACCCTCCGGGGACAGCGGGAGAAAGCTAATAGACCATCCCTGGCTCCGCATCCACAGAGGTGCTTTAGGTGGCAAACATGATGTGCTTGCTTATCAAAGGGGACCCAGGCTGCCTTCCCTTCCTGTCTCGTCCCCGCTGTCCTAGCTCCATACTCTGCAGCAGCAGGGATTGGGGGTTAGGCGCTGGGATGCTAGAGCCAGCTCTACCAGCTTAGGCTACGTCACTTAGCTTTGCCCAGGCTGGGCATCAGTGACCATATCTATGTTCCCGCATTGGTTTTGAACCAAGCCCAGACAAGATAGAGGGCTGCGAAACTCCATGAAAAGATCTGCAGGAACAGGAAGAGAGCCCATCAAGACCCCACTTTGAAACTCAGAGCAGCTTACAGCAGAGCACCAGCACCGTGGCTTGTAATCCACCAGACTCAGTATGGTGTAATGCTGCCTCGGGCTGAAGCTCGCTGTCTTCAAAGGACCAAGATCAGCTACTGTGCTGAAAACTTCTTACACAAACAGGACAAGCAGAGGCCAGTAGCAAGGGGCCATTTTCAGATTCCCAGAGTAGCTCTGGTTGTGCAGGATAGCAAAAGGAGAAAGATCCTGTGATCATGATACTACTTCTTAGATCCCTTTCAAAGAAGCCCAGGAAGTCTTCTCCCACCCAGGCAAAAGTGTCTACCTACAACCTGGACCCCAGAAGCCCTGACAGACAAACTTGCAGCTCACCCGCTTACCCCCTGCACAGAAGCCAAGCTTTCTCCCTCCCCCTAGAGCCCAGTTCCCCCCAACCCACCAACTCTACCCCCACCCCCACCTAGCCAAAGCTCCAGGCTCTACCTCCTGAGAACTAGAAGTACGGGTCTCACCACCCACCCAGTTCATACAGTGCTGGGAATCAAACCAAGGGCTTGATTCATGGCAGACAGGCCCTCTACCAACACGGCCACATCCCCAACTCCTATTTATCTATAGAAGAAAAAGAATCTTGCTTATGCAGCCTAGGCTGACTCCAAACTTGTCACTCTGTTACCTAAGTTGCTGAGCACTAAGATTGTATCTGTGTGCCACCACACCTAGCTTCCATGTTCTCATGATGTACATATTTTTATTTTCTGTGTATGAGTGTTTTTGCCTACATGTGTGTATGTGTACTGTGGGTGTGCCTGGTACCTACCGAGGCTGGAAAAGTATGTCAAAACCCCCGGATCTGGAGTTGTAGATAGCTGTGAGCCACACTGAGGTGTGGGAACCGAACCTGGGTCCTTTGCAAGAGCAGCAAGCACTCTCAACTGCTGAGCCATCCCTCCAGCCACCAAACAGTATTTTTAGGTATATAAAATAAGATACAGGACTACGAAAGAAACTGATATTGAAATGTGGTTCTAACCAGGGACCTCTGAGTCAGAGGTAGACTCCTTGTGTAAACTAACACTCTAGTCTGCAAAGGTAGTTCTTCCTCTGCGTACTTAGAGAGCTGGGTGGGGATGTTCAGAGTCAGCCTCTGCTACCGGAAGGATGTGTCCAACCTGGGTGACACAAAACTCTGCCACTGGTAAGCCATCAAAAATGTTTTAAAAGGCTCACACATTAAGATAACAATAATTATAATTAGTAAGAACAATGAAGCTTTGTCTTAGAACCCAAAGCTACGCTTAGCCACAAACAGGTTGAATTTGGATGGGGATGTGTAACTCAGATTGTAAAGAATCCCTGCCCCCTTGGAGGAAACAACTTGAAATGGGATAAGATCATCCTCCCCTGGTTCCTCTGAGAACTGCCCAGATGCCCCCAGCTGCATCAGTGCTTCTTCTTTGCCCTGAAGTGGCTAGACCCTGAGCCCATTCCAGGTGCTGCAGATGCCTACAGAGGTGCCTCTCTCTGCTTGTTCTAAGCAGTGGAGAGACAGGCAGAGTAACCCAGTCCTGCTCCAGGAAGTGCTCACTACACAGGGCACAACCAGCAGCCTGCAGTCCTGGGGGTGGGTGGGGGGGGTTGCTTCCCATGCCACGCTCCACAGAGCATCCTCAGCCAGCATGTGCTCCTAGAAGCTACTAACCCCCACATCCCCCGTGCCTGGCTCACTTCCTACCTTAGTCTACCGGAGTCAGGTCCTCTGAAAGAGCAGCAAGAGCTCTTAACCAGCCACCTCTCCAACCCCTCCAATGGTATCTGTTAATTTTAAATATTTTTATAATATTTTTTTCTTCTGTACACATTGTTGTAGTCTCTGTGTGGGGCATTGGATGCCCTGGAACAGGAGTTATGAATGGTCGTAAGCCATCATGCGGGTATTGAACCCAGGTCCTCTGGAAGAGCAACCAGTGCTCTTAACCACTGAGCCATCTCTCCAGTCCCAAATGTTTTTGTTAACTTATATACTCTCTAACTTTTAATCCTCTTTTAAATTCTATTCTATTAAAGTTATTAGCAAAGGGCCAGCCAGGCATGATGGTTCATACCTTTATTTCCAGCACTTGGGAACCAGAAGCAGGATGATCTCTGTGAGTTCCAGGCCAGCCAATATACAGTGAGACCCTGTCTTGAAAATAATAAATAAAGCAACTGACAAAGGGAGAGGTTTGCAAGGAGAAGGGGAGCTATGGAGGGCATCTGATAAATGTGAGTTGTAAGCTGGGATGTCTCATTTCTTACCAAAACCATCTTTCAGCATTTGTGCTCTGAGCTCAAATTGGAGGGCAAAACATTAAGGATCAGGTGTTGGGTTAGGGAACTATGGAGCAGGCAAGATGTCTCTCACCCAGGCCCTTCCTCAAAGGCTATTAAAAATAATAATAATAACATTAGAAAGGGTGTTGGAGAGATGACTCAGCAGTTAAAAACACTGGCTGCTCTTCAGAGGCCTTAGGTCCGAGTCCTAGCACCCAAATGGCAGTTTACAACTATCTGTAACTCCAGTTCTTCTGGCCTTCACAGGCCCTGCATGCACATGGTACACAGGCAAGCAAAACATGCCAACACATAAAATAAATATAAAGCTTACATCTTTTTAATATTAAAATGGGCAAGACATTTGTATCCATCCCGTGAGAAAAACATACATACAGGGAATGAGGGCTTCCAGGGGAGCATGGGTGTAAGCTTGGAAATCTCACTGGGAAGAGCTGGCTCTTGATCCCCACCAGTCCCAGGAAAGGCCCAGAAATGATGGCACAATGCACCAAGGGTAGGAGGGCCAGCCCTAGGGCAGAGATAAGGATGCTGTCAAGTCTAAGCCAGCCTCCTGCCACCTTCTACCAGCACCATGGGAAGGATGGCTGGGACTGCCCCCTAGAGAAGGAGGAAAAGCCAGGGCTTCTTAGCCACAGTCACCATTTGGGGTGATTATTAAGATACAGCTGGAATAGAGCATGGTGGTGCATACCTGTAATCCCTGCCGTTTGTGAGGCTTAGGCAGAGGGATCATGAATTCCAGGCTAGTCTGAGGCACATAGTAAGACCTTGTCTCAAATTAAAAGGGTAGGGGAAGAGAAGGGTGTCTCAGGGGTTTAAAGTACCTGCTGCTCTTTCAGGAAACCCCAGTTCAGCTCCTAGCACCCATGTTGGGCAGCTCACAATTACTTGTAACCCAAGCCTAGTGGATCCAATGCCCTCTAGTAGATTCTGTAGGCAGCAGCACTCATACACACACACACACACACACACTTTAAAGGGAAAGGTAGAAAGGGAAATAATAAACACAGAGAAGAAAGCTGTGGCTTTAATTTAATGCCCCAGGAGCCTGTGTGGCTCTGGAGTGTGTCCGTGAGAGTGAGGATTCAACACAGGCTTGGACAGCAGCCCGAGGCCGAGGCCCAGTGTCTTTTCAAGAGAGTTGAGAGAACAGAAGGACAGGAGGGAGAAAATGGGGGAGGGGCGATGGAAGGAAGAACAGAAAAAGAATACGGGATGAGGTAAGGAAAGAGGACGCCATCATAAGCCCCAAAGCGCCAGCAGGTCCTTCTCCAAGAGTCCCCAGCCAGGGGAAACCAGAGTGAGGATTCCTTCTCAGCAGAGTAAAGAATTGTGGGGGCCCAGGAGGCCTCAGTTCAAGGCAAGGATGAGGATACACACCAAGAAACGCACCCACAATGGAGGAAGAGGGGAGACCCTGGGAGAGGAACAAGAAGGGGAAACCGTGGTCAAAATATAATATGTGAGAGCAGAATAAATAAGCAAATAAATAAATAAATAAACAAAGAAATAAATAAGATAAAGAAATGCATCCACACACAAACCCAGATACAGACACTCACTGACACATGCACAAACTTGGGCAGTTTTACAGATGTGTACAGATAGAGGGGCTCTGACACAGATGTGCAGTAACACATGCCCAGATGGATGTCAACAGAAGGGCGTGGTCCACGTCCACAGACATGGGCAGGAATCCCGTGCTTATGCAATGGACATTCTTACACAGGCAGGAAGAGTGCAGAACCCACATCATGGACATGTGTCCACAGACATAACAGAAATTCTCACATTAGGTTAGCTACACATGGACATGTGAATAGAAGCATGGAGATCAGAGGCAGAGTGATTCCTTAGCTTGCACAAGACCCTGGGTCCTGTCTCTGGTACAGCACAGATAAACAAATTGAAACAGATGTGCAAATTCACACTCTCACACACCTCAACACAAGGGTGCACAACTATATAACACATGTATTCCTGAACTGATACAAACACACACACACACACACAGAGACTAGAGAGATGAGAGAGATGGCTCAGCAGTTAAGAGCACTGACTGCTCTTCCAGAGGTCCTAAGTTCAAATCCCAGCCACCACAAGGTGGCTCACAACCATCCATAATGGGACCCGATACCCTCTTCTGGTGTGTCTGAAGATAGATAGATATATATATATAAAATAAATAAATAAAAACAACACAAAAAAAATCCGAACACACACACATACACCCCTGTGTGAGAGCACCCACCCAGACATGTCCCCTGACATACAAGCTCACAAGACATGCTTGAAACGCTGGCAGGTCCCACCACTGCCTGCAACACAATCCTAGTGCAGCCTGGCTTCTGTCATCCCTGAAAACACTCTCCTCAGGTCAGGTCACCCCTTGGCTCCCTCTTGCCAACTGCTAGCTCTGACTAACTCCCTAGTACTCAGCCGCCCACCTGCGTCTGCCCACTGGCCCTGGCCCAGGCCCCAGGCTGCAGAATGGCAATTGCCCCATTCTTCCACTTGCCAATTCAACCAAATTTCACACCCAACAGTGGAGCTGAGCCAGTGGGCTTGTTGTGGCCCGCTTGGTTCAACAGCATCGGGGTGGCTCACGGGAGCCGGTATCCTGTAGCAGCAGATAGAACAGCCCCGTGCGTGGGCACGCCTGCCCTGAGAGGTCTCTGTTGCTGCCTCTCCAAGCTGCCCACGCTCTCCAGCCTTAGGTAGCCTCACCTCTGAAATAGGACAATATGGATGTCCCCACTGACATGCTCAATTGACACATCCCCCTCCCAGATGACAAAGAGCCTTTCCCTAGCCACCCCATGTGTTTACTCATTACAGCTACTCTCCTGTATCAGTTTTACACCAGGAAGCTGTGCTCCAGGTCAAGTAACTCAGCCACAGCAGTAGACAGGCTTTTGCTCCGACTGTGTCTTTCCTTGCCAATAAGTATATAGCCCGTAACCTGCGGGAGTCCAAGGACTTGGCCACTGCAGACATCACTAATCCACCCCCGTCACAATTGACCAGCATGAAGGGTGCCACCATCAGAGAAACTGTAATGCCATCTTCAATCCTGTTTCCCTCCAAGTCCTCCCCAGCCCGTGACTCAGGAACAGAGGGCGAGAGACAAGACAGTCACTGCTGTCCCTCCACTCACACAGGAGTCTGAGAGCCAAAATCGAAGGAAGGCTTCCTGAGGTTAAGGCCCTACAGTGACCACCACTTGGGCAGCGCCATCTTGAGTGTCTGGGAATCAGGTGGTAAAGAGAGCAGGCCCCTCCCACCCGAAAGGGACAGAGCCTTCCACTAATTGGTTCAAGTGCTTCTTTTGACCCTAATTAGTTATTTGTCATGTCTCCATTTGCATACCAGAGAAGAGGCAAATTTGCATATTTGTAAATGAGACTGGGCCTAGAAGTGGGTTCTGGAAAGCCTGGCAGTTGCTGGCAGGCTGGGAGGCAGCTGGGAAGGGGAGATCCGGAAGACAGTTCCTTGGCTACAGGCTGAAAGGTGCTCTCAAAGAGGGATGGGGGCTGGGGGGGTCAGAGAGGACAGCCTCTCTCCTCCCCCTCCCTACCCCGGAGCTGAGTTGAGTGTGCTGGGCAGCAGTGGGGATGGGAGAGCCCAATACAGCTATTTTGATTAGATGGAAGAAGGAGGGGGGAATATAAAGTGATTTCAGGACGTTCTGTGCTGGAAAACCTTCTGTTCGCATCCTTGGATAGAACCTGTATCACTTACAGGGGGTGGGGCCCCCTCCTTGGTGGGCCCCCCTCCTCTCCATCCCCAGAGAGGAAAATGTTCAGGAGAGGTGGAGGTCAGAAAGCAAACTCTGACTGCCTCTCCCCACCCTTCTCACTCTGCTTCATTCCTGAACTCTTACTTTGACAGCCTCTGCCTCTCTCCTGGACTCTTACTTTGACACCTACAGTCAATCTACTTGCAAACACACATACACACACACACACACACACACACACACACACACACCACACCACACACCACACACACACACACACACACACACACACACACACGCCTCAGCCTCTCCACCCCATCCCCAACCCCCCAGTACCGAGAAACACTCAACTCCTCCAGACTCACAGAGGTACACACGCAACTCAACTGGAGAGGCACATTCGCACATGCAAACATTCCCAGGCTTTCCTCAACACACACATTCACGCCCTTACACATACAGACACACACGCAAACACTTGAACATAGATGTAGGCATACAGACTCACTTAAGCTGTGCATAAATATTTACACACAAGACATACTCATGCGAGCACATCCTCGCTAGGACCAAATTTCTTGGAAATTTCTGGAGATTCTGACCCCTCTGCCAGGGCATCTGGTGCCTCTTTGGGGAAGAGACAAAAGATACTAGGGAACGATTCCCTTTTGTTATTGTTGTCTTCTTTCTAGTTTGTTTTCTTTTTTTTTTAAACAGAGTTTCAAGATCTCACATAGCCAGGGTGATCTTAAACTCACTACAGAGCTGAGGATAACCTTGAGCCTCTGATCTTCGTACCCCCACCCCCACCCCCACATGTTGGCATCACAGGCTTGTCCCACTGCATCCAGTAGATAGAAAGGGAACCAGTGTGTGCCCCAGGAAGTGGACCCCAAATCCCCATTGGATCAGCATTGGGTCCGGCTCTTCCTAAGGAAGCCGATGACTGGTAAATACCCTTGGCTCTTTGACCTCAAGCCTGGGAGCAGAAAGGGGGCCGGGCAAGGATGGAAATGGGAGCAGCTATGACAGACTGAGGGACCCGGCCCAAGCATAGTCGGCTTGTGATTTCCATGTCAACCTCAGAGGCCAATGTGAAAAAATGGGTGTGAACTGCTGCATCCCCAAGTCCAGGGATACTGAGATGCTCAGCTCAGAGGCCACCCACTGGCTTCCTGGGGTCTGAGATCCAGGCTGGAGGCTCTGGGGTCAGGACCCAGAGCCTTGGCCAATGTCCCCGTTCCCTCTGCTCCAAAGCCTTATCTCAAAGGCAAGCTAAATAGCTCTGTATTTGTAAATTAAATATAGCCGTACTTCAGCTTTCCAAAGAGCTGGGAAGGAGAGAAGGAGAAAGAAAGGGAGAGGAAGGGAAGAAAAGCTGCCGCCCTCAGCAAAGTCTGGCTGGTACAGATTGCCTGAGTCATGAATATTCATCTGGCGAATGAGGAGAGCGGGAGTTTGCATAACAGCTCCACCCACCCAACTGAAAGAAATGTCACCGCCTTTGCCAATAAAGTGCCAAAGGAAGCTGGTAGAGGCTGCCAGCCAGACGGTGCCAAACTGCTGACTTCCACTCCTAGTCGTGGAGAACGTACATTGTTTCCGGCCCAAAGAGCGCCACTCGGGGCTGAGGGATGGAACTGGCTCCTGGGAAAGAACTGGGAAGCAAAGTTGAAAGTGGCCCAAGACACCCACAAGAAACCTAATGGCAAGAGGCCCCAGTCTGCCTGTTCCAGGACACCTATCCTGGCGATCACCAAGGACCCTGGTGGGCCAGCATCCCAGCCAGCCTCTGTTGACAGTACCAAGGTGTGGACTGCCTTAAAGAAACCTCAATCAGGGCCTTCTCGAGTCTTTTGAGTCTTTGAGGGCTGGAAGGCAGGGAGATAGGACAGGTGTCACTTGGGGACCTGGAAACCCACCGGGAGTGCACCCACCTTCTGCAGAAGGTTATATTCCAACTGTCAGGAATTTGTCTTTCTCCAGGTTTTCCCAGGGAACAGTAATGCTGTCTTATTTTGAGATGATTTTTCCTCACACCCATCCTCAAGACAGGCAGTTTCCCTGTCCACTGAATGTTCCAGTTCTAAAAGGTACCTGGTCCCTGTACCATGTGTTTCCATGCCGGCTGTGAGATTCCAGCCCAGGATAGGACTCAAATAACAATCCTCAAACCATTTAAATGGAGTTGCTACGTCCACCCATCCCATCCTCACTCCTGCATCAGATCTGAACCTCTACAGGTTCTCTGAATGGTGCTGGTCAAGTCTCCTAGGGCAAGGGCATCCATCGGGAGCTGGCAGCTCACTGTGGCCCCACTGAGATCAAAGTCGGTCTCCTTCCCCTAGACTCAAGAAGGCTGGGAGAGAAAATGCCATTGTGTGGGTCACCCATCTGAGTGGCACCTCTGGGTGTCATTGCAAACACACTGCCCACTTGCCTGTCTGGCACAGCTGGCTCCTGACAGTTATTACCTGAAAGAATATGAAAACCTGAGCTCTGTGCCCAGAGCCTTTCTCAGGGTACAGGAAAGCAAGTAGGACAGTGGGCGTCGCCAGCTGCTGCTCCCACAATGTGGAGTTTGGGCTGTGTATTCAGTGCTAGATGAGGATATACATACGTCCACACCTTCACAGACTGTTCAGTTCGAGCATCTGAGGACTCTTAGGTAGAACATATAAAGACACAAGCCAAGACTGCAGGATATGGGGGGGAGAGTACCCACTCTGAGAAATCAGAAAGGCCCATCCTAGGGCTCCCAGGACCACTGAGGCTGGTGCTAACACAAACCCAGAGCTTAGCTCGCTTAACTTCAGCTGAGACTTGTTTCCAGTCCAGGAGCTGGGATCTCTTACTGCTTCTACCACACTGAAAACTTCTGGGGTAGGGTGCAGAGTCCTTCAGAGAACAGACCTAGTATCTGCCTCTTTGCCATGTATCCACACTGACCCGAAGACAGCCCCAAATCCTGTCACCTTCTCTAGCCCATAAATTCTACTACAGATACACTGTTAAATCCACACTAAACAAATGTCTTCCCCGTAGGACTGCTCAGAGACTTTGCTGTTCGCACACGTGCCAGTCTGTGAATGTGACATTTCACGGACACAGAATCCTTTTCCGTGGAACACCTCAAGACACTAATATTCACGGGGGGGGGGGGGGGGGGGTTAAGTTTTTTTAGGAAAGTGTTTCCGCAGATTAAAAGACATCTAATCCCTCAGCCTCTGCTCCTCCAAGTGTTTTTCTTCTCCTAAATGGGCCTCTCTCCAGCCTGTGCCTTCTCTCTAGGTGACTTCTGTCTGCGGGCATACACTCCTCTAGCTGTGCTTACTAAGAGTCCATAACAACCTCCACCTCCTCCTGCTAGAGCCCCCTATGTTCCCACTGCCGCCATTAAGATGCTGTCTTTGACCCAAGCTTTCTCCTTGAAAGTCTTCCCAGCAAAACATGGCAGCCCCTGTATCTTGCTCTACTCCTAAGTCCTGCATCTGAACTCACAGGCCCTGTGCTCGGTGCTGCAGATGGCAGAGTTCCCATTTGCCTTCCCTGGATGCTCAGGTGGGGATCCTGCGGGCACTCTGACGTCTGTGCACTGACTGGCATGTTACCTATGGTCAGGCTTTTTCAGGAGGTCAGCCAATGTGTAAGCGTGCCCTACAATCCCATGAGCTCAGACTCCCCGGGCTCACCCCATAAGCTGCACTTATCCTAAGCTCCTGGCTAGATGGTTCTTGAAACTGAGCTTGTGGTCCATGTCTACGTGGATGGAGAGCAGCCATCCTTGCTCTAACTCTTACATCGCTTCTTCCATGCCTTCCTTGGTACCATCCTCCAAGCCCTGCTCCAGCCCAGGCACAGCCATGAGGTTGCTTTCCCACCAGTTCCCTTCGCTGGGATTGTCTCCCTGGACTGGCTATTGAGAGACTTGAGCTTCTTCCAGGCTGGGCAGACAACTGGTGGTGTCTGCCGGAGCCTGCAAAAAGACAAGCGGTTGCCTGTCATTGACACCCTAAATCAGGGTTCCATCCCTTTCCAGTCTGCAATCCTGTATCTGGAATCCTCTCTCCCGAGTGTGACAGTGGCCAGATGGCTCACTCCTCCATCAAAGCCACTCCCCCTGGTCACTAACATCCTCTCATTCATCCGCGGCCTGCGTTCTTCCCTAACTTCTGTGACTTTGCACTGTTACATATGGTTGACTTTAAGAAATGTACTCTGTGACACCATGGCTCTCACTTGGCCCCACCCATGTTCTCCGCCCCACCCCACCCCACCCCCAGCTCTCAAGCACACTTTGTCCTCAGAGAGACACCCACCCCCGCCCCATGGGAGGCAGCCATTGCCACCACCACATGCTCTGGCGCCTCCACCTTCCTCCACAGCGAACGCTCTCTGACTAGGCATCCACGCACAGTCCTTCGGGCCTTGCATGCCGTACCTTTATTCACAGGAGCTGAACCACAGAGTGCTCACTGTTCCTAGTTAACACTTATCTTCCTTCCCAAGAGTAAAGAGTTTATCATTTGTCCTCGTTGAAAACCATGATTCATCTTCATTATAAAGCTCAAATCAAACCAACGCTCAAAAGTATGAAAAAGAAAGTGAAAAATCCCAGCACCCAGATATAACTCCTAGCATTCTGGTGAACAGGCTTGCAGACATATCTCTATGCATATATACACATGGAGCGCCATGTATATAATTTTATAGCTAAGAAGTTGTATTATACATACTGTTCTCGCTGACACCTGCTTTTCCTGCTCAACAATATGTCATAGACATCTTTCTATGTCAATAAATAGAGCTTTACAAAATTATTCTAATTACGCCGTAGTACTCCATTGTATGCGTACATCGTCTTTACGCTCCTGGGTCCCTACTGATGATGATCATGTAGGATGTTGTCAAGATTTTCCTCTCATCAACAACCCGGGATAAACATCCGCATACGTATCTCTTTGCTCATTTTTGTACATTTTCGCTCTTTAAACTAAACACTGGCGAACGAGGCTGCCGTAATAGAGGAGACAGTAGTTCTAATTTTACCATGCTGCCCTTCGGAAAGCCTACCATGAAAGTCCAGTCTGTAGCCATGAGCCACAAGCAGCCCCAGAGAGCTATATAAAGGCCCAAACCCAAATCATATACTTTCCTTTAAACACCAGTTTTGTTTTATTTTGTGTGATCTTTTTTTTTTCAAACTGGATTGCACAGTTCTCAAGCACGAACTTTGCAGATGACAAAGTCACATTGCAATGTCAAAAGCTCAGCCTCCCTGAGCCCTATCCCACTGCCTGTGACAGAAGCCACACTCTTAACACCTGTCTGCCCACACTCTGCCAGCCCAGATCTTAGGAGCCTTCAGAAATGCATGCAAGACACAGAACAGTAGCTCGTATTGGCAAGGCTGAGATCATGAAGGACCATAAAGAGTCATGCACCTTCTCATTTATCTCAGATTATTTTCTTTCTGAATTGCCTGTCCATGTCTTTTTCCCATGCTGATGATAAAATATTTGTTCTTTTTCTTAATAATCTGTAACTGATCCTTTGCACATGAAAAATAAATTTTAATTTTTCTAGCGTTTATCCTTTCTGTACTTTCCTCTTTATTGTGTGTGTGTGTGTGTGTGTGTGTGTGTGTGTGTGTGTATACTTCATGTGTTTGGATGCCTACAGAGGCCAGAAGAGGGTGTTGGATCCCTGACACATAATCCCAGGTGGTTATGGAAGTAGAGAAAAGCAGCCATTCTTAACTCTTCTCTCAGCTTCCCCCCACTCCACCCGCCCACCCGCCAGCCCCACACCACCTTCTTTTGGAGGCTTGCCTCGAACTCATTATGCAGCTAATGATGACCTTGAAATTCTTTTGTTGTCGTTGTTTTATCAATATCTTGTGTGTGTGTGTGTGTGTGTGTGTGTGTGTGTGTGGTTTTTCAAGACACGGTTTCTCTGTGTAATCCTGGCTGTCCAGGAACTCACTCGATAGACCAAGCTGGCCTCGAACTCAGAAATCTGCCTGCTTCTGCCCCCCAAGTGCTAGGATTAAAGGTGTGTGCCACCACTGCCTGGCTTAACAATATCTTATTATACAGTCCCAGCTGTCCTGAAAATGATGGAGATCTTCCTGCTTCTGCCTTCCAAATGATAGGATTAAAGGTGTGCACTGCCACACATAACCCTTGATGCTGTGTTCTTAAAGTGTGCTTAGGGTTGGCTCAGCGGTTAAGAGCACTGACTCTTCTATCAGAGATCCTGAGTTCAATTCCCAGCAACCACATGATGGCTCATAACCATCTGTAATGGGATCTGATACACACAAAATAAATATAAATAAATAAATAAAATAGTCTTGATATAATTATATATAGTCTTGATATAATAAGTATATATTTTTTATACTTATTTGTGTGCATGCACACACATTTACAGGTCAGAAAACAACTTGTGGAAGTCTATTCTCTTCTTCTACCATGGTGGCCCCAGGAATTAAACTTGGGACATCAGGCTTGGCAGCAGGTGACTTTACCCACTGTACCTTCCTTACCAGCACACATTTATTATTTTCTCATGACTTCTGGGTATCACAGCATGCTTAGAAGGATGTGCCCCACCTTAGGGTGCACAAAGCATGCATTCACGTGGTTTCCACAGTTCTTTAGCTGGGAACCCTGTTTATGTTGTAAGGACTGCCCCATTCCTGCTCAATGGAATCTATAAAATTGTCCATATATTCCCAATTCCATTGAAATGCCACTTTGTCATACCAAAAAAAAAAAAAATCCCCTTAAACATTTGGATCCATTTCTGGACTTTCCATTCTGTCCCAATGACAGAATGGAGTTATTCTTAACACGAGAGTTTTAATGAGTGTCCTTTATAAAGCATACTAATTTCTGATAAATATTCATATTTTTTCATCTTTGAAATTTTCTTCTTTCAGTTTTTAATTTCTTTCAGATTAACTTTAAGATTATTTTGGTAAATTCAAAACAATTTATTTTCTAGGCCTCTTGGTTGTCTTAATTGTGTACACTCGTGTAGGAAGAACTGGTACCCCTGGGACCTTCTCAAAGCTTCCCAAGGCACAAGGAGCTTTTCATATCTACTTGTCTGTCTTCCATTCTCCAAACGTTTTCTAGTTTTCTTCATGTGATGCCCCAGTTCTGATGACGCCCATCCCTAGGTAGTCTGTGGTTTGGGTGTGGAAGAGGCCTTCTCATTTAGATAGGTCACTCCAAATGCAAACTCTGCAGGGCCTGGTAGCACACTCCCAGCACTGAGGAGACAGAGGCAGGCAGATTGCTTCAAGTTTGAAGCCACATAGTAGGTTTCAGGCCAGGTCACGATTACATAGTGAGCCCATGGGATTTGGGGTTTGGTTTGGTTTGGTTTGGTTTGGTTTGGTTTGGTTTAGAAGGAGGAGGAAGAGAAAGCAGGGAGGGAGAGGAGGAAGAAGGAAGGAAGGAAGGAAGGAAGGAAGGAAGGAAGGAAGGAAGGAAGGAAGGAAGGAAGGAAAAGGGAAAAGAAAGACTGGCCTACTGGATTTTGCTTTGTTGTTGTTGTTTTGGGTTTTTGTTTGTTGTTGGTCTTGGTGGTGGTGGTGGTGGTGGTGTTTGATTTTTTTGTTTTTTGTTTTTTGTTTGGAACAGAGTCTCTCTACATAGCGCCACTGTCCTGGAATCACTATGTAAATCAAGCTGGCCTCAAACCCATAGAAATCTTCTTGTCTCTGCTGCCTGAGTGCTGGGATTTAAAGGGGTGTGTACCATACATAGGCTTATAAGGACATTTTATTAAACTTTTCTTCTTCCAGATGTTTTCAGAAAATTACCTTGGACTTTCCAAACAATCACCTCACCTCATCCCTATGATTCACTTGTTCACCTGCCCAGTATACACATTCTATTCAATATTCATGTCTGCCTGCTATGTCTACCTCCTCAGGAAAAGTGTACTCCAAAATATTGTTAGGAGTGAGGGGTTGCTCAGTGGTAGACCATGTGCTTAGTAGGCATGAGGGCCTGCCTGAGTCAATCCCCAGCACCAAAAATAAACTAGACTAGACTAGACTAGACTAGATAGATAGATAGATAGATAGACAGACAGACAGACAGACAGACAGACATAGACAAACAATATGGTGGGTAGGTGGGAAGGTGGGTAGGTGGGTGGTAGATGGAGAGATGATAGATATCAACAGACAATAGATACATGAATGATAGACAATTGATAGATGGTAGATAAATAGTTGATAGATATATAGACAATAGAGAGAGAAAGATGATAGATAGATAAATAGATAGATAGATAGATAGATAGATAGATAGATAGATAGACAGACAATAGATAACTGGGTGGGTGAATGGATAGATGATTGGTAGATATCAATAGATTATAGATAGATGAATGATACATAGAAGATAGGTAGATAGATCAATGATAGGTGATAGGTTGATAAATAGATCATAGATAGACAGACAGACAGATAAGTAATAGATAGGTTGGTAGATAACAGGTAGACTGGTAGGCAAAGATGGATGACAGACCACAGCTGCCCTGGTGTGGTTTCTGACTGATGCACACATATCTAGGGCTTTGTTGACCCAAGGTTCTTTGTTCTTCTTCTCAACCTTCATCACCTCTACCTTAGTCTAACGTCCACTAAAGTGCCAGTTGTGTTATCAGAAACATGATGAGTGAGGGAGAATCTGAGGTCAGATGGCCTGAGTTCGAGACCAGATTCTATCAGTTACTAATCCTATGTTCTGGTCAAGTCACACAAGATCTTTGAAACTCAAATTAAAATGGGGGCAGGCTCAGGCCCTCCGTCGGAATAAGAGACGGTACACATGCATTTCTGGGCGGTGAGCTCTACACACCACCAGGAAATGGCAACTTTTAAGCCGGCTCTCCTCACCCTGCTTTCCAATCCAACCTAATGAAAGCCACTTAAAGCTGGTCTTCCCCAAGCCTGTGCGCATGTACTGTTTCCCTGTCCTGCCCTTCACACACTACCCCAGACAGTCCCCACTAAGGGAACTCACTGTGTTTCTCCTTAGCCCTGCCCTGAGGCCCTCTTTAATCAGCAGGAGCCCTCCTTCCAATCCTGTCTCCAGGCATTGGCTGCCACCCCATCCCAGCACAAACTCCTACTATGCTCTAACTCCAACGCCAGGGCTCTCCCTAACCACTACTTTATACCACACAGACTCCACTTCCCCATTCAGACCCCTCCATTAGCTCGTGTCTGATTTATGTGGCAAATGATACAAAAAGAAAAAAACTAAATTAGAATTAATAAAACATATGATTTACTAGCTCGCTCACTCGGTGCTCTGGGTATAACAGGCTCTCAGGCACAGTTCGATCTGGAAGAAGACTGGTTTCTGTCATTTTTTCCCTAGATTCTTCTGCCATGGGACCCTAGGGTCACTGTTTCTGTTAACAGTCGTCTGCTGGAAACGAGAGCCTCCTGTCTCTTTCAAACCCAGGCAGAGAGAATGGCTGTATAACAAACATTTCTCTGCTTTCTGTCTAATGAGGCCAACCATTCCCTGTGACCAAGGGACTGTCTGGGCCCCGTGGTTTCATTGGGAAACAGCAAAGGGAGGCTTCCCCCTTGATTGACTAAACTGGGGGGGGGGGTGGAGTGGGGGCTGTGAGCCCTGCAAGGCAGACCTCTAGCCTTCCTCCCTCACGGCACGATTTTGCTGGGAGTTGCCCTTCTTTTAGCCCCAGAGCTCTGACAACCGCGCAGTCTCTTTTCAGCTGCCAGCGCTCTCAGTCTCCGCTCACGGGTGGTGTGGATAATTTATCGACAGACTCATTTGTCCCATCCTCTCAATCACAGATCTGACTGAGGTCTTCACACCAATTCACACAAGCTGGCCCTTTTGGAGCTTCCTCACAGCACTGTGAGACTCAGAGAAGACCAACGAGACAGGTCCAGAAGTCACACAGAGAGCGGTGCTCTTCCCGCCCGTCCTTCCCCTGGCACCTCCTCCCTCTTCCTAGTTCACCTCGATTTCTAGAGCGGCTAGTCTTCCTGCAAAAAAAAAGTACAGAGAAAGTTTTCTTGCCAGACAGCAGTTTTGAAGATTTGTGTGACAAGGCCGGGTAAAATTCAAATGACTCTGGCTGATTTAATCTGCTTGGGGCTGGAGTGGTAATCAGGGCAGCCCAGGCTGCAGAGGCCGCCCCAGAAACGCACCGCACCGGGAGCTTATCAGGCAATCTGCAGGTGAGGCCCTTACAAGTAGGTTCTTCAGCCCAGGGAGTTCCCCTCCACTGCATGTCAATACATTTGGAGGGTCCCACGGTCCTCGGTGCAATGACCTACATGTTCTGCCAAAAGCCTTCCCTCCCAGGTAACAGGCCTCCCTCCCAAGGCCAGAGTTGGGTCCCCAGTCAGAGGGACGGAAGGACAGCCTGGCTCAAGCTTTCACTGAAACTATACCTCAGTGCCAGGCACTTACAGCCCATGCCCTCAGTCCATCTTCCTAACAACTTAATGAGGGAGGCTGGCCAGCCACCCCCAGCTTTAGGTGACTTAACTGAGGAACAGAGAGCTATTAAATACCTTGCCCAGGGTCATTACACATCTAGGAAGCTGCAAACCTAGACTCTCAAGACTCCTAAATCCTCCTCTCTTTGGCCCCACCACTACACCAAGGAGGAGGAGCTAAAGGTCTGAGACCTGAGAGGCTTGCTTCAGGGAGCTCAGGGGAGGTTGGTACTTTCAACAGATGAAGCAGTAGGTTCCCTTACAAAAGGGACAGCAAAGGAAAAAGCAACTTTTGAATACCAACTGTATGCAACGCATTCTGTCTCTGTGTGTGCAGTGAAGCAGGCACATGAATTAAATACCAGCTGCATGTAGTGCATTCTATATCTGTAGGTGCTGTGTGCCAGGCCCCACCCACCCTAGCACACTCTGTAAGTAAGCAGTAAATGTTTATCATGAGCCTCTACAAATTTACCAATCAACTCTTGAGGAAGGGAAAAAAAACCAACTCTGATTTGGAGCAGCTGCCACTCGCTGGGGTGTAAATTCTACAGTGCCGATCAATTCCTGCGAGCACGTGGGATGTTCTAGGACAGAGGTAGGAAGGAAGCCATCACTCAGCTCTACACCCCACAGCACCCCCTCTCTGGCACACTGCGTCCTGTGATGGAGGTCACTGCAGTCAAGCCCATCTCCACAGAACTCTCAGAGGCACATGCTCTCCCCAACTCAGGTCCCCTCCCCCAACCTCCGAGACACAGATGAGACCTGAGTCACAGTTCCTGATGGCATCTCTAGAGGGTGGGTTCCTCCAATTTCAAACTGCTCCAGAGCAGAACACAGACAAATTCGCTGAAGATCCCTGTAGGTGGGAAAGTGCGGAGAGGAGCACCAGCTGTATCTGGCCCGTGGTGAGAACTCCTGGTGAGAAAGCACATGAAAGAGTCACTGCATGTGTGTTCCACTGTATGTATGTTCCGCTGCACGTGTGTTCCGCTGCATGTGTGTTCTGCTGCATGTGTATTCTGCTGCACGTGTGTTCCGCTGCATGTGTGTTCCGCTGCACGTGTGTTCCACTGCACGTGTGTTCCGCTGCACGTGTGTTCCGCTGCACGTGTGTTCCGCTGCATGTGTATTCTGCTGTACGTGTGTTCTGCTGCACATGTGTTCCGCTGCATGTGTATTCTGCTGCACGTGTATTCTGCTGCACGTGTGTTCCGCTGCACGTGTGTTCCGCTGCACGTGTGTTCCGCTGCACTGTGTTCCGCCAGACAGACTAAACCAACACGGAGCCCTGGTATCCCCCTAACACACAGTCACGCCTCCACCCCCTGCCTCTCTGCAGTCAGCCAGGGCATCCCATCAATTCTACAGCCACCATCAACCCCAGCTCATCTGTCGCTGGTGTCCTGCTCTCTGCAGTGATCCCTATCCCTTCCGGAGCCTGGCCCTTTAGGATTGCTTATCTAAATTCTGCTCTCTTACTGAAGAGAGCCACTGAGGCAAAGGGAGGGAACTCAGGAGAGGAGAAACCAGTGTCCTGGGCAGGACTGAGAGTGTCCAGTGGCGAGCATTTGAAGAAGCCAACAGAGCTCGTTGAGGAATAAAGGCCGGCATGAGGTGGAGGAGGATCTGATTCCTTCCGGGGTCATGGCCACCTTCTGTGGCGATGAGTGGGCAAGCCAGGTGCCCCAAAGAACAGCGGCACCAGCAACAGGTGATCTGGGGTTGGTGGTGGCTGTGGACTAAATGGGATTGCCCTGGCTGACTGCAGACAAGGTGTGAAGGGAAGGGAGAGGCAGGCGCTGGAGGAGTGACTGCGGATTAGGGAAGACCGGGGCTCCATGTTGACTTAGTAACGCCCCGGTGGAACGAGGGTGTGAACGAACACTCATTCACGTGCCTCTTCTTCAGTTTCACGATCCCAATGCCAATGCTTGGTAATCAAATTCCACTGACTCTCCTCGTGGGATTTTGCAAAGGTTCTTTGGGCTCCAAGACTCAACTCTAGTGTTTTGAAGATGGAAAGTCCGAGGCCCAGAGAGGGAAAGGAATTTGCCCAAAATCACATAGTAAATCAAAATGGCAGAGCCAGAATGAGACTTGTGCGTCTGCCTCCCATTACGGGGCTTCTCCCCTCCCCCAATTCCCTTATTTATTTAGTTAGTCTTACATTCTCCAAGCTGAGCCTCCCACACCAACACACCTACGCACCCACCACATCCCTGCCCCTTCTGATGTAACCTCTCCTACCCAAGCCACACCTGCCCCTTCCTAGCCCAGTCCCTCTGTGGCAACGCTCTCTGCTCAGGGCTCCATTCCTGTTCCACAGCCCTCCCCTTCCAGGAAGCCTGCTTTGGCTATCAAGCCAAACCCATGCACCCACACCCACCCACACCCATATAGACGTGCCGTGCCCTTCCCTAAAACACCCCTGTCTGTCAGAGCGAGCGCGGCAGCCAGGACTTGACACACTCACACACAGTAAAAACCTTCCTTCAGTCTTACCAGGCAAGATGCTCACTGCTCAGGGACAACCAATGGCTCCTCATTTTTCCTCCTTCTTTCCTCTTTAGCCTTCCATTCCCATTCAAACCACAAGCACAATGTGTAGCCAAAACAGCACAGCAGATGAGGCTAAAGAGGTCTTGAGTATCCCTGTCTTGAGTATCCTCTGTGTGTCTGCTGGGCCTGACTTCAGCAGGACCTCAACTTTCCCAGTCTGTGTAATGGGCCCTTCCTACCCAGGGATTCTAGGGAACTGAAGAAGCACACCCATGCTGGAAACCTAGCACTCAGTCAGCTCCTCATGAAGGTGAGCTTCCTTCCCATGGTTGTTCACAGTGACCTCCCACACCCCTGAGGAAGCAGGCCGTCCGTCCATCCGTCTGTCCATCCGTCCTTCAGAGAAGACGGGCAACTCATCCATTCTCTTTCTCTCTTTCTCAACAGGCAAGGAGAGGCCTGTGAGCATTTCCAAACCCCTTCCCCACCCCCAGCAATCTGCTTTAACCTTCTTATCACAAATGCCTTGTTTATTTCAATATCATCCGTTTTACTTTTCCGTTCTCAGAAAAAAAAAAAAAACGGAGGGGGGGGGGGAGAGAGAAAGAAAAAGAAAAAAATCACAAAAACAGATTTAAGAGGAAAAAGCAGGCTTTAATGAGTAAAACTGTCTGCAGCCCTGTTTCTTTCTCAGGAAAAAGTGGCTGTGATCCTGGCAGAGACGGGGAGGCTCAACAGCTTCCCTACAGGGCAGCTGCCAGGAGAAGAGCATTTTGGAGTGGAGCAGAGCCTCCAAATTCAACAGCATGTCTCCCCGCCAGGCGCTTCCTGTGCCCAATTCAGCTTGGCAGGTGACAGCAGCTCGAGCAGAGACGCAGCCCCAGAGGGAGCAAGGCTCAGCTCCCGGCTGCCACCCGGATCTAGCAGAGCACAGAGCAGAGCGGAGCCAGGCCAGCGCTGACCACGGGACACCAGCTCTGCGACAGAAGGGGACAGGCAGCTGGAAAAGAAGGCGGGCACCCCTGTCGAGCGCCATGGGGACCAGGCCCCTTTCTGAGCCTTTTCCTCAGCATTTTTCTTCCTCTGGGGGAAGATAGCTAAATGGGTGTAAAGACCAAGTCCCAAGCTCACCCCAAAGCTCAGTAACTGAATCTTTATCTCTTTTTTGGTGGGTGGAAGGTGGTAGAAGACTCAGAGGTAAGGGCATTTGCTATTCTTGCAAAGGATCAGGGTTCAATTCCCAGCCCCAGAATCAGGAGACTCGAAACCACCTACAACTCTAGTTCCAGGGAACCCTATGCCCTCTTTTAGCCTCTATGGGCAACACACACAGACACACACAGACACAGACACAGACACACACAGACACACACACACACCACATACCACTCACACACAGAGACACACACACAAATAAACCTTGAAAAGTGCTTTATAAAAAATGTCATTTGGAGCCTGCTCTGGATAGAATGTCAAGGCCAGACTCAGAAAGAAAAAGAAAGGCTGGGGCCATAGCTTAGTTGATAGAGCGTCTGCCTAGGATGCATGAAACCCCCGGTTCAAGCCCCAGCACCGCATAAACTAGGTACGATGGTACATGCCTATGATCTGATCCCAACACTCAGACGGATCAGGAGTTCAAGATCATCTTTGGCTAGGTAATCAAATGGAGAGAGAGAGAGAGAGAGAGAGAGAGAGAGAGAGAGAGAGAGAGAGAGAGAGAGAGAGATGGAAAAACAGAAAATGGCCCCCGACCTTCAAAGATGTAGATTCGAGATCATACAGAAGCACAGGGCGCATTGAAGCCGGAGGGTGGTCCCCTCCCCTTTGAGGCAAACATTATCCCTCTCATTACAGTGGCCCAGCACCAGGCTGGGGAGAGGGCTCCTATAGACAGACCCTTTGACCATATGGGCATCATGCATGCTGTGGTAAATCCTACATCACCGCTGTGCCCTCACAGGCCTTATCCATAACAGGTTACAAAGGTCAAACAAAGCTAGGTTCAAATCCCAAGTCATTTATTTTCCCAGAGACTTCATTGCTCCTGTGGGAAACTATCTCACAACATAGGCTATCACATCTAGGACACAAGCCTGTGAGGACTAGGGTAAGACCATGTGTGACCCATCAGCACACACTCGGTAAACAGAGCCTCCTTTGTGTCCCTGGCTGGCTCACGGGCTTCACCTACTAGTCCTTTAGCTAACAGCCTAGAGCGTGTGACCAGTCTTGGTAAAAAGCCACACTGGCTCCAGGGACCACCACCTTCTCTCTTGAGCATCACAGATTCCCTCGTTAACGACAGACACCGACACCAGCTCAACATCTGCTCAGAGCTTAGCTCTTTGTTTTTGACTCAATTTTTAAGCATTTGTTTGTTTAGTATCAGAGGACAACTGGTGGGAGTCAGTCCCCTGTCCACCATGTGGGTTCCAACGATAGAACTCGAGTCACCAAGCTTAGCAGCAAGTGCCTTTATCCACCAAGCCAACACCTCAACATCTCCTTTGGGTGTTTTCTATTTAGATCCCTACTCGGACAGTCTCCCCTCCTAGCCCTGGGCAGCCTTTTTAGTTTGGTTTTGATTGTTTCTGTTGTTTTGTTTTGTTTTGTTTTGGCAGCACAGGGTCTCATTATAAAACCCTGATTGGCCTGGAACACATTACATTGACCAGGCTGGATTTGAACTTAGATCAAGCCTCCTGTTTCTGCACCCTTCATGCTGGGATTCCAGATGTGTACCACCATGCCCATTAAATTCTGTTGTTTTGGTTTGGGTTTTGTTTGATATCAATTACAGAAGTGATGAGAGTTTAATTCCTCCTTAAGAATGAAAGAAAAATACGTGTTCCTACTTCTGAGGAGCCTGAGGTGCAGAGAGGTAACAAACCTCTCCAAGGTCACCTTGTGGGTCACTATAATAGCAAAGCCCAGCTCAGTCAGACCCTGGACACCACATACTCAACACTGGCTGGTTGGAAGAGGTAGCTGACTCCCAACCTGCTACCTTTGGCTTGTGGTCCAAGCTCTAGTCAGCTGAGCATCATCTGTGTCCTTCACAGGAGGACCACTCCCCATCCCTCCTCCCAGCAGATCTGTGTCCACAGCCCTCAATGAGCAAGGGACTGTACTCTGGTACCAGTTCAGCTCTCCATGGAAACAGGGTGATGAGACCTTCATCCTGGCCTTGCAGACACAGTCTTTGCACTGGCCTCTCAGGTTCCTGTGATGGCTAATCTTGGTTGCTAACAAGACCATCTAGACTAAAGCCCAAGCAACTGAGCATGCCTTCATGAGGGATGTTCTTGGTTGGGTCCTTTGAGAAAGACCCACCCCAAATCTAGACCACACTTTCTTTCCCCTTTTGCCTGTTTGCCCTCGCTCCCTCTTGCAAGTTCATCTATCCTATTGCTGAAGCATTCCTGAGCTGAACCTGCTTCTTCTGAATCCCAATGTAAACTGAAGATTTGTAGCTCTCTGGGACTTCTCTGGGACTCCAGCACCAGACTGGGGCAGTTGTGGAATGAACAATTCTCACACCCTTGGCTTTTCCCTCAAGAGAAAACTATTGATGGAACACAGCTTATAAGCTACTCTAATAAATTCCAGATAGATAGATAGATAGATAGATAGATAGATAGATAGATAGATCGAACTTCTGGGGGCTAGCCTTGGAACTCAGGCTTATGGCCACCATGAAGACAACCAGTGGAGGGAAAGATTCCTTTAGATTCATGAGAAAGCCACCTGTGAGTCTGTGTATATACTCTGACCACAGCAAAGCAGAAGGCCCATAACCTGAAGCCTCCATCAGAAACCTGCCCCATGGGAACAGAGTACTTGAGCAAGCCCAGAATGCTTCCAATCCCAGTCACACACACACACACACACACACACACACTCACAACTGCAGCCGCTGACAATCATGCCCACAAGTACACTTACACTGCACACTATGAGTCCACTCAGCCCCCTGTGTCTCACAGAAGGCCACTTGTTTATCTGGTGAATATAGGCGAAACACCTGCTGCCTCCCAACACCCAACACCACGCTAAGTACTGGGAGACATCAGTGGGCACACCAGACCCACACTCCAGGCACAGCAGCATGCACTTGTATACTTGGATCCCAGCACTGGGGAGGCTGGGAGGCTGTGTATTCAAGGCTAGTCTGGGCCACATAGCAAGATCCTGTAAACATGTGTGTGCACACACACACACCATGAGGGATGCCAAGAACAAAATACAACTCCAAAATTAAATATATATACACGAGTGTGTGTGTATGTGAGCGCATGTGCGCGTGCACACATGCTCTCATTCTCTCCCCCCCCCCTTCTCTGGTCTTAAATGACTGAGTCATATTGGCATATTGGAAAGCGTGATAGTTAACTTTAATAGTCAATGTGAGTCAACAGTAGAGTCCCTGGGAAGAAAGTCTTGGGGAGAGACTCTCCTTATTAGGTTGGCCTACAAGCCTATGGTGTTGGGGTTGAGTGGGGGGCAAGGTACAGACTGTCTTGATTAAGTTAACTGATGCCGGGCAGTGGTAGTGCATGCCTTTAATCCCAGCACTTGGGAGGCAGAGGCAGGCAGATTTCTAAGTTCGAGGTCAGCCTGGTCTACAGAATGAGTTCCAGGACAACCAGGGCTACACAGAGAAACCCTGTCTCAAAAACTACACACACAAAAATAATAATAATAGTAAGTGAACTGATGTGGGAAGACCCAGCCCACTGTGGGCAGCACCCTTCCCTAGGCAGGGGTCCTAAACTGCATAAGAGTGGGGAATGGAGCTGAGTAGGAACAAAGAAGCAAAAGCGTGTCTTCACATTCACTGCTCTCTGCTCTCGGCCATGGTGTGATGTGACGAGCTGCTTGAAGTCCCTGCCTGGCTTGCTTGACCCAGTGAGGGACTGGAACCTGGAACTATAAGCTAAACAAACTCTCTCTCCCCGTGTGTGTGTGTGTGTGTGTGTGTGTGTGTGTGTTGGTTTTTGTTGTTTTGGAGTGGGGTGTCAATGTATTTTTATAATAGCTACAGAAATAAAACTAGAACACAAACTAATAACAAGAGAAACCTTATTGTTTTTTTAAATTTATTTTCAAATTTAAATTTATTAAATTTATTTTTACACACATACACACATATACTACTGCTCTCTTCAGACACACACCAGAAGAGGGCATCAGATCTCATTACAGATGGTTGTGAGTCATCATGTGGTTGCTGGGATTTGAACTCAGGACCTCTGGAAGAGCAATCAGTGCTTTTAACTGCTGAGCCATCTCTCTAGCCCCGAGAAACCTTATTCTAACTTTAAGAATTAGAAAGGGGGTGGGGAGCTCAGTGGCAACTTCAAGTGGTCCAGCTATCAAGAGGGACTGCCTGGAGGGGACGATAATGTCGTTCAAACATTCATCTATAATACTAAGCATCCAGGACACTCTTGGCCAGAGACAGTTTTAACAGTGCGGACACACTCAGGAACTAACCAACTGCAGCTCCTACACTCACAGAGTGTCCATTCCGGCCTGCATCTGGGGATAGGCAGAACAGAGCCATGAGCCAAGCCATGAGTACTCATTGTGTCCAGATGCGGCCCAGGCATGGAGAACTTGAAACAGCAGGAAGAAGGGCGAGCCTGCTTTCTCTTGCTGACTGACACCATAAGCAAGACCATTCGTAGAGAAGCTTGCTCAGTCCGTGGCCTTAGGCTCTGACAAGTACGGTGGTACACTCTAATCCCATCACTCACTCAGGAGGAAGAGGCAAGAATGCCTCTCTGAGTTCAAGGCCAGCCTGGTCTACATAGCAAGTTCCAGGACAGCCAGGACTACATAGAGAGGTCCTGTCTCAAATCAACAACAAAATGCCATCAGATGGCAGTTACATCTGATAAAGCTCTTGCTGTTGGGAACTCTGCAGAGTCCCCAGGTAGCTCAGAGCAGTGGTGACAAGAAGGTCTGAGTACCCTGCAGTCTCTCTCCCTCTTCTGATGATGCCCTAATCCCACAGGTTCAGGGACCAGATCTACGACATCATTAAGCCTTCATGGCCTCCTGGAAGTCACACTCCAATTGCCAGTCAAATTTGGCTTCTGTCTCTTCAAGTGTCACAATAAGGGATACATTTTAAAATGAGGCCAGGTATGCTGACACTCAAGTATAGTGCCAACACTTGAGAGGCTGAAACAGGAAGATAGAGCATCCCTGTTAGCATCCATGTTAGCCTGAGCTATACACCATGAATCTCCTCTCAGAGAGCTGGACAAAAACGTTTATTCAACATCTCAAGCTACACTAAGGGTTAAGGGGACTATACAAGCACCCCTAAGCAAGGATGGTCCCTGGGCCTTACCTCACAGCTTCACAGAGCAGGGATACCCCCAGATCACCCACCAGAATCAGTGTTGCATACACAGGCACATTGGGCATCCTCTTCTGTGAAAGGTATACACACACACACACACACACACACATACACACACACACACCTCAGCCCAGCTTAAAAGCAAGGCTCAGAGAAACTCTCTCAAGACCACAGATACTAGAAAATGAGAAGAGACAGGACCCCAGGGGCCGGCAGAAGTAGAAAACAGTAAAGAGACAACAGCTTGCTCAAGGCCAGCAGCAAGGCCTTGCGACAGACACCTTCCAGTTCTGAGGCCCGTTCTATGAGCCCCAGTTTCCCATGTCATAGGCCGTCAGCCTCAGCACTCAACCAAAGCATCATGCTTGTTCACCGAAATGCACACAGCGGGCTGGCACGATGGCGCAGTAGATAAGGGTACTTGCCACCAAGCCTGACAGGCTGAGACCCACACAGAAGAAGAGATGATTCTTGTAAGTTGTCCTCGGACCGCTACACCATGTTTCGTATAAACACAGGTATACACACACACACACACACACACACAGATAAATGTAAAAATAAGTGTCAGGTGGTGGCCCACACCTTTAATCCCAGCACTCAGGAGTCAGAGGCAGGAGGATCTCTGAGTTCAAGGCCAGCCTGGTCTACAGAGCAAATTCCAGAACAGCCAGGGCTACACAGAGAAACCCTGTCTTTGGTGGGTAGGGGGTCTGGGGGGGAGGAACAAAAAACCAACCAAACAAACAAAAAGTAAAATTAAAATAATAATTTAAAAAGAAATTCAGGACCCAGGAAATGGCTCAGTGGGTGAAGGTGCCTGCTACCAAACCTGACAACCTGAGTCCAATCCCTGGGGCTCACACGGTGAATGTGGAGAACCAACCCTGACAAATTATCTTCTGATGCCAGGCAGTGGTGGCCCACGCCTTTAATCCCAGCACTTGGGGGCAGAGGCAGGCGGATTTCTGAGTTCGAGACCAGCATGGTCTACAGAGTGAGTTCCAGGACAGCCAGGGCTACACAGAGAAACCCTGTCTCAAAAAACAAAACAAAACAACAAAAAAAAACCCAAACAAGACAAATTATCTTCTGACCTCCGTCCACACACTGTGACACAGGAACGCCCAGGCCCATACACACACAGAAATAAATCAATAACAGAAAGAAGCTCAGACACTCACACACAGGAACACATATTCAAGCAAGAGACCAATCCCCACGCCTTCAAGCTCCAGAAGAGGTAAGACTTGAAGGGTCTCTGACAATTGCAGTGTCCCTTGTCCCTCTCCCATTCCCATTCCACTCTACCCAGGCTGTTTTAATCAACCATTAGCTTCCCCCCTTCCTTAGCCCGTGGCCATGAGCTGCCTCTGCATATACAGGCATCATGTGTAAAACTGGCCTGCATGTGGATTGGAAAGGAGTGGGCACATTTGTACATAAGTATTCACACACAAGGCAGCATCAGTGGGGAATTTGCAACATGTGAGCATCTACCTTTGTGTGTGTGTGTGTGTGTGTGTGTGTGTGTGTGTGTGTGTGTGTGCGCGTGCAGGCTTCCAGCAAGTCAGAGAATAAATCTCGCTTCCCAGGGGATGAGAGGAAGCGAAGCTGAGTTCAGGTTTAAATCACACCCCCACGGGCAGGGAGAGGTTCCCTGGCCTTGCATGATTACCTGCCTGTGCAAAGCAGAATGGCAGACAGGGCTGGCAGGCAGGAGGCAGGGAGCCCATCAGCGGGGAGTCATTTGTTGTCTCCAGGCCCCTGGGACCCGCTGTAGCTGCTCTAGGAGAGGGAGACCCAAGGGCAGTGACAGCTACAACAAGCACATGCCCAACCCAGGTGCCAGGGAACGGGGGTGGGGAGGTCTCGGGCCTCTGGAGCGCTGCCCCACACTCCTGAGACTGGATGCCCGGAGCTGGCCCAGGGAACTGGATGAAGAGAACAAATCCAGGCTGTTGGCAGCACCGCTGCAGACTGGCCCAACTTCTCTGTCCAAGGAAGTGTGGCCCCAGAGTCCCAGGCAGCTTGAGTCTCCTTCCCAAGGACAGTCCCCTCCCCTTCCCTCCCCTTCCCTCCTCTTCCCCTCCCCCTCCCCTCCCCCTCTCCCTTCCCCTCGCCTCTGTCTCTGTCTAGATTGTTTGCCCTTTGCCCCTTGTCCTACCCTAGCTCTCAGTCCTGGGATTCTGCTGCCTCTTGTGGGACCGGCTGCCTTCATCTCTCCGTCTCTCCTCCTCACACTCCTGTCCAGTGCCTGTTTTCTCTGATCTCAGCTTTTCCCTCAGGAGAGCCCATTGTCTCCAGGGCCTGGCTTAAGTCACACCCCAAGCCTCCCAAGGCTTTTCACTTCACTAGAGCCTCTTACCTGCCATTCCTTTGGGGCAGACTGGGAATAGGAGAGCTGAGTCCCCAGCACTCCAAAACCAGACCTCCGTGAGTTAGAGGTCAGCCATACATAGCAAGTTTCAAGCCAGACAGGGCTACAGGGCTACCTAGTGAGTCTCTCTCTCTCTCTCTCTCTCTCTCTCTCTCTCTCTCACACACACACACACACACACACACACACAGAAAGACAGACAGACAGACAGACAGACAGATAGATAGATAGATAGATAGATAGATAGATAGATAGATAGATAGATAGATAGGAAGATGACCTGAGCTCCCAGGACTGCATCTGACATTGACATGAAACTAAAAATGCAGGTCTTGCCATGCACGGTGGCTCGCACCTTTAATCCCAACACTCCAGAGGTAGAGGCTAACCTGGTCTACATAGCGAGTTCCAGGCCAGCCAAGGACTCCATGGTGAAACCCTATCTCGGTAAACAAAACAAATACCCAGCTCTTTCCTTCTACAACCAAGACTTTGTAACTCCACGGTATGCCAAAACACAAGCTGTTTACAATACCCCAAATCCCAACGTAAAGAGAACAGGAGAGCCCAGGTCCAGACAGCCCACCTCACATCAGACAAACCGCTGAAAATGGCTTCTAATTAACTAAAGAACCTAGAAAACAGGAGGGCAGAGATGGCAAGCAGTCTATCCTTCCAAAGCCACCTGCTCCTCCCCACAGGTCTGAGCTGCCTTACTAGTATCCCTGGGTTTTGTTTGTCTTGACACAGACTCTCACTGTGTGGCTCAGGCCAAACTCGCCCCACCCCACCCTCATCCTGCAAAGGTTGTGAGCTTGTCCCACTTCCTGACTCTTGTGTAAGTGCCCTCTGGGCTGCCATCATCCCGTTTGCAGAGTGGCTATAGAAGGCTTACACTGCTGACACAGGCCCAACTCCAACAAATGGAACAAATTCTCTCCTCTCCAGGATCCTAATCCCTAAAAGCCCTTAGATGCCAGCCACTCTGGAATGTTCCCCTCAGGAGAATCCCCATGCTTCCAAGAACACTAGCAAGCCTCCAGTGTCCCTGCAGCTGGAGAGTGACCATAAAGACATTGGACTTAGAGGCAGAAGCCCATCTGCAGCAGGGACCCACAGCCTCCTCTAGCCTCTCCCCGGTGCCTCCAGCCCCCACCTGAGAGGCGGCCGCACCAACGACCCGCTAGGGCCCGCCCATTTTCTTTTCTTTTCATTGCCAGCTCGGTGCACGGTTATAGACCCAGGGTCTCCACAGAGTAATTTACTGGCAGAATCTCTCCCAGAATCCAGCTTGAAACCAAGCTGTAAAAACAGCTTCGAGTGTAAATAATTCATGCAGACAATATGACTTTTTTATGTAAATTCGGTGCATTAACCCTCTATTATAATGATGGACGACAGATAGGGGCGACGTTGCCTTGGTAAGAGCTAATGGATGGCCGCCATAAATTCACTGCACATTTTATTGTGTTGCTGGAAATTGTGCCTTCAGGCAATGCTGTTTACTTTTATGTAAAACTCTAGGTTCCCTAAATATTACAAATATTTTACACCCAGCTCCTCAGCACTCGGGCTTCGCCCACAAATCAAGCTTTCTCCATGTGAGTTGTAATTAAAGGTTTGTTTTTTTGTTGTTTTTTTTTCCTGGGACAATTATCTCCAACTCTAAAGAGAAATATTTTTCCCCTTTAGATGTTCCGTCATTGACTTATTAACAAATCCTTTGAAGGCGGGGGTGGTAAGTGACTAGCTGTGGTACTTGGCAGGAGGTGGGTCTGCCGGTGAAGGGACGCGCTGTGGGCGCGAGAGTTCGGCAGCTGGCTTTAATGTCTGGCCGCCACTCCACTTTATTTACACATATGATATTCTGGGCCTTTCTCCCCCTCTTTCTTTCTATAATTCATGGCCGCGTTAACAGGGTGATTCCTCTAACCACCTTCCAAGGGACTGGCACACCCCATGACCACATTCATTGGAGGACTTAGACTGGACCTCCAGGCCTTGCTCCTGCGAGAGCCAGAAATGGGAGTCACTGTAGCCAGCCGCCCCGACACAGACCTTCCTGGTCCCCTGCCTGCCTTCACAGATTGCCCAGAACTCCTTGGAAGGGCACTTGGGGCTTCTTACATCTATTCCCTTTCAACCCAAAGTGTCGGAAATATCCTTTGGGCTGGGCTCTGCTCGGGCAGAGGTCGAGAACATACCACAGCGTCTGTTAGAAGTCTGAGGAGAGAAAGGCCGGGACCTCAGAGGCTTCCTAATGAAGGGAGGCAACAGCTGGAGTAGCAGTCCTCTTTAAAAATAATCCTCACACTTGTTTATTGTTGTCATTAATATTAATGGACATGCTATTAATATTCATATAGCTGCATTAATATCATCCAGGAGCACCTGGGATCTCTAAGCACTCCTAATGGCATGTGGATTCGGCCTCCTGAGTCCCCCAACCCCCTGCCTAGCCACCCCACAGGGACAATGCCTGCTGGCCTACACAGGTTCCAATCCCATCCCACCCCCCACCTCCCCCACCCACCCCCGCTTTCCACCCACCCCCATCAGCTCTGATTGCCCTTGGTAACCCGCAGCCACTTGGGACTCAGAGTCATCTTGAAGACCCAGAGGCTCTACTCCGAGGATGGGACCCGGTGCAGGCTAGAGACTCCTGGCATTTCCTCCCTCCCCAAAGGATATCGGAAGTTTTTTGACAAAGGTAGTTCAAGAAAGATTCATTTCCCCCATACCTCCCCCTCCTGAGAACTCAATTTCCTGCAGAGTCCAAAAGGGGGGGAGGGACGAGATACACTGGCTAAAAACAAAGATGAAATATCATTTTTCACTGATTAGATTGGCAAAGCTAATGAGAGCAAGGAGGACTTGGGCTGAGCTGCTCACTTCCTGCGTGCAGTTACTGGGTTAGCCCTCTCTGTGTTAGCAAGCTGAATGCGCCTTCACGGTAGCCAGGAAGAGCACCCTTTACAGCCCTGTAAATTCTCCCAGCCTTCCCTGAGTGCGATTTACAATCTGTAACGAATCCCAGCTCTGTTTACCCTCTGACCCACCGATTCCAGTTTTAGGAAATCCCAGCGTGTCTGTCATGGAAACGCAACACCTGCTTCACATCACTTCTCTGCCTTCTTTCTCCTTTTGAGATGCTAGGAATCCAACGCAGGGCCTCACACATGCTAGATGGACCCTCTGCCACCAAGTTACACAGAAGCCTTCCTACCCTCCATCACCTGCTGGAAGAAGCCTCCCTGACTCCAAGACAAGAGGCCTTTCCAGTTCTGTTCTCTCCTTGCGTCCTAGCTATCGGCTTCCCCTTGGTACGATGGATCAGGTGCTAACTGGGTAAATATTCATGTGACTGCTTAATACGTATGTTCACTAAAAATAAAAAGAAAACAAAACAAAACCAGTGTATACCCTGTCCTGTCTCGCTGCAATATCATAAACTCTGTAAGAGCACAGACTGACCAAATCTGTTCAGTACATCAGACCTCCAGCTCTAGGTACTGGGCTAGGCTTGATCATGCTTGAACCACGCCTATAGTATAAATGAAATACGCAGAGACAAGCCTGCAGATGTTCACTGTAGGGTACTCATAAGCAAAACAATTGGAAATACGTCTGCCTCCATGGGCTGGGGACCTGGGGACACTGAAGTAGACACATGGGCCAGGCGATCCAGGCATACAATGTAGGCCTGAAGTCTGAGAGGTGAAGCCACCAGAAAGAACTGACAGGAAGGGTGTCCAGGACATATTGCTGAGGGAGGGAGGGGAACAGGTGACAGAACAGCACGTGTCATCTGATCTCGCTCGGGGTAGAACTGCATACGTAGAATCTATTTGTGTATATTTATGCACAGATAGAAGTCTGGAGGGACCTTCACCAAAATGTTATGTGGTTAGCTCTGGCTGATGGGAATCTGAGGTGGTTTTTACATTTTTTCTTTGAACTTTTCCATATTGTCTGTTTTTTTTTTCTTTTCGCAATGAGGCATATGTATCTTTTTTTTTTTTTTAACAAAATGATAAAGCTGCTTTCAAAAGAATTATAGGTGCACTGGGGGAAGGCGAGGCAGTGCTTTGTGAAGGGCCCAAAGGCAAGAACAGCAGACCAATAAGACTGAAGGGGGTTGAGGAGACCCAGGGGCTTTTCTCCGTTTCTGGAATAACTGGATACCTTCCCAGGCTACAGCAGCAGGGCGCTTAGGGCCAGAATGTGTGCCCCAGTCTCTCCTCCAGGAGCCATGCCTGTCCAGAGCGGAGTTTCTAGATAGGGTTTTCCATGTTTGAGTCTTCTGACATGCTTTATCGCCTCGGAGCTGTTTTGCAAAATTCATAGCGATATTCGAAGGCTCCAAGCTTCCTGGGACCAATTCCATTTTGAACAATAGCAGAGTGTCTGCTGGCAGGAAGGGTCGGCCCACCCCAGAGCGGCCTCCGGGCCCCTGTGAGCTGGGACCGAGGCTGAGAGTCGAGGCTGCCGCATGAAAATACATGAGCTCCCCCTCATCCTTGTCCTCACCCTCCTCCCACTCGCCCTGTGCAGGAGGGGGAAGAAGGAAAGCAGGCGGGAAGCTGCCTTCCCTTCACAGCAGCCCTTCAGTGCCCTGAGGGGACCCCGCATCCCGGGAGGTGAAACAAAGAGCCCCACCCCCACCCAAGGTTCCTCCTGCAAACTCTGGCTTCTTACTTAAGAACAACTTTAGTGTCCTGCTCAGTGCCAGCTTCTAAATCCATGCTTCAGAAAATAAGGAAACATCCAGGTATGATGGTATCAGGAGGATCATGAGTTCAAGGCCAGCTCCAGATACAGTGGAAGTTCAAGGCCAACCTGGGCTACAGACTAAACCGTAATGATTCCACTTCTATTGCTGTTAAGACAGCCCTTTCTCCCTCTCTCTCTAGGATGTAGGACTGTACAAAATACAAACCAACCCAGCCTTCTGTGATTCCATATTCCCAAGGGAAAAGGGGATGCTCAAATCTGACATTCAAACCTGTCCACACATCACTATACACACCACTGCAACAACTCAGAGGAGGTCAGTCACCTCAATGACGTCCATTATCTTCCTTCACCCAGCTAGTGCCCTGGCATCCTCTAGGGTCCAGCTTTGGGTCTCCCTAATCCCCTGTAGTAGGACCCTCCTCCACCCACAGAGAAAGTAGTCACCATTAAATCCACAATCCACTCAACAGATATTACCTGAACACTTGCCACAGGTTCGGGCATCCCCTGCCCAGCAGGGTCTGTTTCCGTGCCTGCTTGCTTTCTCACAACACAGCAAGCTCTCTGAGGACTGAGACACGCCCAGCTTCACCTTCATACATGTGTATGTGGCCACCTGTGTGGAGCATTACTAGCGACCGCCCTACTTTTTAGCTCTGAAGAAAGACCAGGGGGCCCTCAACTGGAGATGAACAAGAAGAGGTTTCCTCCAAGCAAGCACATCCAAACCTGTCCTCCTACTGTCCTTCCAACACGTGACCTCCCCAACACACTACACAGCCTTGCGTGGTGGGGCCATGGCTCCCTCCCTGCTCCTGCCAGGGCTCCCCTTCCAGAGCCTTTCATAATTCTTCTCAGGCTCCACCATGTCTTGCCTCTGGGCTTTACACCTGATTTTTCCTCTGCCTATGGCAATCTTCTATCTTGTCCCTCTTGGTCTCTCAATGTCTGACATGTGGGGGATGGATAGACAGAAGACTGAACGGGGTAAATGTCATTTCTAATCCACCTCAGGACACCTCGTTACACTCCTCCCACTACCCCCGCCCCCGACAGTGGCAGTGAGTGGCCTTGCTGTCTCCCAGCACACTCAGAAGTCATCTCTCTGGCCACTTTTGTTATAAACAACTGAAGTAACGTTCTTCTGTGATGAAGGAACTCAGTAGTTCCCCATTGCCCTCGGGACCCACACCCGAGGGGACTGGGTAGCCCTCTCCAGTGGCCCCTCCTCTTCATCTTATTCTATAGCCACTCTAAATGGGAGAAGGTGGTGATAGTGTTCTATCTCTGAACTCCCAAGAGATGGCCTGCTCTTCCCAGAGTCTTTGTCTGCCAAACTGATCATTCTCCAAGATGTCCCTTAATACAGCAACTTCCTCCAGCCCCTCCTTCTACTCCCATCTTCTCTACAGCACAGCAGGCGCTGGCCTGGACCGTCTCTGTGATGACCAAGTTGACACTGCCTGTCTCTTGGTCCATTTCTCCCACAGTGATGCAACTGTCCACTGCAGCTGCCCAGTGGCTGGTGGGCATGTGTTACCACAGTTACAGTTGTGGTTCATCAGTCTTCAAGTCACTAGACTCAGGGAGATGGACTGACTTTCCCAAGGTCACAAGCTAGCAAGAGGCGGAGGCTGGGCTTGAATCCTGATATTATCACTAACAGAATGTTCCATTCCTCTTCAGGATGACTCTAGAGAGTGTACACACGCTCGCACGTGCATGCGCACACACGCACATTTCAGACAGATATAGGAATACACATTGACATATACAAACACATATAGGCATACACAAAAGCAAATCTCAGTCCCCAGAGACACACTCAATGGCACCTGAGATGTCGTGATATATACACATGGACATGGATATATATAAATATATGTATATGTGTGTATATATGTCACTGCACATAGGCAACATTAAAGTACAGATATAGACATGCATCCATATACACATATCCAGAACCAAATACACAAAATTATAGACACGTACATGAGCATGCCGAGATGTAAACCACATGGATACACACAGAAACACATTCACACAAGCATGCACAATTGAAACAAACACAAATAAAACCAGAGTCCTATGCACACATGCCCAGGCCACCACACAGGCCCAGACAGACACCTCACATGCTACCTCTTATAGCTACATGCTACATGTTGTACTCATATAAATACAAGCACACATGTGTATTCACACAAGGACACATGCATGTCCGGAGCCACACAGAAGCAGCATGCACCATGGTCTGTATGCACCAATGCATTGCATGCACCCAGACTCCCAAGACACATTAGTGAATGACGTGGGTCAAATGGATCTGTCTGCTGGGGGGGGCCGGGGGGGCCTGTCTGAGGTACCTCGGGGCGCTCACATTTTTGCAGCTCAGGAAGGCAGCTGACATACCAGCCTGGCTGTGATGGTATTTTGCATAAATGCTAATGTATTAATTACCATGTACAGTACACAGAGCTGCCATTTAAAAGAAAAAGTTAAGACTCTTTAATTCAAAAGCCCCATGTGGGTGGGGGTAGGGCTCTGGCCTGCGTAGGGAGTGGGAGCAGGCGGGCAGCCACACCCATGCCCACTGGCACCGCTGTCCAGACCCTGCCTGTGGCTTCCAGCCAATCCTCTGCTCCTAGATCCTAGATACTCTCTGGGGCCCTGGAATGACTAGGAAGAGTCAGGAAATGGCCTGGAAGAGTCAGGAAAAAGGTCTCAGCAGCTAGAGGAGTGATGCCCGGCTAGGGCTGGGGCAGGACCTGAGCCAAAGGTGCCCATGCACTGAAGCCCTTCTGCCTTTGAATCCCTTCCAGCACAGCAGGGAACCAGACTGATTCTGCCCAGGCGCAAATCTCTCGAAGGCTCCCCTGGACTCTTGGGGACACACAGTGCACACTGGCAGGACCAGGTGTCACACACCTGCCAGCCCAGCAGGATGATGAGCCCCTTGGGCTCAAGAGTTCAAAACCAGCTCAACATACTGAAACTGGCTCAAATGATTGAAATGAAAGTTAAGAAGAAGAAAGCTTGCATGCCTTAAAAAAGCCCATAAAGGCCCCCAAGACCTGGCTTCTCTCGCAGGTCCCAGGGATCTCTCTCCTCTGCACCCTGGGCCCTTGCACTGGCTAGCTCCTCCCTCGAGATGGCAACTCATCAGCCAAGCGCTGGGCTCATCCAACGCCAGGAGACCTGACTTCCCCGGAGCACCTGAGGAAGGCCCTGCCTGGTCTCCCTTTGATGCTAGGAATTTGATTTTGGCTTATTCGCTCCTTGAAGTCACTGTAAAGCATTCTGCTGTTTTCTGATTCTCTTGATAGTGTTTGTTTGTTTGTTTGTTGTTTGTTTGTGTCTCCTCAGTCTGTCACAGCATGCTCTGGGAAGCTAGGACCTTGCCAACCTTGAGTCACCACCATGTTACAGGCCAAAGGCTAGGTTCTGCCTGGCACTTTGTGGGATAAAGCATGGTAGGAAGAATATTCTACCACGGAGTTACATTGCCAGCCAGGGTCTGGCATTTTGTAAGCATGGTTAAAAGAATGGAAGAACTTGGTATAAAAAAGATGCTACCGGGGAGCAGCCTAAACCCCAGAGCTAAGTATATACTACTGTTCTCTCTGCCCCCTGGCAAGACCACCCTGGCTATCCAACCTCTGCGGTGAGAGGGATATGTCCCTGGTCAGAAAACTAAGGCCCAAAATAAAGAAGGCATAACCAACTTTATATCACATCCTGGAGCCCAGTGTCCAGACCTCCTGAGCCTACCCAGTCAGCCTCTCCTGATGGGCTAGACAGGGCAGCTAAACTAGCCCAGAGACCCCTAGCCCCATACTTCTGAGGTTCTCTGATTTCGTAAGGCATTGTGTTCGAAGGAGTTGAGGCAGAGTCTTTTTTTTTTTTTTTTTTGAGACAGGATTTTTCTGTGTAGCCCTGGCTGTTCTGGAACTCACTGTGTAGACCAGGCTGTCCTTGAAGAGGCAGAGTCTTAAGTGAGCTACCTAGTCTCCACATCATCCAAAGAGTCTGGCTGGGGCCCATCTCTAGGCTTCCTTTGAGCACACACACCTTCTCCCAGTCAGCCCTTGAGGATCTTCTCAGCAGCTAGATTATTGCAATGTCAGGAGCCCTGAACATGTCTCACAGACCTCTCTCCCATCTTCCAAGGTGGGACTGGCAAGCAGGCCACGATAACCGCTGAGGAGGCTGGCGGGCTCATTCCCTGAGCTCCGGATGCAGCCCTCACTGCCACACCTGCCCAGCCACCAACTACTGCCATTCTACACCCAGAGTCTCTCTCCAGCTCTCCCTCCTTCCCATGCCCTCTGCCGCTGCCCTGGTCCAAGCCAGATGGCTGCCAGCCCCTACCTACACCATCATGACAGCTCCCACCTGGCAGCTCAGACCCTATTCTCCCCGAGCCGTTCCCCACGCACCCCGAGCTCATCCTGGTACTGCCCCTGTGATGGTTTGTAAAGGTGAGTCTCTGAGAAGAGTGGACACTGCCCATGTTCAAATCTTGGCCCTGTTGCCTACTTGCCGTGTGACCTTCAGCAAGTCACCTTAATTCTCTGTGCTTCAAGTGAAAAATCTCTAAAATAGCAGCACCCTGGTAGGGTTTCAGTGAAGATGAAATGTGTGGTGCATCCAAGCCAGTCCCGGAAGCTGAGGAACCCTGTGTAAGAGGCACCTCCTATTTGCTATTGTTTTTATGACTGAGCTCTGTCTTTCTTTCTACTCGGGGAGGATTGGGCCTACAGCAGGCGGGATGCTTGGCTCTTCTTTGCCCTCGCTTGGCTCCTATCTGCCTGCAGCCTTTGTTCTGTCTTCCCCAGTCCTGATGGGTGCCAACCCTCCAGGGGGGAAGGGCATGCCCTCAGCAGGAAGTGCTGTCAAAGGCAGAGTTCCAGGCGGCAGAAGGAGAAAGCTGTTCCCTGCTGTACCCTCCAGAGCCCCAAGTTCCTGGGAGCCCCCCACATGGCCAAAGCCTCCCTTTGTCCTGAAGGTCAGGAGCAGAGGGCCAGCTGTGGGGGAGTTCCGCTGCCTTGCTCCGGACAGCAGCCCAGATGTGCGTGTTTGTACAGCCGAGCCCAGGCTCTGAAGGGGCCTTGTTGGGTGCTCTGAAAGGGGGTCTTGTGAAGCTCCCTTCAGCCTCCAGGACAGCGAGCAGGAATGCAGCCCTCAGGAAGCCCTTCCCAGCAAGCCTGCCAAGTGCCCTTCTCACTGGGGGAGTCAGGAACACTGGTGCAAACAGGTCGAAATTGCCAAATGCAGAAATGCAGGCCTGGTTCCTGACCAGGGTCCAGGTTCCCCTTCTGCAAAATGCGGAGAGGCCCAAGTCTCGATATAATCACACAGTCATCCTGATTAAGAGTCCCCGAGTCAGGACCAGGGTGTGGTGGCTCCAGCCAGCGATTCCAGAGACTGAAGCAGGAGGATGATAAATTCTAGGCCAGCCTGGGGTCACACACAAAACAAACAAAAGTAGTGGGGTGAGGTAGATGGCTGTCAGTACAGGGTTTGCCGTGCAAGCGTAGGATGTGAGTTCAATCACACGAAAACCCAACTCTGATGGCACCTACTTGTAATCCCAGCCCTGGGAAGGCCAGGCAGACAGGGGGGTCATTGGGGGCTCTCTAGCCATCCTAATCAGTGAACTCCAGATCCCATCGAAAGACTTTGCCTTAAAAAAAAATAAGGTGGACAGAATAAAGGAATAAAATCTAAAGTCACTCTCTGGTCTCCATTATCCATGCACACATGTGCACACGTGCACACACACACACACAAAGGGTGAATAAATGAATACAGGGTCTTATCCATGCACACATGTACATACACACATACACACAAAAAATTAAATGATGAATAAATTAATGCAGAGCCGTATCTGTGCACACACACAAATTAAATGGTGAATAAGTGGATATGGGGGGTTATCCATGCACACATGTGCACACACACACACAATTAAAGGATAAACACATGAATACACAGTTCCAGATTCAGACAGAATTTTTATCTGTGAACCTGTTTTTCACCTGCCAATGGGGGTGATAACTCCTGACTCCTGGGGGTTTTCCTAGAGAGGAAATGACATCATGGACAGGACAGAAAAGACCAGGAACACAATGACACACAGTTGGTGTTCAATAGCACTTCGTGTTCTTTCTCCCTCCAACTCCCCAGGCTCCAGACAGACATGGGGCCTGAGACTGTTGGTGTGAAGCACAGATGTTCTCCACCCACTGTCCCAGAACAAGAGCGGCTGCTGAAGGCCCCCACCCCAGGCACAGTGACACACAGCTCGGCACCCCTGTATGCTCAACCAATGACTTCATGTCCAAGGAAGAGGCTCTCTCCCTACATCTGCACACCCTAGTCCCTGTACACGACTGTTCATGTGCCCTACATTTCTACATAGAATGTCTCCTCAAACCCAGTGCAGCCCTAGGCAGGACCAGTCCTTGGTCTCGGCTGGTTTGCTAAATCCATCTGTCCTTGAGCATAATTGGTATCTATAAAAGGCTGGTTCCTGGGCCCAGCAGTCCCTATAAATAATCTCTAGCCACAGGTTTCTCCATGTATATTAATCCCCAGCCATGCCAGGCCCCTAAGCACAGATACTGTGGGCATCATTAGTCCACAGGCATAGGCACACTGTACCCTCAGTGCAGTTGGCACTCAGTAGGCATGTTAGCCATCAGTTCAGTTGGAGTCAACCTTGAGCTTTAGTGCAAAGCAGACTATGATGCAGGCCAAAAAGATGATCCTTGTGGATTTGCATGACCCCGCCCACTTATCTAGGAGTCAGAACTGGGACCCATATGTGTGTGTGTGTGTGTGCGTGTGTGTGTAAATGCTGTTCCTGAGAGTCCTGCGCTGTCTGCTTAATGGTAGACAAAGGCAGCAGAGCAAGAAATAGGACAGTGAGGTCTAGGCCAGGCCTTCACCAGCCTCTTCCAAAGCACTTGGCTGTAGACACCAGAGGAAAATTCTAAGTTATGACGGAAAGAGGACCCCTCTCCCCACTCTCTTTCTATATGTTAGGAGGACCCGTGTCCCAGTTGCCAAACCTTTCCAAGATCTGAACAATGCACATTCAACATGTGTCTTCCAGCTGTAAGGTTCGGATGTCCAGTGAGGTGGCCCTGCTCTCTAGCTAGTATCTCCAGTACTCACTCAGGCATGACGCCCACAGGAAGCAGGAGTTGCTAGTGATTGTCAACCACCAAGCATCACAGAGTTGGATTTCCAACGGATCCTGGTCGGCTCAGCCCCACAGTTTCATCCCAAACCCAGCCCCACTGGGCACGGAGCCCCACAGCTGGAGTCTGCCCTTGTCCTGTTTGGGGCCCATTTGCTTCATTCCCTCGCTCTTGTTATTGTCTGAGGGAGCCTGGTTCCTGCAGGACAGTAATGCAATGTGGCATCCCATTAGCCAGAGCCTGCCCTTTGTACCCACCTCCCTGCCCCACCCCCTACACACATCAACAGCAACGCTTCGTTGAATCGCCAGGGTAGAAGTGCACGTCACATCTGTTTCAGGGTCTAGGAACAACGTGAGTAACACACACCAGGTGACAACACCCACCCATCAGCCTGGCCATCCCTGACAAGCACCGCTGTCACAGGGGACAGCTCCCAGTTTGCTCATTCTAAAAGAAAGAGAGGGATTCTCAGGAACTCAAATGGGTACAGCAAGGGGCGAGCAGGCGGCAGGGGAATTGCACAGGGAGGGGCGGGGCAGCAGGAATGGAGAGTGGGGAGCTAATGTTGTGGCAACATCCAAGTGGCAGCTGGCCAGCTGAGGTCCTCCAGCTGATGGAGACCAGAGGGTCAGACCCTACAGGGTCATTTACCTGCTCACATTCCCTCCCCGACAAATGTCCCAACAAAGCCACACAAGCAGGCAGCCCAAGAGCATTTCAACCCACCGTCCCGACGCGAAGGCTGGAAAGCAAGTCAACCAGAAGAGACTGGTAGTATTTAAAGTGGGATCAGTCCAGTTCAGACTGGTGCCAACTGGCAGCAACCAGATCTAATTGATTCAAGCTGGCCTCAGCCAAACCAAATCTGTTGGAGCCAGCTCCAACATACCCGACTGCCCAAGACTGGATCAAGCTGAACTAAACTGGCTGTGACTTGCTCAAATTACCTGGGGCCATTAGAAAGCCAGGTATTTACACTTTCTCTGGTGTTGCTCTTGGCCACGGATGTCTTTTCCTATGCCATCCTTTGAAAATGTACTGAGTCCTTTTACTTCTAGCATGTATTTGGTATATTTTTAATGTCAAGCATCGCAAAACATCCCAAGTATGTATGAGTACACACACACACACCACACACACACACACACACATATACATGCAGGCACACACACACACCCCACACACACCTTCTTATGGGGTCAGTGATACGCAGCTGGGTTCTAATGTGTGACCCTGATAAAGCTTGGGCTTAGGTCTCTGCACTGAAGCTTCTCACCTGTGTGATTCTGAGGAGGGAACCTAGCCTCTATCAGTCTCAAAAGTCAAAAACTCAGCTAATGAATGGGACCTACTTCACAGAGGACAGTTTTAAAAACCCAGACACAGATATAAATGCATGTGGATGGATATAGACTGGGATAGAGGGGGGGAGCTATAGCTGGCATGCAATAACCACTTGATATGCAGAAGCTTTTAGATTGGTCCATGGCTCCTATCATACACAGAATAACCTCCCGAGTCAGAAAATCAAAACTCAAGACCTCCCCTCCAAGCTGGGGAAGTGGCTCAATAAATAAAGCAACGGCCATGCAAGCTTGAGGTACAGGGTTCAAATCCCTGAAACTCATGTAAAAGCAGAGCAGGCTCACCAGACCACTCTGGGGACAGAGATAGGGAGCTCTGGGGAAAGTTGACATCTAGACTAGCTGGAACTGGTGAGTCCCGTGTCCAACAAGAGAGCCTACCTCGATAAATACGGTGGACAGAGAACAAGGAGGACATCAGACACCAACTTTAAGGCCCCTCATGAACATGCACACATGTGTGTATACACATGTGAACATGCACGAACACACACATGTAATAATAAATACTTGAATTTTTTTTATTAAAAATAAAGCCCCTGACTCCTATGCCGCCGTGAACTGTGCAAACTCAGGTTCTGCAGATGGTGTGTCGTAAGCCTGCTGAGATGCAGTTCACAGAGCACCACGCTAGGAGCATGGTTAGCAGTGTCCAACACGCAGTGACAGTGCTGGTTAGTAAGGAACAGTTGATGCCAGCTCTGCCAGGCAGGGTGAGAACACCTTGTGACCATTGGCCCAGCACTCACCATGGTCCTAGGAAATGGGTGCTTTCATTACCCCCATGTTCAGGAGAGGTAGACTACAGTGTGTGGTGTTTAGGAAACGTCTTAAGGGGAACAGAAAGGACACACTTGTCACAGTGCAGAGGTGAAAGACTGAGCCATAGGACAAGTCTTGGGAAGAGTGTGGCATGTGGAGAAGTAGGAATTCTGAATCCAGACATTCCTGGCCTCAGGTCCCCAATTCATACACCATCTAAGTCTCCATTTCCTCATCTGTCAAAGGGGAATAAGAAGTTTCCCCTTGTGGAGCTCTGAGAACTCCTCAATAGAATCCAATATACCTATGAGTTCAATGCTCAAAAATCCAAGAGGGGGCTGGAGAGATGGCTGAGTGGTTTAGAGCACTGGCTGCTCTCGTAGAGGACCCAGGTTCTATTCCCAGCCCCCATATGGTGGCTCACAACTCCACTTCTAAAATATCTGACTCTCTCTTCTGCCTTCTGAGAGCACCAGGCACACAAAGGGTGCATGCATATACACTCATGCAGACAAAACACTCATACATACTAAGTGAAATAAATAAATCCTTAAAAATAATTTTTAAGGAGCTGGAGAGATGGCTCAGTAGTTAAGAGCACTGATTGCTCTTCCAGAGGTCTTGAGTTCAATTCCCAGCAACCACATGATGGCTCACAACCATCTGTAATGGGATCTGATGCCTTTTTCTGGTGTGTCTGAAGACAGCTATATTGTGCTCACATACATTAAATAAATAAATAATTTTTAAAAAGATAGGCTGCCTCTCTTCTTCCACAAAGACATTAGAATCCAAAACTGTGTTTATACAGTGACATTTGTCAGGGTAGGGGACTTTACAGAGTGCACAGGGGTTCTTTCTAATTTTTAGACGACATCTGTCCACATGTGCTGTCTGCTTCTAACGTGCTAACGTCTCCAGCATCTCCCCGTTTCTACACCCTGGACACAGTTCACGGGACACGGCTCCTAACCACACTGCTCTGTTGCCAAGCAGAACCAGTCAGGGTAGCACTGGAGAAAGCATCCAGATGTGACAAGCTGCCCACCTAAACATCTGCTTGGTGAAATCCAGTGAGGCAGAAGAAAGGCCGAGCTCGTCCTCTGAGGGACAGTCCCACAAGGGCAGGCCCAGGATGCGGGCCTTGAATTAGAAAAGACCCACCAGATCTGCACCTGCCAAGTGCCCACCTGTGACCTTAGGCCGGGACCTTTCCCGGATGGCTCCCTTCTCTGTTTCTGCCCAGGTTTCAGGGGCACCAACGCTTTCTGAACCCAGTGACAGGTATGGTGGTGATGGTAACGATTACATTTGGCATTTACTTACAATACAACGCAGTAGACACTTTTTAATGTGTTTAATAATATGCTATAAAACATATTATATTCTCAGCTCCTGAGACACTGGGACTCTTATCTATATTTGTCAGAAATTCAGAGTCTATGTAACTATACAGTGACACCAATTAGGTCAGTGATGGAGTGTGTGTGTGTGTGTGTGTAACACCCATGCATGCGCATGCAGAGGCTAAAGTGGACATTAATGTCTTTCTTTCCCTAAAGATCTCCATTTATTGCCTTGAGTCATGTCTCTTACTGAACTAGTTACCAGTACCTAGTTGGCCAGAGAGCTCTTGGTGTCTGCCTTTCTCCATCCCACCAATGCGGGGATTACAAATATACAAAGCCATTCTCAGCTTTTCACACGAGTGCCAGGGATTTGAACTCAGGTCCTCAAGCCTGTGGAGCAAGTGCTCTTACCCACAACTTGAGATTCCAGTCCACACTGCCTCATTCCAAAGAAATGCTGAAGAAGAAGCTGCCCACCTCCGCCCGGATGCCCAGAACTTCCTCTGCCAAGGTTAATGTCCTCTGCACAAGAGAGCAGGTCCTAGGAGACTTAAGGAGCAATGCAGGGCCGCTAACCTCCAAGCCAGTAAATAGGAATGGCTGCCGAGCGCGTGCAGTAGGAGCAGGCCAGGGACAAGTGCTCTGTGGGTGATGAGACAGATGGGGAGCCAATAAGTGAGCAGCCGCCAGCTGACCTGTTAGGCAGGTCTGGGGAGGCTGAGCTACCCAAGCGGTAACCAGGACAATGAGAGCGAGCGGCAGTGACTTCACACATAACCACTGTGGGCGCAGCTCTTCAGGGCAGTTCTGTCTCCAGGGGTGACTTGAGGACCCAGGCCGCTTGGGTCAGACACTGAAGCCATCTGGGACATATGCATTCTGGGTCACCAGGACAAGGAAACTGAGCTGGAATGCCATTATTCCCAATGTTTCATTCCCGAGGGTCATCTATCACTCCAGGCCCCAGGCCCCTGGCTGGATGAACCACGTGGTCCTGGCTGGCTACTAGGAAAGTAGAAAATTAAGAAAATTATAGAAAATTATGAAGCATCAGGACGTCACCGGAAGCAGCTGCCGGGAAAAGAAAGCTGTTTACCAAGCAAGTCCTAATCAATGTTTGTTGTTTGTGTTTATTTCTGATGCAGGAGGATTTCATTGTCTAGCCTTGCTGGCCCGCGACTCACTATGTATAATAGGCTGGCTTCAAACTCACAGAACTCCACCTATCTCTGCCTCCTAAGTGCTAGAACTGAAGGCGTGAGCCACATCTGGCTTTATAGTCATATTTTTTTATTATTGTTTGTTTCATTTTCTTTCTTTCATTTTTTTATTTTTTTTCTTTTCTTTCCTTTTCCTTTCTCCTATTTCTTTTTCTTCTCCTTGAAACAGAGTTTCATGCTGGGCGGTGGTGACACATGCCTTTAATCCCAGCACTTGGGAGGCAGAGACAGGCAGATTTTGGAGTTCGAGGCCAGCTTGGTCTACAAAGTGATTTCCAGGATAGCCAGGGCTACACAGAGAAACCCTGTCTCAAAAAAAAAAAAAAAAAAAAAAAAAAAAAAAAAGAGTTTCATGTAACTCAGGCTGGTCTTCCAATGTCGTCATGAACAACCTCTAAATCAGGTGCCGTTTGTTGTTTTTGTTTATTTTTTTCTTTTCTTTCTTTTTGTTTGGAGGGGTGCATTTTTGTTTTGTTTTGTTTTGTTTTGTTTGAGATAGGGTTTATCTGTGTAGCCCTGGAATTAGCTCTATAGTCCAAGTTGGCCTCAAACTCCCTGAGATCCACCTGCCTCTGCTTCCCCAGTGCTGGAATTAAAGTCGTGTGCCACCACCTCCAAGCTTGTTTGGTTTTTTTTTTTTTTTGTTTTTGAGACAGGGTTTTACTGTGTAGCCCTGGCTATCCTGGAACTCATTCTATAGACCAGGTTGGCCTCAAACTCAGAGATCCACCTGCCTCTGACTCCTGAGGGCTAGGATTAAAGGTGTGTACACGTGTGAGTGTCCAACTCAATTTGTTTTTTAAATTGTATTACATATATTTTACATGTGTGTGTATACTCACACTTACACACTTGTTCACACAAGTGTATGCTATGGCATGTGTGTGAAGATCAGATGACAACTCACAGAAGTCAGCTATCTCCTTCCATCATGTGGGTCTCAGGGTTTGAACTCACGTCTTGGTGGCAAGCACCTTCACAGCTGAGCTATCTCAACTGCACCCTGTAATATTCACTTTGAAAAAGGAGATGGTCCTATTGCCAAGTTACTCCCAGGCTATACTTGAAGTGACAGGCCCAGTTCAGGGGGCTACATTTTAGAAGTGCCCAAATACACTGGATTCCCATAGAAGGAGAACAAGCTTGGGAGGAGACTCTATGTTGAATCTCCTGAGGAAAAACTGAAAAAAGGTTTTGTCTCGGGGAACGAGAGACTTCAGATCTTTGAAGGACTGTCAGTGGGCAAAAGCTACAAATCATTGTTCGGGGATCCAAGGGGCAGAACCAGACCAGTGGGAGGAGCATAGACAATTCTGTGGAAAATACTCCCTGTCCCAAGAATATGTAAATAAGGTTCAGAATGCCATTTGGTTGGAGAATTGTTGCAAGAGAATTCAAGTATCAGAAGGAGTTGGAAACAGACAGGGGATAAGAGACACTAGAGGTAGGGCCTGAATGTTGGTTCAGGGGGCACAGCCCCATTCTGAGTCTAGGCCTGGTATGATCAGCCCCCTCCAGAACCCCTAGAACTGATCAGACCCCCAGAGCCCCTCCTAGTCATACTGTACTAGGTCCTAGTCTACTATGACAACAACAAAATCAACCCCCCCCCAACTCTACAGTTTATAGGGACAGGCTTATTTGTCAGAGGCAGGATGGACTGTCCAGACCTGTCGCCCCCTAGAATGGGCCTTTTCCCCATCGCTCCGAGGTAACGAGCTTTGTGTCAGATGCCTCCCTCTCTCAGGGACACTTATGAAGGACACCCAACGTGAAAACAAATAAAAGGAAATCACCCCATCAGAGCTATAAGTAATAATCAATAATTCAAAGCCTTGATAAAGTCTTACTGGAGAGCGCTTCAGAGAGAAGGCGCGGGCTGGGTTTCATGGTTAATTCAATGTCAATTAGCTGATTGCTGACTTCCCTCCAGCTAAATCGCATGCAGTGCAGGGGAGAGAAATCAAACGTGCTCTCGCTTTAACAAGCCTGGTGTTTCAATCATTCATCTCTGGCCGCAGGCTCCGAATCACTGTCAACAGACATTCCCTCGCAGTTTTATCAGCCATCTCTGCATGCCACTGTTTTCTCTGCTGCCCTTAACTGTCCAGAGACCGGACCTGGAACTCAAACTCAAGGGAGTAGCCGTCAGCTTCCTGAGAGATATTGGACCCACAGCTCCTGAAACTGGGTTTCCTCGGATACCATCCTCTAAGAGATGCTGTGTTCACTGCATGTAAACAAGAACAAAGATATACACAGTGCACAGGGAAGGTAGCGTTCCGCCGTCCCGCGTCCTGAGTCCAGTGCCTGTCTCACACTCCCGCCTCTTTCCGAGTCCCTGTGGAGACTGACTGGCTTCAGCACCATGGCCAGTGACTATGCATGGAGGCCTAAAATGAGATGGGAAATCAGGCTCCCGGCTGAAGAGACAGCAGAAAAAAAAGATGAGGGGATCTCAAAGATCCAGGGGGTCAGCAACCACCTTTGCATAGAAGCAAGCAGGCCAGAGCGGGCAGGGAGTTCTCAGGATTACCAGAAACGAAACGCTCCACCCACCACCTCCCAGGTACCACAGCAGCTCCATATCTGACCCCCAAAAGGAATCATTTCAGTTTCTTCTTGAGATTCTTTAGGATGTAAGGGTCACAACAGAAAAGTCACTGATAAATGGGGAGACCCAGGGAAGTGTTCACTGGTGGAAGACTTATCAACTAACGCCCCAAAGACTCATCTTTGCCCAAATTTCCTGGAAAGTCCGCTTTGCTGCCCTACCACCAGCACAGGTTCATGTAGCCCAGGCTGACCCTGAACTCACTAGATAGCAAAGGACAACCCTGAACTTCTGACCCTTCTGCCTCTACCTCCTAAGTGTTAAGATCAAAAGCCTGTAGCATCATGCCCAGTTTGTGTGGTACCAGGCCTCGAACTTAGGGCTGTATGTATGCTGGGCTAGCACTCTACCACATGAACTACATCCCTAGTCCCAGTGTGGGGTTCCACATGCCTTGCACTATAAACAGCACAGAGCTGCTAAGCAGTGACTCCTGGCACAGCCACTACCTTCCTAGGCAGGTGTACATCCTCTTCGTCAATGTGCAGCATATCCATACCTCATGGACCACACCCACACGCATAATGAGGGCAGAGAGAATGTCCTATGCAATACAGAATGTCCACTGCATGACCCACAGGCCCTGTCATCTCCTCGGCTTCCTGTAGGTGATAACAAGGAAAGCTCATCTTCCCCCCAACCTCCCTCATCACAGGCGCACCCCCCTACCCTCCACCCCCTATTCCCCCCCATCCCCAGCTCTGTACACGAAGCCTGTCTGGGCCAGCCTCCACTTAACGATCTGTAGGCTGCTGGTTTGAGAAGAGAAGCACTACTATTTCTGATCCTTTTTCTTCAGCGAGACATTAAGAGGGGGAACCTACAGACCTAGGTTTGAGTTCTAGCTCCACCACGTACCAGCTGGGGAGCACTAACTGTCCTGGGTCCTAGTATCTTTGTTTATATAATAAGGAACATGACAGTACTGAACCTTAAGGAATTGAAGGGATTATAGAAGGAACTCAGCATGATACCTAGCCCAGAGCACTTCCTTTGTTGTTGTTGTTGTTGTTGTTGTTTGTTTGTGTGTTTTGTGAAAGTTTCTTTTGGAAAAATTCCCAGCCACAGGGATATTCCAGAGGAGGCCCTACTCAAAGGCCTGTGTCGGAACTCAGTGTGAGGTTACCGAGGGCCAAGTTCAAAGTTCTACAACCCAACTCATGACCCGGCCTTGGCAAAGCCCCTTTCCAAGGAAGCTGTTTCTTTGTCTGTTGGCTGGGAATGTGGACCCTCCATTCAGCATCTGGCCCTCAGGTGCTGCTGCCAGGATGGAACCTCCGGTGGTATCAACCTGGGACACTGAGGGTCACCCATCCATGTTTTAATGTTACCTGGGACATAGGACCTGCTGCTTCTCCCAGGACACGCAAACAGAAGCCTCAAGATCCACTGTTCACGCACCGCATTGCTGACTTCTCTGACCTCTGCCAACTCCGGGTAATCCCTTCCCGGTTCATCTGAGGAGATGCAGAGGCGCCAGCTTGGTGTTCCAAGAGCAGCTGATCCCACTTCACCCCCACCCTCACCAGCTCCCTCCATGGGCGCATCTTTATGCCTCTTTTTTCTCTGTGATACCATATACCCCTCACTCCCTCTTCCTTCTTCAGCTGTTTATCCTCCATGGGATTCTCTGACCCAGATGCGTCCCTGTCTTTCATAAGTCCTGCTCTGTGCCAACGGTCTAACCTCGGAGGCTGGGCTTGGGCACCCCTGGTTGGAAACACAAGCAGAGACTGGAAATAGAAGAGATCAAGATTTGAACTCTCTATCCCTCCAAGGTTTCACCAAGACAATAAGTGCACTGGAAGCGTCTAGCACCCACTGCCTCTGGCTCCACACCACCGCTTCCACTCAGCCTCGTCAGCACCAGAGGTGAGAACTTCCACATTGCTGGTCTCAGGGATCCATGAACCCTTGCGTTTGTAAATATCCCGTCCACCATCCTGCTAGGTCCCTGAATTCACTCCATTTTCCCCTGTCATGGGTCCTCCTGAATGCAGGGTGGGAAACACCAGGGCCAATCCTATGTTGCCACAGAGTGGGGACCACCCATGAGTACATGTAGCGGCTGTGGCATCATGCCAACCCACACACACACAGACAAGAGCTCATCTTCCCTACAGGTCAGGGAGAAGTAGGCACAGCGCATAACAAAGGCGGAAACGCTGGGCTAAAGCACCCCCTTCACCATTACCACAGAGTTCATCTCTGAGGCCCACTTCCGTTGGTGACACAGACATGGAGACCTCACCTTGACTCTTAGATATCTCCAAGTTGATGGAGAAGAGACACGGTCTGTACACTATCATAAATAACCCAGGCAGGGGAGTTCTCACTGAGCTCCCGGGAAGGCCCAGCAGGGCTCCAAGATGGAGGAGGACTGGCCAGAAGGACAGCCATCCAGGAGCGAGGAGTGAAGATTTTCTGCTTCCCTGAGGTGAGTCTGATGACAGAGCCGAGGCTGGAGCCACAGCAGGGACAAAACTGGGAAGCAAGTCATGGTTGGAGTTAGCTTGGGGATGAGGACTGGGGTGGGATGGGGATGAGCCAGAGACCTGGACCAAAGACCAGGAGGAAGCTACGCTAAGGCTAGGAGTGGTACACAGTGAAGTATGTGGTCTTCTGTGGAGGCTGAGGTAAGATAAGGTAGTTGAATCCAGCCCAAACTAAAGCTGTTTGGGAGATGGAACAGGGTCAGGTTAAATTAAAGTCAAGACCATGATGGCTGGAGTTGAGGTTGGGTCAGGACAGGGTTTGACTGTGCTGGATTGGGGGCTAGGAAGATGGGTTAGCACCTGCAGCCAAGGTTGGGATATGATCTGGGTCCAGGGTTAAGACTACAGGACAGGCTAAGATTGGGGCGGGGGCAATCAGGGAAGCAGGACAGGGCTCTGGGGTAAACTGAAGTTGGAGTTTGAGTTGAGCCTGAGGTTGAAATTAATACTGAGGTGAATGATGAGAGAGACGTGAATGGGGGAGCAGTGCATGAGACTCAGGACCCTCTCTGCCCACCTTACCCACCTGAAGCAACCACCTGACCTTACAGCGGAGATGCTGCACACCAGCAGCTCACCCTTTCCCTCTCTGGTGACTACCCTGTCCCTTCGTTCCTAACCTCCGCTACGCTCAAGTCACCCAACAGCTGTACTGCACCCAGGAATGGCCGCAAGCCCGACATACAGGGGCCCTCACAGAGCTCAGGAGTTGTCCCTCTGTATTCATTACCTTTCTCTTCTTTTTTATAGAATATCCTTTAGTCCTTGGCAATTTCATACATGTAAACAATGTATCGTGAGCACACCCACCCCTTTTCTTTTGTCTACAAATGTGTGTGTGTGATGTGTATGCATGGGTGTACATATGCTTAAATGTGTGGATGCATGTATGTGAGGATGGGTGCATGTGTACATGTGTGTGGGTGCACATCCATGAGTGCACACATGCATGTGGCATCAGAATCTTCCTTGACCACGCCCCACCTTACGTACTGAAGCAGGGACTCTCGCTATTGCTACATATTGAATGCAGCACTCATTTTCTTGGCTAGTCTGACTAGCCTTCTTGCTCTGGGGAGTCCTCTCCCCCGAACCCCACTGCATTGGGCTTACAGGGGCCATCTGTACCTGGCTTTATATGTGGGTTCTGGGAATCCGAGCTCTGGCCTTCATGTTTGCATGGCAAGGACTTCTTCACCTGCGGAACCTTCTCCTAGGCCCGTGTGCATTATTTTTCTCATTGCTGTAACCAATTACTTGACAAAGCAAGTGAATGAAGAGTCTGTTGTGGCCCATGGTTTGTAGGGATGTAACCCGTGCTGTTGGAGAAGGCAGAGGAAGGAGCACAGTGCAGCCGGGCACATCCTGTCTGGAGTCAGGAAGCAGAGGAAGATGAACCCTTGTGCGCAACCCTCTCGGTCTTCTTTCCCCTTTTTTACTCAGTCTAAGACCCCAGCACATGAGATGGTGTCCTCATGTTTAGGGTGGGCCTTCCCGCCTCAGTTAAACCTCTCCAGAAATGCCCTCAGGTCTCACAGGTGACTCCACATTTAGACAGGTTGACATCAAAAAATGAACTGCGACAAGTTCATCCCTTTTCAACATGACATAGAAATGTATCACATCACATTGGGTATGGGTTCTTGTTTAATTGGTGGTGGGTGTTGTTTTGAGATGAAGTCCCTGTGTGTAGCCCAGGCTATCCTCAAATGTGCATCGATGCTCCTGTCTCAAACTCCCAGGTGCCGGGATCACGTGTTTGCCACTGTGCCGGGTGGGGCTTAGGTGTTCTATGGAAAAAGCAGTGCGAGAGCCGTGAAGCTGGATGCCTGGCCACAAGCTAAAGGCAAAGAACGAAGCCAGGGGAGATGTGTCAAAGGCACAGCATGCCTGCTCACTATCGCAAGCCCTTAGTCCAACGCTTGGGAAGTAGGAAAACCGTGAGTTCAAGGATAGCCTCCACTGCATACCAAAGCTGGATCTAGCCTGAACTACAAGAGACTCTGCTGAAGGGAGGAAGAAAGGATCAATGGAGGGAGTGAGGAAGGGAGGGAGGGAGAGAGGGATGGAGGAGGGAGGGACAGTGTAAGGGTGACAGATCATGGAAGCGCGTGATGAGAACCCCCTAGGTGATCCAAAGTTAGTGTGTGGGGCAACATGACAAAGTGACAGACTTCAGCTAGGAACCAAGGAGGCAGGGCAATCAGCTGAGTGACATCAAATGTGGGATGTAAAACCATGCCAGGAAGTTTGCTAAGGCAGAGCAGGTAGAGACTTAGAGACTCGGTGGGCACACCCCTGAGGCTTAGGTGACCCCCAGCTCCCTCCCAGACTCCTGACTTGGAACACATGTCATGCTTCTCACATAAAAAAAAGAAGAAAAGTGTCCTGTGGTCACGAAGGCTCAAGACAGAGTTCTCCACGCTAATGAGGCACCTAGAGACCCTGAGAGCTTAGCCAATAAGCTTCCCTTCCTAAACATTTCTCCCTACAAAAGGGTATTTAACCTCGGGCCACCCTGAGAAGTTGGGTATGGTTTTACTCATCCATTTTCCATTTATTTATGACAATAAACTGGAACCATGGGCTATCTCTTTTCATCAAGACCCATGATGTCATGAAGAAGGCAGAAGCCTAATCTCTTGTAGAAAGAAGGCCTCTCTGTGCTCCCAGACATAACCTCCACCAAGCCAGCCTCTGTCAAGTCAAGGACAACCGTCCCTTCCCTTCCGGGACAAGCTGGAGCTTCCTTTGTCAACCAGCCCCAGGCAAGACACTGTCCCCAGCCCCACAGCCCCACCACCCCCTCCCCCACTCCATCCTCTGCTCTTTCGACTTCCTGTTACACCTGGATGTCTAAGAGTCTGAGAACCCCATGCCCCAGCCTTGTCACAGGCCCTGGGACCACACCCCCTTGCCATCCAGCTCTGGTTAAGACTGCGCTATCCCACCCCAGAACGGTGCCTCGGTACTTCCTACAGCCCAGCACTCATCCAGGCAGCCACATGGGATTAGCACAAGGAAATTTCCCTGTGGAGTGGTGGAGACAGGCCTACAATGGAACGGATTTTCCCCTCTGGGCCTCAGTGCCTTGTTTGTGTTTCTTTTGAGGTAGACAGGCTGGACCAGTTCCATTAAGCCCAGGCTGGTCCCTCCTGCCTCACTAGGCCTCCCGAGTGCTGAGATCACAGGTGGGAGCACCACTCCTAGCTCCTGTTTTCTCCTTTCAGGTAGAGATGGTTATTCCCAGTAGGAGGGCTTGACCTTTCCAAACAAGTCAGGGATCAGCTAGTGAGAGCCTTAGGTGCTCCAAGAAGGCAGCCCAGTCCCCCAGGCAGGCTTGAGTTGTCACTTCCCCCAGCCCCAGCCTGACAGCTTCCTGGAGGTCTCACCCCTCAGGGTGCCAGGGCAGCCATGATCCTCACAGCTCCAAATGGCCTAAAAACTAGACACCTGAAGGAAATGCCACACCGTAAAATTTACAGGGGAGATTTATCGAGGGGTATGACTCTGAGCACTCAGGGCTGTGGGATGGCATACGGCATCAGATCAATAAATCCGGTCCACATGTAACCAGCCCAGACACCACACACTGTGCAAACCTCCACTCAGCAGTCAGAGGCCCCGCTTGGTGGGAGACTCCATCAACTCAACCTGCCCGCTTTGCTGTGCCTTCCAGACTACCTCGAGCCTGCACTGTGTGCCTCTCCAGGCTCCAGGGCCCCTCCGGCATCTCTGCCAGGCTGTGGTGGGTCCTAGGACAGAAGGAGGGGGAACTGAGGAGCAGGAGCTTTGGCAGAGGACATTCTACTGCAGACACTCAAGGAAAGGGACAGCATCACTGCAGGCCAACAGTGTGTCCCTCAAGGTGGGACATTCTCGAAGTCGGGACAGGGAAACAGTTCACTGTTGCCTAAAGGAGAAACTGAGGCAATTCTATGCTGTGCCAGGATCTATAAAAGGCCAAAGGTGTGTGCGTGCGTATGCGTGTGCATGTGTGTATGATACACTTATACATGCATGTACATGCAGGTGATTTTGGAGGACAATTGGACAATTTCAAATGTTATTGTCAGGTACCAGGCTTCCTCCTCTTCCTCCTTTTGCTCCTCTTCCTCTTCCTCCTCACCCCCTCCTCTTCTTCCTCTTTTGAGACCAAGTTCTCTCACTGACCTAGACTCCTGTTGGACTAGGATAGCTCACTACAGTCCATGGATCTGGGTGACACTAGGGTTACAAGCACCTGCCACCACTCCAGCCTTCTTTAATGTAGGTTCTAGGGAATCTCCCCAGCTTGACAAAGACTATTTGAAGTACTAAAGGCAGAGCCCCTTCCTGCTTCACCCCCCATCTGTCCCTGCCTAGGGCAGAGGGGAAGCTACAGTCTTTTTAAACCCACACCATTCCCCTCCTTAATGATTCCAGCTTGCCTGTATCTCTTATCTGCTCCTCTTAACTCCTATATCTCTGATCTATTTCCTCCAGTCACTCTTTTCCGGGGCCAGTGATTTCCTTGTTGTTCACACATACCCAGCAGATCCTACCCCAGGACCTTTGTACTGGCTACAATATGCCTCTTCATTCACTTCAAGGTTACTTCACTTAAGTCTGCCCGGGCACCAAACCGGTCTAACCAAGTCTGAACCTCCCTCTGCACACTTCGGAACCTTTCCAGTCACAATGGATTTGTTTTCTCAGTAGCATGTGTCACTAGAAGCTTTATTTTCAAGGCCGGAGAGATGGCTTGGTAGTTAGGAGAACACACTGCTCCTGTGGAGGACATCAATTCAGTCCCAACACCCATGCCAGGGAGCTCACAACCATCTGTAACTCCAGTTCCGAGGATCCAACGCCCTTTCCTGGGGTGCTGCGTGCACAGGGTACACAGGTAGGCGGACATGCAGGCAAAACACTCACACACATAAAATAAAAATACATCGTCTTTTTTAAGGAGGAAGGAAAGGAAAGGAACAAGCCAAGGGGAAAAGAACAAATTTGAGCAAGCAATCAGGGCAAAGGTCAAGAGCAGGGTGTGGGATGTGGGAGGACCCTCGTGCAGGTTCCTGAACTAAGCTAAATAATCCACCGCTCCAGGCCTGGGAGCTGTGTGCATCTTTAGTTCAGACTGGCATCTTTCTTTTCTTAACCTTTCTTTGTAGCTGGCCTCACTCGATGGTCTTCCTCCCTGGGCTTCCAAGCGCTGGAGCTCCAGGTATATGCCACCACACCCAACTGTATTTGCTGATACAGTTTTATTATGTGAGTGTGTGTGCATGTGTGTGTGTGTGTGTGTATGCACACACATGTGTGCGCACCTGTGCATGTTCACATGCCATGGCACAGCTGTGGAGATCACAGGACAACCCTGAGGAGTTGGTTTTCTCCTTCTATCTTTATGTCGATCTCTGGGCTTATGCTGTGAGCCGTCCTTGTTCAGTTGTCTCACAGACCCTCCATTTGCTTATTTCTGAGGCACAAATACTCCCGCCATGGTCAAGTTTAAAGAACCAATGGTGATGTCTTTGTGCTTGGTACCTGCAGGCCTGGACACGTGGTCCCAGCCTATAGGCTGGCTGGTGGGGGTGGGGGCGGCCTTTACCCACCCCACACTGTGTAGAACCAGCTTCCATCCATCTCTTTCCTATAGCCCTCCCATTAGGATGTAGAGGGAAACAGGAAGGGTCGGGGAGAGGCCAGCTCAGGTATGGTCCTTGTGTGACAAGATGTCAGCCATCTCGTACCCAAGGAATCCTGGGACCCAATGTCGGTGTACGTACTTTTTAACAAAATGTTCTCACTTGAGCAATGCCCGAGGCTTGCCTCAGACTCACAATGTAGGCCAGATTAGCCTCCAACTCTAAACAGTCCTCTGTGTTGACACTGCGTGCGTGTGTGTGTGTGTGTGTGTGTGCATGTGTGTGTGTGTTACCATGTCTGCCTATGGGATTCAGACTACCCCCCAACCCACCCCTCACCCCCACCCCTCACCCCCACCCCTCTCAGCCCTGAACCTATTTAGTCCATGGCCACCTGGATATGTGCATACCTGCCTCTTAGAAGGAGCAAAGTCAGATGCACTCTCAATGTACTAAATGTAATGGCTTGGGGTGGAACGCCTCAGGTTCCATGAACGCCCCAATCTCCTCCAGGAGTTTCCTTTAGAGGACCTGTCTCCTCCAAGGGGCTCTGTTAAACCAAGTAGGAAAGTCTCTGGGAGTCTAGGAACCAACTTCAGAGGTTTGGGGCTATGCCAGTCCCACAGCGCACTCTGCCACGGAGGCGGCCCGGAGCGCCGGGGTTGGCCACCTTGCTCCCTGCCTCCTCCCACCTCCTCCCCAGCAGGTTATCAGCATGAAAACAGGAAGGCTGGCAGTTCTATTAATAAAACATGAGGCAGAGCTCTGCCCCATCAGGCAGCGGAGGCAGGCGGCAGCTTGGCGGCCCCGAGGGAGGGCGGGAGGGAGGGGGAGAGAGAGACCCCGAATCTGGGCCTGGGCAGGGGTATCCTCTCCTCCTCACGGATGCCACACCCCAGGAGCCGCCTCCATTTTGCTGACTGCCATTTCCCTTCCCCAGTGACCTGCAAAGGATTCGGGAATTTTCAGGAGACCGACAGGGAATTTGATGAAAGGTAAACGATTTATGCAGGATGGAGAGAAATCAAAGTCTGCAGAATTAAGAAGGCCGCAAAAGAACAAGGCCAGACTGGTCGGTGGCAGACCTGAATTCCAGCCCAGACTCAGCTGCTGGGAGACGTCGGACTCGTCGCCTCACCTCTCTGAGCCTCAGATTCTTTATCTGCAAAAGCAGAGATTACAGAAGAGAAAAGGCCAAAGAGGCACAGGGGCCGTCCTGCCCCACGCAGGCAGACGCGCAGGAAAGGGCACCTGCCCCCCCCCCCTGCCCCCCGTGTACCTTGATGACTTACCTGGGCCTACAGGAAGGTGACTGCTCTCCCTAAGGCATGAGAGAGTAACCGGGGTGGCACACTCATTTGCCATGAAGGACACAAAGTCCTTCAAAGAGGGGACAGTTAAAGAGGAATCTGAATCAAGCGAATGGACAAACATGTCAATGGATGGGAACTGGACCTAGAAAGAGAGAGAACTGGGGAGTTCAAAGGCCCTGGGGTCGAAGGGAACTCAGTAAGTTTAAACATGGAAGAGGGGGAAACAGAGTGGCAAGGAAGATCTACGAGGAAACAAAGGGGTGGGTCACCTTCAAAGGGTGACAGGTGTCAAGGTAAAGACTGCATTTGCCTTGTTATGGTTTGGATATGAAGAACCTCCTCACTCAGAAAGCTAGTATGTTAAAGGCGTGTGCAGGGGGGATCTGGGGGCAATGACTGCATCACAAGGAGCCTGCTGAGAAAAGGCGGGGTCTGTTTGAGGGACGTGGGGCTCCAGAGGTGAAGGGTGCATTTTTCCTGCCCCCCCACCCTCCCCCTACAAACGGTCCTCCACACGAGCCTAAGAGCACCGGCCACAGCTGACCCTGCGCTGAGACCTTGGACAGAGCAAGCAAAATGGAATCCATGCCGCTAAAGGGTTCCTCTCTGGTGTTTGTCACAGCCATTCAAAGTCTGCCTCACCAGCCTGCATACTGGGGAAGGACTTGAAGGGCTGGGACCTAGGACAGGCATAGTCACCAAGGTCTAAAAGCTCCCCTGGTGAATAATAGGCTCTCAGGCAACACTGGCCACAAAAACACTACTCAAGATCATGTGTTATTTGAATTTCTCCAGTGACACATCCATAAAGATAAGAAAAGCTAGACATGGTGACTCACCCCTGTATCATAGCTCTTGAAAAGTATGTTCCTTCCAGGGAGGGGTTCAAGGACATCTTCAGCGTCCAGTCTGAGACTGGGGCCAGTCTATTCTATATAAGGATCTACTGTTTCGGGGGGGGGAAAATACTAAAACAAGTGAAATTAACTTTCGGAATATATTTTATTTTACCCATCTCAATACATCATCTCTATAAAAAAATTCTTTAATCCCAGCACTCTGGGAGGCAGAGGCAGGCGGATTTCTGAGTTCGAGGCCAGTCTGGTCTACAGAGTGAGTTCCAGGACAGCCAGGGCTACACAGAGAAACCCTGTCTTGAAAAAAACAAAACAACAACAAAAAAAAAAATTCTTAGAGACATTTTACGTTTTTTTCCCTCAGACCAAGTCTTCGAATTCAGTTCACATTTTATATTCATAGTCTTTCAAGATGGCCTAGTCCTGTTTTAAGGCCCATGAGCTACATGTGGCTGCTGTTTGGGACAGTCCTGGGGTGAGCTCCTGGGAACATGAGCTTTTGCTGAACGTGACTGTTGTGATGCTGTGCTGCAAGTGGAATGGAGGGAGCCCTTACCTAACCCTTCGAAGCTAGCTCAGTAGCGGCCATGCATCTGATCCCTTAGGGGATCAACACCTGGCCTACAACCAGGTGTGAGTTTGGAGCAGGCGTCACTCCTGGGACAACCATGTCTGAGGAGCCACTAGAACTGTCCTATACCTCAGAAGTGGCTTACCCTAGAGATTGAGGGTAGTGCCTGATGCAGACTCAGGAATAGGAGGATCCCAGAACCTGGGGCTGCTCAGGCCAGAAGGCCTGGCAAGCCAGGCCATCTCTTTGCCTTGGCTACAAAGGGAGGGGCTGGCACTACATAAGGCCATGGGACACTGGGGCCACCCAGAGGAAGTAAAACCCTGCCCTGGCATCTCTTAGACTTACACTGCACACTCACAACAACAGGAAAATTGGGTGTTATTATGCAATTTCTAGGGGGCATGGAACCCCTTGCTAAAAAAGTAAATCCAAGCCCTCTCATCAGCCAGACTCTTACACACACACACACACACACACACCTTTCATCTTTTCTGATGCAGCACAAGGCCCTGGCATCCAGGTGGTCTTAGACTTCTGGCCACCAAAACCCTGAGCTAAATAAACATTACTCTAAAGGCTTGGTGTTAGCAAGAAGTCCCCAGCCCAAGGCCCTGGCTCTGCCCACCTGGTAACTGAGTCACTACCCCAAACTTATCGGTTTGAAGGTCACAAGTCTGTTCTAGAAGGGGCAGAAGCCTCATGCAAGATTCCCCACCAGGGTACACAAGTTGGACAGCCAACCAACCCATAGCCAAGACAGACCTCCTCCTTGGCTCTACAAAGCGGGCAGTTCCACTGTATAAGGAGTGTCCCCACAAACCAGATGGAGAGAAAACAGAACAGAAGACTCACAGAGATAGAAGCACTGGCCAGCTCCCCAGAATACTAATTCAGTAAGCAGAACTGAGCTGCAGGGTGAAGTAGGTATCAGCCAGCAGACAGACGGATGGACGGAGAGATAGATGGAACCATAGGCTGGTAGATAGGTAAGAGGAGGATGCCTGAATCCGTGGATGGATGGATGGATGGATGGATGGATGGATGGATGGATGGATGATGCAGGCATGAATGCATAGCTAGTTAGATAGGTGGGTGGATGGATGCATGGGTGGATATACAGATGCATGTATGGGGAAATAGGTATGTGAGAGGGTGGGTGGGTGTATGTATGGTTAATGGGCAGGCAAGTGGATGGATGTCTAAGTGGATAGAGTCAGGGTTTCCAGATCAACACAGCAGCATAGGCCTCTATGAAAGACTTGGTTTCACCTCACCTCACCAACAAAACTCCCTTTGCCAGTTTCTCACTCACTGAAGGCAAAGAGAAGTAGTGTCAGGCTTCTCCTTTGGCCTCTGAATTTTGAGGAAAGTTCTCTCTTTCCCACCTCTTTTGCAGCACCAGTCAGTGAGGAGCTCAGACCACGCGTGTCAGCTAAGTGCATGGCCACTGGTGGCTGTCAGGAACTAGAAGCCCACCCTGGCTGAGCCTTGTGAGTGCTGCATCATAAGGAACAGAGTGAGCGGAACAGGCCACACACAGCAGGCTTGCTGCCTCCAGCAGAGTTATCGAGTCTGATCAGAAAACAGTTACAGTTACCGACCCTTCCTTTGTCCCTCCCTGGAGCCTTAGACCTGAGGTGGGGTGCGGCTTCCCAAGAAGAGCTGATGTGAGCTGTGCAGGAAAGGTGAGAATTAGATAGGTGAGTCTGGGTGGAGCAGGGAACGGGGATGGTGAGACTGAGATGGGAAGAGGGGCTAGGAGAACTCAGTCTGAGGTGTCCAGCTGGGTGGCTCCATCCTGCCCACCCTAGTGTTCTGGATGCCCAATGTGATTGGCCCCTAAGGAAAGGCTGCGGTGGGGAGACGGACTCTCTCTCCAGGTGACTTCAGTAACTCATTGCAAAGTTACAAGTAAAGACAGCCCTGTGTGTGGGACACTCAGGTACAGCAAGCACTAAGCGTTACCGGTGGCACCCAGGACTGTGCCTGGCACAGAACGGGCACTAAATGTTGTTGGATGACTGGATGTGACTCTCCCTTGCTGAGCTCCTGTACTTCAAACACTGGAGGATGGAGTATCTATTACCGCTGCTGTGGAGCTGTGCACAGCAAGCCCATTCCAACTCCTGCTTCCCCTCTTGATTTAGAACTCTGGCAGCTGCAAACGTGGGAGGGTCTGAGCACTGCCGGTTGGCAGAGCGCCCTCTTCCCAATGATGCCCTCTCCTTTTCCAATCACGTCCTCACCGAACCCACATACACATATCCAGGCAGTCCTGTCTAGCCACCCTCAATGCCCCCCTCCAATCCATGGCTAAGACTTGAGCCAACGGGACTCTTGCCTGGGCAGGTGGTACCACCCATAGAGATGGACTCCACTTTGCATACATGACCACAATCTCCAGGAGTGAAAGTTCTTGGCTTCATCATTGTGTGTGTCTGCGTGTCTGTGACACAGACACAGACACAGACACAGACATGCACGCCCTTGAACTCATTTCACCCTCATGACAACCAAAGAGGCTGATGTCCTGTTTGACACCTACCTGGGCTAGCATGAACTAAGTCCCTAGGCTCCAGAAGGAGGCAGACTGGATTCTGAATCAGAACCTGGCTGTGTGACCTTGGACAAGTTGCTGCAGCAGTCTGAACCTGCTTCCTCCTCCCTGAGAGGAGATAAGAGGACCTCAGCCCCTCTGGGCCCTTGTGAGGATTAAGAAGATAATGGATGTAAATACCAAAGGGTGCCAAGCTCACAGCCCTCAGAGGTTAGGTCAGGGCCTGCCCTTCCTTCCTTATCTCACCAGCTCCCCTGCCAGGGCTTGCAGGCTGAGACAGACCTTCTCCACAGTTCCAGGCACAGGGCTGGGCGCTGCCTGCACACACACAAAATTATTGCTGATCAGTAACTTTTCTCTCCTGGGGCATCTGGGCCAGGCATTGCCCTGGCAGCACCAAGGGAGGGTACTCTGGAGCCGGCCCCATCCACCTCTCAAGTTTCTGGGCGGCTTGGGAGTCCCTCCTTAATGCCTGCTTCCTCACGTTTGCTGTAGCCCTCCATGGGACTCCAGACTCTGTCCTGCTTCCCTGGGTCCTTAGACAGCCTGCCTGTCACTCTGACACCTATCTGTCCCTTGCACCTTGAGTTTTGACCCGTCATCTGGTTATAAATCTCACGCACAAGCACGCACACACACACACACACACTCCCCTCAGCTGTTCAACACACCCATTCTGAAATCCCAGGCTCTGGTTTGTCCATCCTGTGCCCCTGAACCTGCCGACCACCTACCCAGAGCAGTCACTCGAACCCCACCCAACAGCCCCACACACACATCTGGTCACAGTCACACTTCACCCACATCCACACTAGCCACAGAGTCTGCAGGGCCCTGAAGCCTGACAGAAAAATCACAGACACACTCTGACATTAATCAAAGACTCTCATAAATAAATATGTGTAAATCATATGCAAACCAGGTAGGAATTTACATCTCCTCTCTCTCTCTCTCCCTGATGAGTCAGCATCTCCAGACACCAGGAAGGCTGTCTGCTGCTCAGGAGGTTTAGGACAAGAGCCCTCAACATCCAAGGGAGCCCGTTGAATTCACTATCTCAGATCCTAGAATTTCCATGCTGTCAAATATAAATCATTTAATTTGCCACAATGCTTTCTCCTACACACTAGCTACAAAAAGCATTTAATGAGATACTATGTAAAGTGCTTAGAAGGGTCATTTGGTGATATGCACACAGTTTATCTACACTCTGCTTCATACCATCTCATCTAGCTTTCACAATAATAGCAATAATCATTACAACAATTATAAAAGTAATAGGTGTTCTTCTTTCTTGGAGGCTTCCACAACTTCCCGGTGTGCGGCCACAGAGGTTCAGTCTTCCACCCCCATCCCTCCAGGCCCTACCATTTCAGTGCACTCCAGCCTGGCTTCCTACTGCCAGAAACTGCAGCTTTGCCCGAGGGCTTCTGCTGATCTCCAGGAGGCTGCCCACCCCTCCCAGGGCAGGCCACAAGTGTTGGAGAGTCAGTCCCCACAGCAGAGAGTGTTACCCAGCCAGCAGAATGACAAGTGGCGGTCCTTCTTCACCTAGGGTAGAGCAGCCAGGTTTGCTCAGCACACTGATGCCCAATGGCCCTCTGCGGGACAGGAGCTAAGGGTTACTCACTCGCAGGGTAAAGCTCCAGCTGATGCTAGCCTCCCTGCCCCCTTCCGCTGTCTCTCCCCTATCCGCTCCCCACTGTTTCCTGGATCACTTCCCTGTGCTCTGCTTTGGGGAAAGCTAAACTAAAAGAACAGGTATGTCAAGCTCTTGTAGGGACCATAGGAAGCAAGAACGTGCCTTTATCTGGGACTGGGCATGCTAGTCACATCTCCACCAGGTCCTGCGACATCCCGTTTGGCTTCCTCCAGGCTTTGGCTCCTACTGCTCCCTCCTTCCTGCTCTGCTAGGATAAGTCAGAACTCCTGGACACCCAGCTAGCTCATCTTCGAGCGAAACCTCTCTATGCTAGGTGTGCAATGGGCTGATGTCATCCTGCAAGGCTCAGAGTTTACACAGTCCTCAAAGGCCTTTCTCAACCTGGAATCCACGCCCTTCCCACAACTCCAGTCTCCACTGAGGCCTCCTTACAGCTCTCGATAGAGTCTGTATTCAGTCTCTTTTCTTCTCTTCCAGAAAGTACTAGGCTTTCTGTGAGCAGGAGCCTGGTCCTTTTCGTGGTCATCTCTTCAGTTCCTGGCCCAAAACAGGAAATCAAAATCATCAGTGGAGGGCTAGCAAGATGCATCACAGGGGAAAGGAGTGTGCCACCAAACCTAATAACCAAAGTTCAATCCCCTGCACCTACATGCTACAAGAAAACTAACCTCCTCAGACACACATGTTCCCATATACACAGGCAAGCAGACAGACAGACAAACAAACAAACATACATACATACATGCATACATACATACACATACACCACGCACACACACCTAATACATACTTTAAAATATTAGTAAAAGAATCAATGTCCTGTGAAGCCGGACAAAGTGGTACATGCCTATATACCAATACATACAAAGCTGAGATAAGATCAAGTTTAGCCTGGGCTGAATACATACCTTTTCTTAAAAAGAAAAAAAAATCATTATATCCACGCCTATAACTATATGTTTACATAAAATACATCCATAAGTATATGTAACGAGCTGTCACTTTGGCAGATTAATTCAATCCTCCCAGCCTCAGTTCTTCATTTGTAAAACAAGGTAATTAATAGTTGCAAACATTGTTGTGAGGATGCAGCACCGGAAGGCCAGGTATGAGCAGTGAGCCCAGCACCTGCACAGAGTAAGCACTCAATAAACCCTGGCTCTGATTAAATACTGTGTGTATGTGCAGAAGGTTCTGGAAAGATAGCACCACAACACGAGTAGCTAGGAGAGGTGAGGCGGAGAGGCAGATGGAAGGCTTTCACTTCCTATTTCAGATACTTTGAGGGTAAAGAATCTTTACAAATGAGACTGTTTTCCTTTTATCAGCAGCAGAAACAAAGTTACAGATATTCCTATTGGCAGAGAGTAAAAGCTACAATGTCTAGACCATGTCTCAGGAGCCCTTCCTTCATAGCCAGCTCCGTCAGAATCATAGCCAGCTCCGTCAGAAGACTCCAAGCCCAACTCGGTGGGGGATACTCTCCAAGGAATGGGTATCTCTCTGATCCTGGCCAGATGCCAGGCAAGCCCCACCTCAGATTACTTTGCTCTACAGAAACTTACCTTGCTAATACCTTACTTATTTCCTCTCTTCCCAGATAAGCAAGGCCTAGGAGCCCTCAGCTTTCCCATCTGAGCTAAGTCGGGATCTGTATACTCCCTGGTCCCTGAGGGAAAGGTTCTGACCTGGGCCGGGACACTGTCATCTCCACTAGATTTAGCCTACCCAGCACAGAGGCTAGTATGACTGGGTTCGTGGCTGTCCTTGGTCTTCCCTGATTTTCTCTGCTCCTACTGGAGGACCGATTTCCTCTCTTACCATTCTATTCATCTTCATTTTGGTCGTGGATCAAGGCTATTAGGCAAAACCGAGCCCTAACAGGCCCCCCTCCTGGTGCTCTGGGTCCATTAACCAGCCCACTTTGGCTACAAGAAATGACCCAGTGTGAATAAGAAGATCCACTTGCTTCTGTGAAGCGGAAAGCCAGAAACTGCAATATCCTCTCGTCATCCCCTTTTTTAAAAGAACGCACTAAGCCAGGCATGGTGGCGCACACCTGCAATCCCAGAACCCAGGAAGCTGAGGCAGAAGGACCAGAAGCACCATTGATTCCAAGCCAGCCTGATTTACATAGCAAGATCAAGTCGCCAAAATCTAAGAAAATAAATAAAAGAACTTAAAAGAAGGAAGTAAAGTGGGCGCACCTTTAATTCCAGCATTGGACGCAGGAGGATCTCTCTGAATTCAAGGCCAGCCTGGTCTACACATCCAATTCCAGTCTAGCTAAAGGTACATAGTAAATGCAAAGCTAGCCTAGCACTGGCTCTATTTAAACGGAAAACAAGAAGAAAAAAACAAAATTATAGGTGTTTCCTATAAACCGGGAACTGAGTTGGGTCCTAGGGAACCTCGGTAAAAATGGAAGCAGTAGAGAAATAGACCACAGAGACCAGGGAGCATAGGCCCATATATGCTATCACAGAGATGGATTACGTAAGTGCTACAGAGACCATGTCTCCATCTGGAAAGGGAATTCTCCCAGTGCCAATGACCCCTGAGCCCAGACTTGAAGGGCATGAAGCAGAGAGAAACGAAGCATTCTGGGAAGAGAGATTCTAGTGCATACGGGCAGGAGGCAGAGGAGAACCTGGCTTCTTTGGGGACAGAACTGGTGCTTCTGTTTTCTTTTTTTCTTTTTTCTTTTTTTTTTTCGAGACAGGGTTTCTCTGTGTAGCCCTGGCTGTCCTGGAATTCACTCTGTAGACCAGGCTGGCCTCGAACTCAGAAATCCGCCTGCCTCTGCCTCCCAGAGTGCTGGGATTATAGGCGTGTGCCACCACCGCCCAGCAGGGGCTTCTGTTTTCGAAGAGACACAGGAAAGGACCTCCAGGTGCTGAGACAGAAAGCCATATGCCTGTCACTCTGCTCAGAGCCAAGTGCCATGGCTGAGCTGGGTCTTAGTGGGAACTCTGACGTCAGTCTACTCAAAAAGGATGACAGCGAAGCAGAAGCTTTCCAGACCAGTAACTAGCCGGAACCTGTCACTTCCCTTCCTGTAACCTTGGCTTCTGGGAGTCTTTGAGGTGCAGGCCCAAGGCACTGCAGATAAACTGAGGTACTCCACGGAAGAGCACTTCTCCAACAGTTAGGAGAATGGGGATGTGAGCCCTCCACGCACTGTTCTCAGTCACAGAACAAAATGAAGACCTCTGGGTGATTTCATCTGCAATGAGAACTCCATTCCCAGGCTCAGACAGGTATTGTTCTGAACCCAGCAGATGTCCCCAAGTTGGACACATGTCCAGAGCTCAAACAGACATTGCCCCCAGGCTGGGAAGATGTTGCATGAGGCCCAGACAGATGTTATGCCTGGTTCAAACACATGCCTTGAGCCCAGACAGAAGCTATCCCGGGGCCAGATAATGTGCTGGGCTCAGCCAGGTGTCCCAGCCTCAAGCAGATGTTGTCTCCAGCCCAGGCAGATGCTAGCTTAAACTCAGACAGATGTCTGCCACCAGAGATACATAAAGATGCTGAGAGGTCTCTAGAAAAATACCATTCCTAAATTTCCCGTTGCCTCTTCACTTGCTACCCCAAGGTCAAAGAAGGCCAGCAAACAATCCACAAAAGTCACCAAACTATACCCATGTCACCCGCCCCCGTCCCTGCCCCGCAAGTCCAGGCAGTCACTGTAGGAAAAGGCAGAGCCACACGGTATGGTGGAAAATGAGCTCCATGCACCACAGTATAGGAAGCCAGGGCTGTGTGTGCAGTGTCAGGTGATGACGATGACCAGGAAGGAGGTAGGGACATTGACCTCTCATTGTGGGACTGAAGCAGAGTCCTGCGACATCATCCCCATACTTTGCTCAGCACCCAAGCAATCTCATTCCTGAGTTATTTGAAAAGACTTGCTACCCCAACGCTCTAGTACATGAAATGAGTGTAAAAAAAAAAAAAAAAGACAAAAAGGAGCCCAGAGGCTGGTCAAGGGAAGCAGAGCAGGGAGAGGGGCCCATCAGCTTAGCCTTAGCAGGAAGATGATCTTCCTTCTCCAAGAGCATCTTGCCCTGGGTAGAAAAAGAATGTCCCCCCTGGTGGCCACAGAACTGCCATCAGGAAGTTAACATTTTGTGGATCTCCAGATCCGAGGGACAGCCTGGGGCCACAGGTAGAAAAGGCTCTATCTGTGGAGGGAACCTGATTATCCCACCCACTTTCTCTTTCTTTCTTTCCTTTTTGAAGTCAAATCACTTTACTCAGAGGCTTGGGGAAAGGCAGGAGGTCCACACTGCTGTCCTCCTTAGGGCAGACTTAGAGGTCACCCATCCTTTAATCACCATCAGAGGTCATCCTGCCCAGTTTATAAAGGGAGCTATGGAGAGGTCAAAGGCCACAGAGATCAGGATACTGAGACTGGCTCAGGATCCATAGGCCCCGAGCCAAGGTCCAGACAAAACCCAGGACCCTGACTTCCAGGAGCCGCTCTCTGAAAAGACTGGCAGAAGGGACAGAAGGCAGGCGTGATTGCATCCCAAACCCAGCCGGCCCCAAACAAAGACTCTAACTAAGCCCTTAGGTAGGAAGACATCCTAAGACAAGGCTCTTCCATCAGCTCAGGAGCTGGACTCTATCACCCTGTCCTTCCTGGCATCGCCGATTTGCAATGGCTCCAAGTGGTGCTTCTGCCCCCACACCACAAAGGCTTGCATATGCAACTGAGCCTGACCTCTGCGCTTCCAAGTCTCCCCACTAATGGTTAGAAGAAAGCTCAAGGGGCTCAGGGACCTAAGGGGAAAGCAGTCAGATTCAGCTGCCACCAAGAGACACTAAACAGGACTGCATCCCTCCTCCCTGCCCCCGCCCCCGCCCCCGCCCCCGAACCTGCCCCGAACCTGTGCTCATGAGTCACCGCGCAAGCGGCACTACCAGGGACATGGAACTAAACTGTAACAGTGTGTGCATCACTGTCAGGATGCTGACGGTGACAGCCTTCAGAGTGTAGCTGTGTTCACAAGGCAGCCTCTGTGGAGGTCTGTCTGTGACCTAAGGCTTTGCAGACTGGAGCTTGCTTAGCTCTGGCTCCTCCCTACGGAGCCCTCCCCCACCCCCACACACACCCAACTGCCCTGCAGCTCAAAGGCCCCCCACAGTGAGGGCCCCATCTGCTGGAGGCTCAGTGACCTGTGTCAAATGAGCAGGCGCTCGGTCACACTCCAGAGCCTGGAGGAGACTGGGCACTCTGGGAAAACTGAGAAGCTCCGGCCTGGGGGGCCGGCTGGGCAGGGGCCCCACGGGGGGAGCCCGGACTGGCAACAGTCTAGCTGGGGAGCTGCCCTGTACAGGCAAGAAGAGGAGAAGGGAGGGGAGGGGAAAACAAATAAAAAGAAAGAGCTTTCCTATGTCCTTGGGGCTAACATTGAGGACAGAGCAGGTGGACCAGACTCTGGACAGAGCACAGTCCCTTCCAGTTTTCTGGCCCCTTGTGCAGAACTGGTGGTTCATTCAGGGAGTGGATGAGGGTGTGGACATGTCTACTCTTTCAGCTGGGTAAGAGAGTTCATAGACACCAATGTGTACCTATTTGTGTGATAACACTGTGTGCCACTCAAGAATCATTGATATGCGGATGCTCACAGCCAACCACTGGACTGAGCACAGGAACCCCAATGGAGGAGTTAGGGGAAGGACTGAAGGAGCTGGAGGGGCCTTATCTGGCACCAATGGGAAGAGAGGCCCTTGGTCCTGTGAAGACTTGATGCCCCAGTATAGAGATGGGAGTGGGGGGGGGCGCACTCATAGAAGCAGGGTAAGGGGGGTTGGACTAAGGGGAATGCAGAAGGGAAACAGGGAAAGGGAATAACATTTGAAATACAGAAAATATCCAATCCAAAAAAAAAAAAGGAAGAATCACTGTGTTTGTGACCCCAGGGGCCTGTAGGTCTCAAATATTTTAGTGTGAGACAAGGAAGACCCATTCAGTCTACATGAGCTTTCTATATCTGACCCTGTTTGGACACTTACTTTATTTATCATCAGGCGTGGCTTTGTGTAACTGCATGTTTGGCCTACTGATGCAAGACTATATGTCCCTGTTGTGAATTGGTGTGTGTGTGTGTGTGTGTGTGTGTCCCTGTACAGATATGCAAAACTGTAGCTACATGCTCAGTATGTACGAGTGACCATCTCCTGGCATGTCCTCCCCAATCCGTGTGCACCAGCTAAGTGGTGCCTGACTGTCATGTGTACCCCATAGCTGTGCAGTATGCGTATAAAGAGGGCTTCTTCCTGAGACTGTGAAGGAAGCGATCCTAGAGCAGTACTTCTCACCCTTCCATGCTGCCTGCGACCCTTTTGATACAGCTCCTCATGTTGTAGTGATCCCTCAATCATTAAAGTATCCTTATTGCTACTTCATAAATGTAATGTTGCTACTGTTATAAAGTGTCATGTAAATATCTGTGTTTCCTGATGGTCTTAGGCGATTCGTGTGAAAGGGTCATTTGACTCCCAAAGGGGTTGTGACCCACAGGTTAGGAACCACTGTCCTAGAGAGATGAGACATTCTGGTACAGGTATCTACCAGGGGCCTATGAGGGGCCTCAATGTCCCATGCAATCACCAAGAATAAGAAGGAAAAGGATACCAAGATTTTCTACGGGAAACTTAACTCCTAGGAAAACTGGAACTCAAACCCATCTCACTGTAGACTCTACAATGTAGAAGGTCTAAAATGCAAGTTGAGAATTTCACCTTTCCTAGTTTATGCTGCTACTGACCCCTGGGGCAGCATCTACTTTGTACAGAAAGGACACTTAAATGACATTCTTTATCATATCCTCAGAGCAGTCCTAAGATACAGGCATTACTGTCTCCACTTTAAGATGGAGAAACCTCGGCTCCAAGAAGCAAGTGATTCAGTCTGCTTGGATATGAGGCTGGGGACTGCACCTTGCTGAATAACAACCTCAGAGCTGGGGTCCTGCTTTCCTGAGGGTAACCCTCCTCCGTTCAGCACAGACCAGGGAACATAGCTTCCAGGCAGCCCTGACCTGCTCACAAGCACGGCCAGAGACAAGGCTGTAGGCCATCTTTACCCTGAAGGCCAAAACTGCTACTTCTTGCAAACTACAGCAATGGTGGGGAAAGAAGGAGTGGACCGGCATGAGTAAGCCTAGCTCTCTGCTCCATCCTCTGAGGATGATGTCATTAGCTCCCCCAGGAGTTAAGGCACAGGCCAAATGATGGACAGACAGTGCCATGCTCGTGCCTCTCTGTTCCTTGAGCCACAGCGGTAACCCCAAATCTGTATAGCATAGGATGTCTGCTGTCCAGACATTTCCCATCTCCCTGCAGGATCGGGGTAGATGTATAGACTCTCAGACTGTCAAACACAGAAGAGGAAAGAAGGTAAATTCGTCCAAACCCCATAGCCCACTGAGGAAACAGTTAGTTGCCCACCTAGTAGGACTGTAACAACAGAAAAGAGCAAATAAAAGCCCTTCGTGTGGGGAGCAGGTGGGCACTCTCACTGTCTCATACCATTCCCTGTTCACTTTAGGGAGACAGGAGGACTGTAATTTATTGTCAGCCCCAATTTGCAAAAAGAAAAACCAAATTTAGAGAGAAAAGACTGAAGTACTCGAACTGGAGGACAGAGGAAGCTATAGCTTGAGTCCAGTCTTCAGGCCTGGTTAGGACTGGTGTGAGAGCTTCATCTGTAAGAACTCACGCCTTGGTCCTACACTCGGGTCTGGGAGAAAGCTTACCCAGGTGCGTGGACCAAGAGAACTTGGGCTGCCTCAGGGTGACTGCTTCGTGGGCCAAGATCCAGGAAAACCCAGCATCCTTGCCTGGGTTCAGACACAAGAATCCATCACAACTCCTGCAGCTAGAATGGGAGCTAAAGATGCCTGTTCGGGACTGTAGCCAATAGTCAGACAACCCTGACCTCTTCCATTCTTTCCCCTGAGGGCTAGCAGGTGCCAAGCTTGGGACATCCAGGGCTCAGAGGACAGGGTAACTCTTGTCACTGTCAACTGTCTCCCAGCCACCCTTAGATCATCCACACAGCAGCTGCCTTCAGAGCCCTTGTCTTTTTTCTTCAAATACATAGGCTTCATTCTACAGTCCCGAGTGGACTCCTGTCCGGTGAGGTCCTAGCTAGGCCCCCAGTTCAGCACCCTGGAATCTTTGAATCACTTTGAAGGGTCTAGCAGTGTACGGAAGCCCAGCACTGGAATAGGCAGAAGTATAGAAGCATGCAGAATAAGGAAGCACACACCAGCTGCAACTGAGGCCCTCCTCCACTCGGGAGCCTGAGGAGAGACGCAAAACACGGACAGCGATGAACAAGTTGGGCGCAATCCACTGTCCACTTCTCCAACAAGGATACCTCAAACGCAATTCCCTATCAGACAAGCCCGAGTTGGCTCCACGGGAGACTAGACAGCTAGCAGCTGTCAGCCTGCACATTGGATTTCCGAAGTGCCCAACTGTCCTTCCCTAAGTCAGTCCACTCACCCTATCCTGCAAGTTTCCGGCTGGCATGACCCCACCGTAACCAGCGCCATCGACGGACCACCGGTTCAAGCTGGGAGGAAACAACACAAAAAGGCTACAGCAGCGCAGGACAGGGTCCACTGTCCATCCCCCACCCACTGGTGGCGCTTTCTCTGGAACCAGTCTCCACCTCGAGGTTCTCTCATTCCAGAACCCCGGAGCCCAGCTGCTTCCTGGAGCTCGCATCTCCGCGTACTGGCTCTGCGGCTCGCTGTCCTGGCTCAGCACTGCCCACGCGGTACTCACCTGGCCTCGGTGCCCAGAAAAAGGAAGGTGAGCTTGCGAGAGGCGTGAAGCCCGAGCCGAGCCGACTCTGTCCTTGCCTGCTGCACTTTCAGGACCGCAGAGGTCCAGCTAGTTGTGACACTGAGTCTAGAGGGAGAAGGAGGAAAAACCGAGACCGTGGGAGAGCGCGATGCGACCTGGCAGCCGCAGGAGGCGAGGCCACAGAGGTGAGCAGCAGCGCGGTACGGAGCCGGGAAGCCACGCCGCCTCGCTCTCGCTGCAGCCCAGACTCGCGGGATCCTGGCCCGCAGGCAGCGGCGCAGCGCAGGCGGGAGCTCGGAGCCTGAGCGCCTCCCGGAGCCCGCAATCCCCCGCCCGCCACAGTGGGATGCGGGCGGAAATTGAGCTTGTGTGGAACGTGGGGGACCGACCCGGCTCCGAGTCTCCCGCGCTGCGGTGAGAGCGGGGCCCACGCAGCCGGGACCGGAGGGGGTGCGGTCCCAGTGCCACCCCCGCGCCACTCCCCACGTGGCGGCCGCGCCCCCGGGGCGTGAATGTGTACGAGGGCGGTGTGTGTGGGGGGGTCATGAATGAAGCCCCAGCGGCCAATCAGCACTGCCGGCGCGCGGGACCCCGGGAATGAGACCCAATAGCGAGCTCTGGGTTGCAGGCCCGGGCGGCGGGCGGGCACCGGGGGCGGAGGCCGGGGCCAGGAGGCGGGAGGCGGCTCCGCGGGCAGCCAATGGGCGGCGGGAGGGGTGGGGCTCTGGAGCGCCCAGCGGGTCCCGGCTTTAAGCCGGCGGAGCGCGGCGGCGGGGCCCGCAGACGGAGCGAGGCGGCGGCGGCGGCGCGGCGCAGGGCGCGGGGCGGCATGGCCACCACCGCGCAGTATCTGCCGCGGGGCCCCGGCGGCGGAGCCGGGGGCACCGGGCCGCTCATGCATCCCGATGCCGCCGCGGCGGCGGCAGCGGCAGCGGCGGCCGAGCGGCTGCACGCGGGGGCCGCGTACCGCGAAGTGCAGAAGCTGATGCACCACGAGTGGCTGGGCGCGGGCGCGGGCCACCCCGTGGGCCTAGCGCACCCTCAATGGCTACCCACGGGAGGAGGCGGCGGCGGCGACTGGGCTGGCGGCCCGCACCTGGAACACGGCAAGGCAGGCGGTGGCGGTACCGGCCGAGCTGACGACGGCGGCGGCGGTGGCGGTTTCCATGCCCGCTTGGTGCACCAAGGGGCGGCCCACGCGGGCGCGGCATGGGCACAAGGCAGCACAGCGCACCACTTGGGCCCCGCCATGTCGCCGTCGCCCGGGGCCGGCGGGGGTCACCAGCCCCAGCCGCTCGGGCTGTACGCTCAGGCGGCCTACCCCGGTGGCGGCGGCGGCGGCCTGGCCGGGATGCTGGCGGCGGGAGGAGGCGGCGCGGGACCCGGCCTGCACCACGCGCTTCACGAGGACGGCCACGAGGCACAGCTGGAACCGTCGCCACCACCGCACCTGGGTGCACATGGACACGCACACGGACATGCACACGCGGGCGGCCTGCATGCGGCGGCCGCACACCTGCACCCGGGCGCAGGCGGTGGTGGCTCGTCGGTGGGCGAGCACTCGGACGAGGATGCACCCAGTTCCGACGACCTGGAGCAGTTCGCCAAGCAGTTCAAGCAACGACGCATCAAGCTGGGCTTCACCCAGGCCGACGTGGGACTGGCGCTGGGCACCCTCTACGGTAATGTGTTCTCGCAGACCACCATCTGCCGCTTCGAGGCCCTGCAGCTGAGCTTCAAGAACATGTGCAAGCTTAAGCCGCTGCTCAACAAGTGGCTGGAGGAGACCGACTCGTCCAGCGGCAGCCCCACCAACCTGGACAAGATCGCGGCGCAGGGCCGCAAGCGCAAGAAGCGCACGTCCATTGAGGTGGGTGTCAAAGGCGCGCTAGAGAGCCACTTTCTCAAGTGTCCCAAGCCGTCTGCGCACGAGATCACCGGCCTGGCCGACAGCCTGCAACTGGAGAAGGAGGTGGTGCGTGTCTGGTTCTGCAACCGGCGGCAGAAGGAGAAGCGCATGACCCCCGCGGCCGGCGCGGGCCACCCGCCCATGGACGACGTTTATGCGCCTGGGGAGCTGGGGCCTGGCGGGGGCAGCGCGTCGCCACCCTCTGCGCCCCCGCCGCCCCCGCCGGCCGCGCTGCACCACCATCACCACCACACACTGCCCGGCTCCGTGCAGTGACCCTGCAGACTGAGTTCCCCGCCGGCGCAGCGGTGCCTCCGGCGCGCAGTCAGCGCGCGCGCGCGGCCTGGACTCTTTTTGTTGTTTATTCGGTTGCTTTGGATTTTACAAAAAGAAAAAAGAAAAGGAAAAAAAAAAAGCCCAGAAACTTTTAAACAAAACCAAACACCCGGGACCGACCCCTCTCTCCGGCGAGCGGCGAAAGGCGGCCGAGAGGCTGTGTCGCCCGAGTCCCGGGAGAGAGCAGCGAAGATCCAGAATGCGCCAACTCACTCTGGGCGCCCTGTGCCCACTGCCTGCTCCCTATCCCCATCCCCTCGACGACCCCCGCCCCTGCCCCCGGGCTGTTCGGGGCCGGATCCCGGCAGCGGCCTCCCCACAGCGAAAGGTAACCCGGTGCGGGGTTAGGGATTCCCCGGGAGAATAGACGAAGAGAGGAGAGTCCCCAGCAGCTCGCCCGGGCGCGGACTCCCTGTAGCCTGCAGGTCACGGGTGGGGGGCTGTCACTTTATTCTTAACGCGCCTCTTCTCTCTCACCCGGACGCGCCCCACCCCCTCACCTTTTCTCCGGGCTTGGTTTTTTACGGTTTTTATTTATTCGTGGAGCTTCTCGGCTCCTGGGGTCCTTCTAACTCCGCCCGCGCCCTTAATTTAAATCGCTGTATACTGTATTTATCGGGGCCCCAGAGGGGAGGCCGCGAGAACCGCATCTGTGTATAAAAGCAGGAACTAGCCAAAGCTTTAATCTAGCCTAATTTATTTTCCCTTTTCTTCCCCTCTCCTCCTTCAAGAACGCAAAACAAAAGCAAAAACAAAAAAAAAACTAACAAAAAATTTTTGAGTGTTCATTTTCCGTTTCGTTTTACCCGAGCCTTCGGCTCGGTTCCTGGCCTAGCAAAGAGGGTCTGCGCTCCCACGCACACCCGGGTGGGAAGGGGCATCTCCACCCGCAAGACCGAGCACGCATCGCGGGCCACTGCTTCCCTGCCGGGCCCTGCCCCTCCTGGCCTTAACGAACGAAACTTAGAAAAGTTGGAAATATTTTTTAACTAGCTGTAGAAATCAACCGTTCCCCCAAGAACCTTGCGCCTGCTTCCCTTCCACTTCCCCCTGCTCTCTCTCCAGCCACCGCGGGATGCTGGGGGAACCCTGGGGAGAAATTCTCCAAATTTGGGGTGAGGTGGGAACCATGTAAATATGTGAGATATGTACACACTGGGGTGGGGGAAGAAACACTTTGTGCTTGGTTTTTATTTTTTTGGTTTTCTGGGTTGTTCTCCCTCCCCATCCTAAAGGGTTTTGTATGCCCGACTAAACCGAAAAAGATATTTTAATATGGTTTCCTAATTTCTGACCCATCGCTATTTATTTTCTGGATGTGTCTGGAGCTTCCCTCTTCCCCATGTCTTCATCTATTTGTTAAGGTTTGAGCTTAAATTTTGTTTTGTTTTGGGTTTTTTTTTTTATTAGAACAATGTTTTGGTCCACTCTCTTTGTATCTTTATTGCAAAAAATAATAATGTAGACTGGGAAGTTCCCTTTATATTTATGTTATAGTAAATATTTTATTACTCACATAAACATGTACCCCAGGGCTGTGTCCTGTTCTCTTTACTGCTAGGGCTGGGCTTGTTTTGCAGGAAGCGGTGAGATTCCCCTGCCTACTCCTCTCTCCTGGAGTTCTGGGCTCTGAAAGGAAGGGAGACACCAGCATTCTCGGTCAGTAACAGGACTGCCTGCCTGTTGCTTGGTCAGCAGTTGGGCACCTGGCCCAGGTACAACAGTCTAGCAAGAATCACATCCTGTTCCCATTGATGTCTAAGACCAGACCAGGGCCTAGGACAGTAAACCCTTGCTTGATAACATGGAACCTGGGGTCAGCCAAAGAAGCAGCTCACCTCTTCCTGGATTACCAGCCTTGTTTCCCTTGCCTGACGCCCCAACTTTGATCTCACCTTGTGTTCCATGAATGCGATCCAAGCCAGGTTTTAAAAGGTATAGGGCAACTAGAAGCCTAGTCAGGTTCTTCCTTACCCCAGCCGGCTCTCCATCCAAACAAATGGTACCCAAGCCGACCTAGAGACATTGACCCTCTGAGGTCCATTCAGTGGTCCCACAGAACTAAGTCGGCTCGGGAGGGAGTCCTGCCTTTTTGTTTTGGGCAAAGCAAACCCACCGGTCCCATACATTCTTAGAAGTGGGGCCATAGACTGCTGCCGGAAAGGCTTGGCATCTCTCCTGGGTAGATAGATACCCAAGAACAGTAGGGAGGGAGAGATGAGTTTGCTGGTGGAAGGGAAAACCAACCTTCTGAGACGGTCTCCTGTTTCTGAAGCAGCATCCCCCACAAAGTCTCCATACTGGGGACAGGTAGGTTCTCAGTTCAGCACAAAACCAAAACTAGCATCCTAATCAAAATTCACCAGCCCCCTTTAAAACAACCCTTCCCATTTCTTCCATAGCAGTTTTTTTGCCCTTCTCAGGAGAAATAACAAAGTTCTTACTCTTTGTGGAGCAAGGCTTGACCACACTGTGGTTCAGCTGGGGAGAAAGTTGTAGCCCGGGTGAAGAGGTATGTAGGGGCCTGCGGACCTGCAGAGCTGCTCAAGTCTAGGGCTTAGGAAGCCCTTGGCTCTAGCTGGTGGACTGGGTGATACCCAGAGTCAGGTATTCCAAGACCCCAAACCTGTGGTCTTTAGCTGGGCGGGCACATCAGGATAACATACGAAACTTTGACACCATCCCAAAGTCCTCCCCTTCCCCTACTTCTTCACCCCTAGATTTGTCCCTGACTTGGGGGGAGGGGAAGGTTGTCCCAATATGGAAGTAAATGAAACTTGGCTTTCAGTCCCTGCCAGCCCAGAGTCTCTGCAGGTTTTGAAACTGGAAAGGCCTTTCACAGGCCTCTTGCCTACAGTTGACACCAATTGATTGATTGATTTCCTAATTGTCTGCTTAATCTTGTACAAGAGGGTGGGCTTATTATTGGGGCAAGTCAACTCAAAAATAGCAAAACAATGCAGCCTCCCAAGAACCAGCAGCAGCTGAGGGATAGAACAAAAAGGAGGGGGAGGGAGAAGATCTTGCACTGCAAGGATTTGGCTTAATGAGATAGCAGCCTGGGATTGCTACCCTGCTCCAGACAACCTAGGAACCTAAAGTCCTAATCCTTTGACAGAATAGTTGAAGAAAGGCACATCAGTTGTGGGCTTCTGTATTTCTTGTATGTGGGTCTACCCGCCTGCACCAGAGTTCTTCAGACTTCTGTTTGTCCAGAGAAGTGCATCCTTTCATTGCAAACTTGGAGTTTCTGAGGCCGTGTCTCACCCTTTACACTCAAAAGTTATTTCCTGTAATCGCCAAGCCACAGGTCGGTTGAACTTGATTGGTCTCGTGAGGAACCTGCTGATACTTGTGTGTTCTGCTGTGTGTGTGAAAATCTGTGATTGGTCCCAGAGCCACGTGGTATGGGGGAATCCATAGTATACTGGGAATCTGATCTAGAGCATTTGCAGGAATAAGGGACTGTTAAACGCTAGAAAGAAGGAAGATAGCCGTCATCATTAAGGTAAACCCAGGAGGTCCCCTGTCTTGAGCACCAAGCACTTTGCCGTTCTCCTCATCGCCTGCCCCAGGTTACACAGGCTTCTCCAAGCCATCATCCTTTGTTCTTAGAATCCAACTCAGTGTCCACAGGTCTACCCAACTCCTAATCACAGCTTGGAGCTCCTTGGAAGTTTCTAGACAGGCTCTAGGTCTGCGGAAGAGAAAATAAACCAATGTGAGCCACCTAGGGCCAATCTTCCTTCCTGAACTTTCCACAGCAGTACTTGAGTCCCAGAAAGGTGAGTCACTTGGCAGAGCGTACTTGGGAGGGGGTCATCTAGCTCAGCTACTCCCCTAAGTTTAGCCAAGAGGATCTTGCCAGAGTTTCATGTTAGAGACACTTCAGTTCTGTCCCTGCAGTTTCTCAGGTCTCAAGGACTCCCTAGTGCTGCTCAAGACTCCATGTGGGAGGACTGCCCTCTATTGGTCCCTGAGCTGGGACATGACACCCAGTCGCCAGAATGACCTATTTGTTGCGCTTGCCTTCCTCCCAAGTCAGCTTCAAGGTGACGACTGGTAGGCTTTGCCCACTAGAGCAGAGGTGAGTTCAGGCCCCAAAGGAAGCAGTCCTGTTTCACACGCAAATATGCTAGTTTGTGACCCTTCCCTTCCCCTCTACCACCCTGCCCACCCACACAGCCATGCTCAGAAACCCACTACCACATGCTGCCTGCCTCTTTCACCTCTCCTGCTCACACACATCCCCACCAGCGTGTGCGCACACACACACATACAGAGGCTCACCTGCACCACTGTTCAGCCATCCAGACCCAGCTTTCTCATGGTTGGTCCAGATACCTGACCCACGTACTATGTACTATTTGATTAAACCCATATTACCATCCTCTGTCACATTTAGCCAGACCCTTTCAAGGTTTCTAAGCACTCACCCCACAAACCACTTTCCAAATACATCTCCCCGTCCATCATTGCCCCAGCTCCTCCCAGATCTCTCTCTGCTCCTTTCAGATAATTAAAGTTAGGCTGTGTGTTTGTATGTATGTGTGATCTTATTTTTCAAACACACACCCCCACACATACATATGCGTGTATATATACAAACACACACAGCAATTAGCTCCAGCCTCCACCATCATGCTCGAACAGTAAAACCTAGTTATGCATGGGTCCTCGTGGGCCCCTGTGATGAACCCAGATTCACCTAATCATGGGCTCCTGAGCTCTATCTCTCTCTCTCTCTCTCTCTCTCACACACACACACACACACACACACTAGCATTTCATAAAGTAATACCCACCGTATACTACAAGAATATAAGCTACCCCTGCTTCCCACCTCTCTTCAGAGAATCTTAATGGACTCTCCTCAAATGACCCAAGGACCAGGAGCACTGAGCTTACAACCCTTCCCCTGCCCACCCCATCTCCAACCACACAGCAGTGGACACAGCTTCCTGCTGAGCCTGACCAGGGTGGGTCTGGGTTTTATTAGGCTGCAGAGACAGCACGGAGGCATATGGTCTCGTACACAAGAAATAATGTTCATGTTAAATCAGACCTCATGCATAATGCATGGTGCCTGATCTCACATTATTTTGGGTGTTCGTCAAAATCAGTGTGCTTTCTTGTGAGGACTCCTGAAAAGAAGGGAAAAGAGCATTTGCTAATTGCATCCACAGCCGGGACCCAGGGATCCCAGAGAGTGCCGTGGGAGCCTCCTCTGCCCCACATCACCCACCAGTGAGTGGGTCCTGTCCCTCTCTTCCACCCTATCTTCGCACTTGGAAAGAGGGCTTGCCTCGGGTTTGTAGCAGGCATAAGGCCCCGTGTTATTTTTATTTCTTTTCTCTCGGCTCTCCGTCCCTGGAGGGTTCTGGGGAATAGCGGTGGCTCCGTTGCTCTCTCACACCCGATTCATTTGCCGTTTTATGAACTCCCGGTTGATTCATCGCCTCCCTAAGTCAATGACTCACTCCTGATGGCTTTTCAGAAATCCTTCTTGAAGGGCTCCAGATTATTCAGCTCTGAGCGAGAGCCTGAGCTGAGGTAGACCCAGACCTTGCACTGTGCAGTCCGTGCTCCCACGGCCTAGAGTCACCCTGCTTGGGTTTTGCGGAAGCTGAACTGGGGAGGAGGGGGTACTCCCCCCATGCAGAAGCTGGGAGAACCTACCCAAGCATCGGAGGGCCAGATCTAGCCTGTGGCAAAGCTCCCTTCGGCATCTGTGGATCACCTGCCTTCTGTCATCACCAACACTCCAAGAAACTTACAGTGGCTGGGGAGGCAGAGCACAGTCGTGGGACCTGAACCAGCAACTCACATTTCCAGGCCTCAGTTTCCCCAGAATGATGCCAATGATCATTCTGTACTGTAGAGTTGTTTTGAGAATTAAGTGGGATAATGCTCACAACAGTTAGCATAAATGATGAATAAATCCAAGTTGTTTTATTTGGAGGCCTGGGCTCAGAAGTTAGCGTTCAGGGAAGAACACCATAAGATAATGGCCTTTGACCAGGGACCCCGGTTTTGGTTGTTTTTTTGTTTTGTTTTGTTTGGAATTGGTTTATTTATTTATTTATTTATTTATTTATTTTGGACACAGGGTTTCTCTGTGTAGCCCTGACTGTCCTGGAACTCACTCTGTAGACCAGGCCAGCCTCGAACTCAGAAATCTGCCTGCCTCTGCCTCCCAGAGTGCTGGGATTACAAGCGTGCACCACCACTGCCCGGCAAAAAAGCAACTAGGGACCCCATTTTTATCAAAGACACTTTTATATAATATATACCCATCACTCACCTTATGCTCTGTATTGGGTAACTGCGTCACACAATATAGCCCCATTTTATAAAAGAGGAAGCAGCTGCCCAGAGAGTATTAGCTTAGTCAAGGCAGCAAGATTCCTAAGTGCCAGCAATTGAAATAGAAGCCATTTTATCCGACTCCTGAGCCCCTGTTCTTTTTATGCTAAGGCCAATGGCAAAAACAGTAGTCAATGCTGAGTGTTTGTTCAAAGCAGGGAAAGGAAAGCTCCAGAACTCGGGCGTGGAAATTGGGAATCAAGGGTGTTAGCACCAGCTCAATGGCTAAAATCTACAGCCCCTTCTCCGCTACCCAGAATCAAATAAATCCCATGAGGCTAAAGAAAGTTGAATAACTTGCCAAGTTCGTTAGGAAGTCCTCCTGATTGGCCCTCTCCAAGCCTCCATATCACTGAGCAAACATGTTGTAGCCAAAGATGGAGACCTAACATCTGCCCAGGCAATTTACCCTGGTGGTCCTACCCACTAGTCAGAGTCTTCCAGAAAGTTCCTTAAGCCCTCCATACCTGGGTTACCTCTTCTATAAGTGGGGATAACAACAGCATCGACTCCACAGAACTGCAGTGAGGACTTGATGGTTGAGAGGATGTATAGCATGAACATTTGGAGCCTGGCACGTCGTGAGTACACATTAAATGTTAGCTGTAAAAAATAATTTTATATGTACAGTGCATTATTGCTGAGCTGTTTCAGAAAAAAAAAAAAAGTCAAGTGCTTCCCCTAACACTCCTGCCTAGAAAATGATTTCATTCATAAAACCACTCTAGGATAATTAGGTCTAAAATCTCCATCCCCATTCCACAGGTGAGGACACTGAGGACCAAGGATAGTAAAGGCTTTTCTCAGAGGGACCCAGGAAATCAATGATAGGTGTAGCTTTTAAGACTATTGCCTAGTTCCATTGTGTGGCAAGCCCGATTCCCCAACCATGTCTTCTGAGGTTTTAATACTAAACCCTGTGTACCAAGGCTTTGTACTGGGCTCTGCAGAAACAGCACCCAGAGGCCTTAAGCTGGACCATGAAGAATGGATGGGGGTTTGCTCAGAAGTCCCTGGGTCCAGGCCTGCCCAGAGACAGGTCCCTCAGCCCCTGAACCCTCAGACCATATCCACTCACCCCTCCTGGATCCTGAACCTTTCCACCTTTCCCACCCAATTCAGGATGTTCCTCTAGCAGACTGCAGCACATTTTTGACCCTAGCACAAAAGATTCAGTGCAGGGTCGTGGCCTCTAAACCTGATGGGGTCACAAACTATAAGATTAAAAGTCTGACTGAAGGTCAGGTCTCCATGACTGGTTTTACTGCAACCCTAGCCAGAGGTTCACCAGAGGTTAACCAGCCTCAGAAACTTGAGGTCACCAATTGGATCGTTTGTCACCTTGGATCTCAAACTAGGAAATAACCATTTTATCCCCCGTCCGTTGTCCAGCCCTCGACTCCATTTACCAAGCCTTTGCATGTGACCGTTCATCCGGCTACCCCAAAGCTACCTACTTATTCAGCTGCCCACCTGTCATCTGCCATCCGTTCATCCAATCATCTGGCTTAATGGATGTCAGGACCAGTGGCCTCCAACCTCACATGCTTCCAGCTAGGTCTCGTTCCCTTCCTGCTCCTCAGCCATATAGGGTAGGTGTTTGAGAAAGCGGTGGAGAGGGTAACGATGAAATCCGTTGTATCTGTGAAGTTGTATGTGTCAAAGTGCTGGGACTTTCCACACTCCACTCCTTTCCCCAGGGCCCCAAAGAAGCTAGAGTCGACTCAGCCTGTGACAAAAGTCTAGATGGCCTTAGGATTCCCCTTAGCTCTCATTTCTTACCCCAGGAATGTCAAGTTCTGAGCTAAACTAAACGTTAAGGGGTTTCAAAGGTCACCGGGGAGAAGCTTAACAACATAGTCTTTCAAGGCGAGCGCTGGATTGCCTTTTTCTATCCCAGCCCTGTCAGTACCTGGATGTGTACTCAGAACAAACCCCTGCTGCATCCACCACCTCAGCTCCTACCAGTACAATATGGGGGTCCCGGCAGTTTTGAGGATGTTGCCTGCCTTCTAGCCTGGGTGGGCCTGCTTCTTTGACAATGGGGCTTCTCTGACCAGCCCACACAAGAGGAAAGATAGGAGATGACGCGGTTGGTTGGTGTTCAGGGCCCTGAGGACTCAGCTCTAGCTATTCAGCCCCCCTCCCCTGACACAAACAATCTTCAGTTACCTCCCCCTCCTGCTCCCCAGAATCTGGGCACAGCTGGAGCCTGCTGTGCCCTAGCCACCCCATGAATCACCCCTCTATGGTGCCCGGGGGAGTGGTCCAGGGAGCATCCTACGCTCCACGAGGAGTGAGGGCCAGAACTGCAGCCCTCAAGCAGGCAGTGTCCACAGAAACAATGGAGGCCTGTGGCTAACAGCCGGAATGCAGCTATTGTCCTGCCCTGGCCCCCAACCCCAAGGCCTCAGGTCCCCAGGCCAGGCAGGCTGGCGTGGATCAGTGCGTCAGACTCTTGTGTACCAGGGCTGGGCACACATGACCTGCTGCTTACCTTCTCTGGATAGGCAGGAGGGTAGGCGAATGGGCCAGACCCCACCTCCACAGCCAACCTCACAAAGGATCCCCCTGCACAGAATGAGATGGGACCCACGGGAGTAAAGGCAACCTCCAACCTACTCATCCCTAGGATACTTGAGACTAGCAGCTCTGAGACCCAAGCTATACATCACAGTGGGGAGGAGACCACATTAGAATAATGCAGGATTAGAGTGGGGTTGCTATAGCGACGTATTAGGGCAATACATCTAGGGAGCCCCAGCCCCTTGGTGATGTATGGCTCTGCTCAGCTGTGGGGAGCAGGGGGAGGGGACCTGTCCCGCCCCTCCAAGGGAGAGCAGACACCAAGCAGTCTTCATTGGAGGAGAACATCTGCGTTAGACACTAAAAATAAGCATCTGAGGACCCTGTCAAGACTGAAAAGTATACCCTGCCAACCCCCACCGTCCTGCATATTCAACTTCGTGTCAACTTCAAATCTCAGCTCTAACCTTAGCCTCAGCCTTTGCCTATGTTCCATTCCTAACTCCAGCCCCCCACCAGGCTCCAACATTTGCTTCATTGCTAAGGACTAGTCCCATCCTGGGTCCCTTCTTTGTCCCTGGGTCAAGAAAGGAACAGAGCCAGGCCGCAGTGGCCTATATCTTTAATTCTAGCCCTTGCACTTGGAGGCAGAGGCAAGCAGATCTCTGTGAGTTCAAAGCCAGCCTGGTTTACAGAACAAGTTCCAGGACAGCTAGGGTTATACAGAGAAACTGGAGAGAGAGGAAGGTTGGAGAGGAAGGGGGAAAAAAGGTTGGGAGAGAACAGAAGAGAAGGAGAGGACAAGCTCTTGGAAACCTCCCTAGGGAAGTTCAGGGCATCCATCTTAGGCATGTGACCCTCCTTGCCCAGCAGTGGCCTCTCTGTGCTGACAGCTGGCATCCCATCACATCTAGTCCAAGTCTATCTAGCTTCCCTGTGTATGACCTCAAGGCCACAGAGAGGTTGTACAGGTGGACCTGATGGAGAAAGCTGAGGAGGAGGAGGAGGAGGAGGAGGAGGAGGAGGAGGAGGAGGAGGAGCAGGAACAGGAGGAGGAGGAAGAAGAAAGGAAAAGGAGAAGGAGAAGAAGAAAAGAAGAAGAAGAACAAGAACAAGAAGAAGAACAAGAAGAAGAACAAGAAGAAGAGGCTGCCAACAAAGACAGACTCAAAACCAACCAACCAACCAACCAACCAACCAACCAACCAACAGCAAAAAGAACCCTTTCACTTTCAGATAATGCTTGTATAGGTATTTGACATATGGCAGGCTGCCTTCTAAGCTCACATTCAAATCATTTGTACTGGCTTGCCCACCTCTGAAGTCCTGAACCTCAACACCTTAGGGACATCAGGGGAACATTCTCTAGAGACAACACCCACTGCTACACTTACCTCAGAACTGTAGTGAGAGGAAGAAGAAAGCAAAACCTGTCTCAGATCCAGCCCGGCTCTCTTGACTTCTCATGTGTACTCCATGTATGTGTTGTGTATGGGCATGTGTGTTGAAGTGCATATGTGTGCAGGGTGTGTGTGTGTACATGTGTGTGTGTGTGCGCACGCCTTGCTTCCTCATTAAATACCTTTTTAGTTTATTCATTGAGTACAATAATTATACAACTCCCCCAAATTCTTCTGGGTATTTGTTGTTGTTTTTGTTTGGTGTGTTTTGAGACAGGTTCTTGCTGTGTGATCCAGACTGGCCTTAAACGGATTCTCCTGTTTCAGCCTCACAGGTACTGGGATAAAAGTGTGAGCTGCCATGCCAACTTTATCCCTTTTTATGTTTGAAATAACACTGAGGTCCTGTCTCAGCCTGGGCTCCTGGATGAAACAAAATGTGTCCACAAGACCCAGCCTCTGTCACTGTGTCTCCTGAAGAAATAAAAAATGACCCAGACCAAAGCATGAGACAGAGTAGAAGGCCCTTTGAATAGCCTAGTCCCTAGTGCTAGCCCCCGGAGAAGCCAGGTCTTCATTCCTGATTGAGAACTCCCAGAGGTGATTCTCTCTCTCTCTCTCTCTCTCTCTCTCTCTCTCTCTCTCTCTCTCCCTTCCTCTCTCTCTCCCCCCCTTCTCTCTCCCTCTCTCTCTATCATTCAGCCCACATCCACTCTCACACGTGGTGGAACAGAAGGCTGAAAGGAAGGTTGTGGGAGGGCAGAGTGTGTGCCCAGAGGGCAGCTCCTGGGGTCGGGCGGCAGGGTGCCAGGGTACTGAGTGGGCAGGAGACCTCATGGCTTCCTCTCTTCTCTAGCCAGCGACCAAAGGTCAGCTCAGGCGGCTTAGCCACGTGCAGTCCACCCACAACTCCGGTCAGGTCATGTGAGACCAGGACTGAGGCTTTGTCAACACTCCATTGTCTCCCAGAGCCCAGCCTGTGTGGTAAGGGGAAAATCCTCTCCAGCCCAGGCTAGCTGGTAAATCTCCAGCGCCTTGATAACGCCCAAAGAGATGCCTCTGCTTAGGAGGCCTTCTAGCATGATCATGATCAAGATGATGATGATGATATTGACGATGATGATGATGTCATCGTCGATGCCCAGCAGGACCCCATTCACTTCACACTATCCTCAAGAAGTGGTGAGGAGGGGCCTCCGTTGGCATTGAGAGAGGGAGCGAAGGGAAGAAGGGCCTTCTTTCCTCTGTTCTCCTAGGGGCAGATACGCCACCATGTGACCCCAGCCCCCCACTTCACCCATTCCACAGATGCTCTGGGGGCAAAGAGAAAGCAGAGAAGGCTGAAGCATGGCCCTGAAGGTCATCTTGCACGTCAGCATCGGGAGGGGCCCCGGAGCCCCTTGTGTCCTGGCTCCCAGCCTGGACCACAACACAGGCTCCATTGACTCCCGTGTACCCTCTTTCCCAAGATGCCCACAAAGTCATGGGCTCATGGTTCCTAGCCACAGGCTCCACCCAAGAAGAAGGCCAGGGTTGGCCAGAAGGACATATACTGCACCTGCACAGGTGTCTCGCAAGTCCAGGCTGAAGGTGATGGCCAACCTGTAAGCCTTGTCCTACCTAGTCTGACATGGAGTCAAATGGAGACCCAGCTAGGGCACATTCTCTGCCAATGCCATCTGCAAACCAAAGTCCTATGTATAGTTTAACGCTAGCCCCTGACTCAGCCCCTATCACTGAGATGTAAGGCAAAGTCACCCTGGTCCACTCTGTCTCTTACCAGGGGTGTCAGGTGAGGAAGAGGGTTGTGCCTGGGGGAGGGGGTCTGGAAGGAAGCTGGGACCGAGGAGCTCCAGAAAGGGGAGGGCTGGCCCTGCAGGATGACAGAGAGATGATTAAACCCACAGAGAAGATTGATAAGGGTGTTAAACAGCTGCAAGTCTGCGAGGTGGGCTGGGGACAAATCTCATCTTGCCCTGGCAGTGCTCAAAGTACTGGGGGGGCTGGGCCAGCCTGCCTGAGCTCATGACCTGTACAGAGCTACAGGAGTGCGGGGCTAGAAAGCCACTTCCTGCGTCTCCCTCCTGGCTTCTGATGAGGGCTTCTGGAGCTCACCGAGGGCCCCCTGCCCCCTTAACCCCTGGGCACTGCGTCCCTTCACCCACAGCATCCCAGCCTCAGCTCGCAGTCTGGTTATTATTAGATGCGATTTACAGCGGAAGCGCTGAGTCAGACAAAGCGAGATTCCCCTCGAGGAGGCAGTGGGAGCAGAGTCCAGGGGAGGTGGGCAGGGTCCTCAGGAGGGAGCCAGGAGCTGTTTATCCTGGCCTCCAACTTCCAGGATGAGCAGGGAGTTTATGTTGCTGTCTCTCCTACCTGCTCTAGGCCCAGGATCCTCACTTGGGACTCTTGGACATTCAGACCCCTTTTCTGACATCTCATTTCATTCACCTTTGAGCTTGTTTTGGTTGGCCTTTTACAAGTTTAAGAGGAGAACCCAGAAATCCTGAAGTCTGGAAACAAGTCTGGACCTTGTGTCCGCAGAACGGCTCTGAAGGTGGTCCCGGGCTCCCAGAGATGGAGAGCAGCAGCGGAAGGGCCCTGGCCACCCCACCCCCACTCTGCAAACAGAGACCCAAGCTCTGAGTCCCGGGCAAGCAGGGGTGTCCAAAGGTGCAACACCGCCCGCAGGAAAAGCACACATTTCTGCTTTCACCTTGTGCAGAAGAGAGTGGTAGGCAAGTCGGTCTCTGCTCCCCGGGTCTCTGACTCCCTGGCAGGGAGGAACTGGGCATTGTTGCCAAAAATAAACGTTCCTTCTCCCGCTCCCTGGCTCCCGGCTCCCGCTCATTAGGATGCGTGGCGTTTGGCTGCGGTCCCACACCTTGCAGCTCATTATAAATATGCAGTCGCTGCTGGCGCTACCCCAATCATCTCTGCAATCAGAGCTTTTAATTAGGTTAATTAAATTGTATCAAATCTCGCAGGGACGCAGTTCACTGATGCTGATGAGGCAGCCAAAACAGACCCCAGCTCCTTGGCTAATGAAGGCCGCTGCCTGCCTGAGCAGCGAGGGGGCAGGAACGCATAATAAAGGGGTGCGTCCTCTGGGAGGAGCTGCTGCCCAGGCCCATGCTCTGGGGACCTGGGAAAGGGTCTTCATCTAGCAAGCCAAGCTCCAGCTGCAGCAGTCTCCCAACCCCAGAGACTATCAGCCTCGCTGGAGAACCAACCATGGGTAGCATCAGGAACCCAGACAGGTGGGCAGTGTTTGGCCTAAGCACCTGCCACCCTAAACTACAGAGTAAACAGTGTGTCTTGAGATCCACTGGCTCTGTCTGGAAGCTCCTTACTTCTTCCACAGACTATTTTAATAAGGAAAGGGTGCGCATGCGCACACGTGCCCGTACACACGCATGGGAAGGGGGTGGAGGTGAGAGTTGACCTGTCACTGCCTCCTTGGTTGTCTTGTTAGCCTGTGAGGAGGCCAGGCTGAGGCTAGAAAGCCCATCCCACTGCTGGCCTAGTCTCCATCTGCCGTGGAGGCCATCTGCCCCCGGCAGGGGGTAGTTTATAATGCTACCAGCCTAAGACAGGAGGAGGTGGCACCCCCCTCCCCAGCCCCTATGTGCCAGATGGACCCTGTATTTTCCCACCTACCTCTCTACCTAAAGAGCCCCCTCTCAGGGAGAGACCTAAGTCCCAGTCCTACAGGATCAAATTAGCTAGGAAGAGAGCGATCCTCCCCACTCTGCTGTCTCCTCACCCTGAGCTGACTGCCCTGCACGCACGGCACCCTGCACTCTACCACGACCCGGGAACCCACAAAACCCGGAGCTGGAGGAACTTGGGAAGGTCTTCCCCTAACTTGAAGCAGAAAGGCCGGTATTGCCACCTCTGGAGGGGTTGTCCCTGCTGCCGCTCAGCCCTTTCCTCTTAACTCCTCAGTCTCTGAGCAAAAGACCAAAGATGGGGACTTTTTCAGTGCTTTCAAGGTGAAGCCGGCTGTTCAGTAGGAGTTGCTTTTTCTTTCTATTTTTCTTTCTTTCTTTCTTTCTTTCTTTCTTTCTTTCTTTCTTTCTTTCTTTCTTTCTTTCTTTCTTTCTTTCCTTTTTTGTATAGAAAGGTTGTGGGGTTTTGTTTTTTCCACTCAGTAATGTGAAAACTTGAAACTTGAAACCAACCCCCCCACACACACACACATTTGTCACCTCAGAAAGAAGCCTTTGGGGTAATGAAGAAAAAAAAAGCTGTAAATTAATCAAACTGGCTCAGGGCACGGGAGGGAAGTACCCACCTGCCTCCAGGCACCAGGGGTTCGTTAGCTCTGGTGATCTGAGCATGGCCATCAGGTGACAGACAATGAAGACCTGAGAAGGCTTCCTTCCCACCTTTCTTGAACCCCCCCCCCCAAAGCAACACCCTCCCTCCGGCCTAGATCCTCAGTTCTATTCCAGACTAGACTCTATCTGCCAGGGACAGACTGTGGGACCTCCTAGCACCAGTGTGGTTTTCCTCCCCGGGTCAGGATTTGACCATCGCCTTTTCTAGGACCATCAAGTTAGGCAGAGCAGATGGACAGGGAGATAGATGTAACTGAGACAGGACTTCCCAAAATGTCATGACAGAGGGCCTGGGAAGAGAAGACAAGGAGATTCCTTACTTGGAGTCAGAAGCAGCTGGAGCGATGTTTCCACTGGCCTGGCCTTCTAGGGGAGACATGCATCACCAGAACAGCCTCGTCTGGACTCCGGAGTCTCAGGTTTGGGCTTTGGAAGGCAAAGCTAAGGCTCGGGTCCAGGCCTGGCATATTCTAGGCCAGAGCGCTACCACGGAGTGATTCCCCCAGGCCACAGACCTAAGCACAGCCTCTTCGCCTTTCCTTGTTGCAACTGCACGGTTGCTCTGGCATCCGTTCCCTATGGACCCTGAAGCCACTGGGGACTGGGCCAGCAAGGAGGCCCCGTGACCTGGCTAGCGAGAGAGTGCACCGTCTGACCCCAGAAGGCAGCTGCAAAGTCCAAGAAACCTGCCAGCTCAGCCTCAGACAGACCACCCCCATTCCTCCGCTCATCTGCAGTTTGGGGCCAGGACTCCCACCCCAGGCTCAGCATACCCTTCCCAGTGCCCTGTGCATGAGGCTTTGGGAACTGGCAAGCCAAGATAGCTTTGGGAGGAAGAGAGCCCAGAAGCACACACCTACTTGCCTCATGATTTCAAGTCCCGGCAGGCCCTGGCCTCACCGGCCTCCGCTGGCAAGCAGAACAGTCTGCACACTGCTTTCCCTGATGAAGGACGTGCGGCTTTGATTGTTCACTGACCCACAGCCAGCAGCACAGGGAGACAGCAAGCCACAAGTCAACCCTCAGAACTTCTCAGAAGGAAATCCCCCTACCACATCCCAGTGGACAGACCTCTGGGAAACCTGAGGCTTTGGGAAAGAATGGTCCCTACAGGATCCTCATTAAAAGTGAGAAAGTCACGATACATTCAAACTAAAAGAAAAGATCTTTTTCATGGAGCGCTCCTCCGTGGCATTAAATTCAATAAACAAATCTATACTCAGCATCTCTTGGGGGCTAGGAGGTTCTGGCAGAAGCTGCTTCCGCATAGACTCCCTGATAACCCAGGCCAGCAGAGGGACAGCAGCGCCACCTGCTGGGCCTTTTCCCACCCACCAGTTCTTTTCTCATATCGAAAACTAAAACAAGGCCTTGACTAGTTTGGACCCTCAAACACCTCTATAAGCTGACTGGGCTGGCCTCAAGGACTCTCCCTTGGGCGGATCCATGGGTTACACGTGCTTCGGGTAGCTGCTGCTTTGAAGACTTAGCTTATGCCAAAACATAAACCAAACAGGAATACTGAGTCACAGAAACGGTCTCCACTTCCACAGGCTGCCCCAAACCCCGTGGCATAGCCACGTCAACAGGCCAAACCATCCTGAGCCTAAGAAGGTGGACGTAAAGAAAACTCTCCTGTTCCCAGCCAGGCTGCCAACATGCCTAAAGGCTGTGGTCTATTCTAAGAATGCATGGGCCCAGAGCCTGGGATGGGTTAACCACAAGGGACCACCAATCTCTCTCCCCTGTAATTCCAACACTTGTGAGGAGGCAGAATAATAAAAGTTTGAGAGCAGCTCTGACTAGCACGAAGGCACGTCAAAAGATAAAAGCAAGGGCCTGGGGAAGGGGCTCAACAGTTTAAGAGCCCTTGCTACTCTTGCAAGAGACTCCTTGCGCCCCAGAGACAGCCAACAATGGCTCAGCAACAAGGATGCACCTCGTCTTGTTCCTCTAGTTCTGATTACCTTCAGCCTAGAAGCTAGGGTACTTCAACAAAATGGGTTTTGTGGTCCCTTTGGACGCAGCGCAAGCCCCTTCAAGCTTCACCATTGGTGTGTATACCCAGAGGGAGGGTGCGTGCGTGGCGTGCGTGCGTGCGTGGATGTGCCCATACCTGTTTCTGAAGCCCACGTCATTGCTGCCTCATGCATCTGTGAACATGAGGGCCCATGCGGCACTGTGTGCCGTGGTGTGGGTGTATGCTCTATGAGAAGGTGGTCACCTGTACTCCCAATTCTCCCCAGCCTTCTTATCCAGGAATGGCGAAACTCAGGGCAGCAATCCCTGCTTACACCAGCACAGACCACTGCTTGGTCTGTTAACTCCTTGGCGTGTCAAATTCCTTTCAGGTACCGACTGCAAACCCTTCCCTCACCTGGCTCCAGCCAGCGTTAGCCTACATCTCTCCTGTGGAACTGAAACTTGGACTGTTGGTATTGACTGAGCTCAGCACCTCAGCACAGACTGGAGCTCGCCTTGGGAAAGCTTTGGTTCGAAAGGCAAAAGCTAGCTTCTGTTCGCCGTAACCTTATTTTCAGGACTCCCAGATCTGAACCCCACAGTATATGTTTTGAGAAAACAGTCTTCCCATCTAGGCTTTATACAGGAGACCAGTAGCCATGTCACTTACTAATACTTTAAAAAAAAAATCTGGGGGACTGGAGAGATGGCTCAGTGACTCAGCAGGCAACGGTGGCGCACGCTGTAATCCCAGCACTCTGGGAGGCAGAGGCAGGCAGATTTCTGAGTTCGAGGCCAGCCTGGTCTACAGAGTGAGTTCCAGGACAGCCAGGGCTACACAGAGAAACCCTGTCTCAAAAAACAAAAAGAACAGCAACAACAAAAAGAAGAAGAAGAGGAGGAGGAGGAGGAGGAGGAGGAGGAGGAGGAGGAGGAGGAGGAGGAGGAGAAGGAGAAGAAGAAGAAGAAGAAGAAGAAGAAGAAAGTTAAGAGCACTGACTGCTCTTCTGAAGATCCTGAGTTCAAATCCCAGCAACCACATGGTGGCTCACAACCATTCGTAATGAGATCTTCTGGGGTGTCTGAAGACAACTACAGCGTACATACATATAATAAATAAATAAATCTTAAAAAAAAATCTGGGCCTGGAGAGATGGCTCAGAGGTTAATAGCACCAGCTACTCTTCTGGAGGACCTGGATTCAAGTCCCAGAAGCCACATGGTGTTCACAGTCAGCTATAACTACACCCTCTCCTGGTCCCTGTAGACAGCAGGAATGTGTGTGGTGCAAAGGCAAAACGTGGGATATGAATAAGGCTCCCAGAATCCTGTTCTCAGCTCTCCCACATCCTCCTCAAGCATGCTCAGTCCTGTTCTGACTGGCCACGGCCTACCTTCCCTAAGTAAGGGCAAGGAGGGGAAGGGTGGGACCTAGGATGAGGCTAGAAACAGCTCCATATAGCCTGGGGTCTGTATTCCCAGGTGAAGTCATTTATGACCTTGGAATCAGCAATTGGCTGGGAGGAGGGGCAGGAACAGAGCCAGCCCCAGTGTTCCAGAACAAACCCGGCCCGAGAGGCCCTATTTCTGTTTTTTTTTTTTTTACATGCAAGGAGGGAGAAATGGACTCTTGAACAACTTATGAAACCACTCAAATAAAAACTAACATGAAGATCCCTCTCCCAACTGTACAAAACATTTAATCCTTAAAACAGATGACTTCAGACAAGTGTTTTTGGCAAGTCGGTAATCCCAGCCCTTGGGATAGGCAGAACAATCTGGAGTTCAAGGTCATCCTTAGCTACACAGCAAACTTTAGGTCAGCCAGGGCTCCAAGGGGTCCCCTCTCAAAACACAAACGAACAAAACTTCAGGTTCAGTTGCTGAGCAAACATAAGAATTTAACTTGACTCCCAGAACCCATTTTTGTTGTTTTTGTTTTGGTTTGGATTTTTGGAGACAGTTTCCATGTGTAGCCCTGGCTGTCCTGGAACTCGCTCTGTAGACCAGGCTAGCCTCGACCTGCTAGCTTCTGCCTCCCAAGCACTGGGGTTAAAGACATGTACCACCCACCGCTGCCCAGTTCTAGAACCCACATTGTAAAAGCCAAGCATGGCAGCTGATAAGATGGCACAGCAGGTAAGGGTGCCTGCCTCCAAGCCTGAAGACCGGACTTTGATTTCTGGACCCCCGCAGCGGAAGGAGAGAAGAATCAAATCTAAGTTGTCACCTGGCCCACCACCCCACACTTGCAATCCCAGGCAGGTGGGTCCCTGGGGTTCACTGGCCAGCCAGCCTAGTTTGTTATCAATGAGCTGGAGGCCAATGAGACAGTGTCTGAAAGCAAGGTCGACTTACTAAAGGATGACACTGGGGGAGCCCTATGGCCTCCACGTGCACTACCACTCATGTGCACTCACTCACACAAACACACACATACACAAAACAAGGATTTTACTTCTTACTATGGTCTTATATTACTTTTGAAAAATTCAGTAATGTAATAAAAATGGAATAGAGCTAATGAGGTAATTAAAATTAGAATGTAAAATTTACTATAAGGAGAATGACAAAACAAACAAAAAAACGATGTATAACTCTCCCAAAAGGGGAACATAAAGCAGAATGCCCTCGTAGCTGTTCATACCAGTAGCCCTAGCTCCTGCTATGGAATAAATATATTGTTCTTAGATACTGAGAATGGAAATGTATTCATCTACCTTCTACTTTGTTATATGAGATTATATAACCCTCCTAGGGAAAAGTAAGAACTATATGTAGGAGATTCGATTCATCAATATAGAACAATGATATGGGGAAGGGGCTTTACTGTCTTCATAGACATCAAGTCTTGGGCTAACAGTAAGTCATGACTACAAAAAAGGAAGACCAAGCCATTTGAACTAATAAAATCTGAAGTTATTACAAAAGCAAGAGGGGAAAAGGTAAGAATTCTTTTTGGTACAGAATGCTGAGGGTTAATTTGAACACATCAACGTTTTCGGCGAGTCTGGAATCTGTAAATAGCTGGGGAGTTCACTGTTTCTTTCTTCACCTTCACCTTCTGAGTCTTATCCTGTAAGAGTAAAAGGGTGACCAGTAAACATAAACAGGCTTCATAAAGCAGCAAAGTCTTCCTGCAACCTGGCTGGGGGGCAGCCGGACCCAGCCCTTCTCCAAGTCTAGACGAGCCTTAGGCACCTGGACGGAGCCACCTAACCTCTCTGGGAGCCCAAATGCTACCAGCTGGGGACAGTCTATGGGAAAATTGAGGCGAGAGCAGCTCAAGTAATTATTTTGTTTAAATTATAAATTTAATTCTCTCTCAGAACCCCAGCTGAGAAAGGCCAATCTAAATGATCTGCAAGGCTGGAGAATTTGACATTTAGAGGAGCGGTGATTCGAAAGAGCTTCTTAAATTCCTTAGCTCTGCTATTTAACTGCACAATGTTGTCTATTTTTAAACACCAGTGAGTGGCATGCACTGTTTTGTTAACCTGTTTAAATGTTACGGGAGCTACTCATAAGCTATAAAGTCCATATGCTACCTGATCCTACCCTTTGCTGCTCCAAAGCACTGACTAATAACCTCCTTATTACCTTCTTAATCAAGGAACCCTTCAACAGTGTCAGAGCGGTAGACACCGGCTCAAACCACTGCCCCCAAGGAGCAGACATTTCACTGGTGTTGATTTACACACAGCCTAGATCCAGTCTCAGTTAAGACCTTTACAAGAAAAAAGAAAGAAAGAAGAAGAGAAGTCTCCAGGCCCCCTCCCTTACCATGAGGTCTTTGCGTGTCTGGATTTTCTGGGCAACAACAAACAGCTGCTTCTCCCGCTCGATGCGTTGTGTCAAGCAGTCATACTGCTTCTGTCGTTCCTTGGCTATCCGCTGCAGAAGAAACACTTATTCTCAATAAAGCAACAAGGCAAAAATGAGTGAGACCCTGGTCCCTAAGTCCAACTGCATCAATGGTGCCATCAGCTCCCTCCTTCCAGTATCAACTCAGCGCCATTACAGTAAGGACACCCACAGCCCATTCTGTAAGCAACCATGGAGACTTCCTATCAATATCATTTTACAGATGCAGAATGTGATCCAGAGAAGAAAAGCAACTGGTCTAACGGTAGATGGTTTGCCTAAACCACAGTAAGGACTGTCCTAAGTCCCCCACTTCCAAGAGTGTTCCCAGAGGTATGCTAAGTAGCCTCAGCCTCTGGGTGCCCCGATTACTGGAGCTGAGGACAGCACCTGCCCAGACTGCACACCTGCCAAAGTGAACAGAGCACAAGAGAAGGCCCAGTGGTAAGTGCTGTGCTGGGCCTTCGAATCCAAATCTAAACAGCACAAGAACAGGAACATTTCAGCAAGGCTGGTTTGACAGGGACTGCTAGGGATGCCTCAAGACTATGGTAGTCCTTACACTTCAGAGACTCGGTAAACATTGGAAAAACTAACCACTTTGGCTTCTTTAAGAATAACTCATCCGAAATGCTTGGAACTGGCACATTTGGATTTCGAATTTGGGGGTATTTGGAATATGTGCATGTGCATGAGATACTTTAGGGATGAGACCCAAGTCTAAATAAGAGACTCCTTATTTTTAATTTATCCCTTAATTACACAGCCTGAAGAAAACTTCACACAGTGTTTTTGGCGTGCCCGCATCTTGACTGTGGCCCATCATAGGAAATCAGGTGTATAATTTTCCACTTGTATCCTGTTAGCACTCAAAACACTGCAAATTTTGAAGGATTCCAGATTTCGCTGTTTTGTGCCAAGAATGTTCAACCGGTAAAAGCAGAAACCTATATATACATATACACACAAAACCGCAGTGCTCGGAGTGGATGCTCACAGACCTCCTCAGGCCAGTCACAGGTCTTTGTATCACTTCAAGCTGCAGCCTTGCCGTCTACTCCCCAGTAGCAGACTCGTGATGAAAGTGATCGTGCTTTACACAGAGTGATGGAGCCCGGCAGGTCCCAGCCCTCTCACCCGCGTAACCGCGGGATGGCAGACCATTCCTCGGGGTCTGTGAGGAATGGTCTATACAACCTGAGGAGCAGCAGAGACTCAGCTAACTGAAAATACAACTAAGGGACAGGCAGGGTCATCACGAGAAGACCCTGGCCAGCTCCTCGGCTGAACTGTTCCATAGCGAGTGGGGCTCTCACGGGCCTCAGACTCCGGCTCCTCAGCTCCACGACAGCCTCACAGCAGTGGTTGCAGACAGCTTTTGTTTTCACTTTATTGCACAGACTGTCAAATTTATGGGATTACCCAATATAGTCAAACTAATTAGGGGTATTTATATTACTAAAGCAAGTTTAGCTGCCTCTGAGCTAGAGGAAACTGCTGTGAAATTAAACATTGGAAGCAAAACTGATGCGGTGTAAATGATTCAAATCAAAACAGAACAGCTGTCTGCTTGAAACACATTGACAGCATTTTTTTTAAAATGAATCAGTCAGAAGTGAGAGTTCAACTCCAGAAGGCTTTGAGAAAAATCCTGTCATCTCCACAAGCCAGTGATGTGATAGAAAGCACCATAAGGAAAAGTCAATACAAAACCTTGGTTACAAACGAGGACTCGGAAAACATTTTAATATGTGTACCCGCTGCTACGGCTCAGGCCCAGGCAGCACACACATCAATGTGTACCCGCTGCTACGGCTCAGGCCCAGCAGCACACACCACACCTAACTCCAGCGCTCCTTCCCTGCTCTGCTCTCTAAATGCTGGCAAAAGATCCACGCATGAAGAGTGCAAAGAACCAGATCAGACTGGGATTCAAACCCCAAACCTAAGCTCCACAGAAACTCCACTTCCACCCCACTCCAAATCCTCTTTCCATTCTGTCAAGCAAGTTTTAAAAGTTTTCCACAAATATACGAAATGCAGTGGCCAAAGAGAACCCAAGACTCCCCCAAATGCCCATCTGAGTGTCAACAGAGCCGTTTACCTTGAGTCGAGTCTTCGGGGTGACTCCTTTCACTCTCTCCTTCTGCAAGGTCTCTATCCTGGGCCTATTGTAGACCCTGTCAACTAGTTCCGGCGCCGTTTGCAAGTGAGTGGCAACATCAAACTGTTGAACTGAAAGTCGAGACAATCGTTAAGGCACAGGATATCCCTACCAGCACGTGACACACAGTGAGTGACGTGGCAGACCGTCCAGACACTGCCAACACTCCTTACCTTCCTTTTTGGTGTCAAAAAAGAACACGTGCTTCTTCTGTTGCTTCCCCTGGAAATCCAGCAGATGGAGCTCTGATTTCAGTCTTTCAATTTTCTGGAACATGAACATGGCCTCTTTAAAGTGGGTTCCTCCAGAGCCTCAGAATAAACTTGCAAGAACTTAGACACTTCACATCATCACTGTCAGCTACCAAAGAATTCATGTCATTCTTTTTTCTTTTTTTGGTATTTTTAGGGACTGACTTTCACCTGGTATCATCACGCCTGCCTGTCATTGTACTTTGTTCTCGCCGGCTGGATTCTTACACATTCCAAGCACCACCTAGTTATCAAGTCCTAGACTAGGCATGCCACAAAACTCAATATTGAAAATATACGACAGAAATAAACATTCTCATGCCAGATTTCTGTGAGTTGGAGGCCAGGCTGGTCTACAGAGTGAGTTCCAGGACAGCCAGGGCTACACAGAGAAACCCTGTCTCAAAAAACAAAACAAAACAAACATAAAAGAAAAAGGCATTCGCAAGGAATTTAACTAGTTCATAACCATGGGGCTGGAAACTAGCAGAGCCTGAACTTAATCTACATCTGCCTCTGTCTGTCTGTCTGTCTGTCTGTCTCTCTCTCTTTTTTGGTTTTTCAAGACAGGGTTTCTCGGTGTAATTGCATAGCCCTGGCAGTCCTGGAACTCACACTGTAGACCAGGCTGACCTTGAACTGAGAAACCTGCCTGCCTCTGCCTCCGAAGTCCTGGGATTAAAGGTGTATGCCAACACTGCCCGGCCTGCCTCATTCTCAAACCTGAGCTCGATTCATCACTGCACCCAAGCACACTGAAGACTGGATACAATGATAACTTGAGATTACAAAATCCTTTCCTCCATTGCTGTTTTTGTTTAAACCAGGCCTCGATATTTATTGCCTCTAAGCACTGGGATTAGAGATATACACAACCACAATCTGCCGTGTCCTTTCTTAACCCACAGAGTACATCGGAACAGAGTTAACCGTTACCTTTGCCTCCGCAAGCCTTTTCATCTCTATGTACTTGATGTCCTGAGTTCTCATCAGCTTTAGCTGCTCCGCTGTCACTTCTTCCTTGTTCTCTTTGAAGACATGAACTCCATCCTAAGATTGAGGGTGACAGATACAGTCCTTAGGTGAGTACAATTATTAGTAAGCTGTTAGCATATTCACATTTAAAACAAAGACAAGCATGTGCCCACACCAAGAGTTACCCAGGGCCTCAGGTAACAGAGGACACCTCCAGTCATTTATGCTGCAAACAAGAAGCCGAGGTGTGTGCAACTAAGGGGTAGCACTTTGTCTAGTATGCAAGCCTACTGGGTTCCATTTGCAATATCAAAATAAAAACAGAGAAAAACAAACAGAAGATGGTGAGGGGCAGGAGGAGCATGCCGGCAAGGAAAGGGCAGTCTGCCTCGGACCTCTCACGGGGAGCACCAGGTCGACTGGAGCAGGGCCAAGCTAACCAAGGTCGCTTCCTTGCTCTGCCTTATTCCCGTCCTTATCTCCCCACTCAGAGGGCTCCAATGACTGTTATCTGTTTTGTGCATACCTGCAGCTTGGCCCGAGTCATTTTATAGTAGAATTCATCTGGATTTTTTTCAAGAGCCTTCTTCCGGAGAGCTCTGAGGAAATCTTGTTTTTTATGATAGTCACTGAAAAAGCAAGACAGAAGAATTGGTTGCAAAAATGGAAAAAAAAAACAAAACTTCCCACACAAATGAACAAACTGCATGCATTTAAAACTTCATAATGTGGATGTTCACCTGTCACCTCAACCCTCAGGAGATTGAGGTAGGAGAAGCACAAATTTCAAATCAATCTGATTTACAGTGAGAGCTTGTCTCAACAAACAAATACCCTCAAAGCAAACACATCAATGAAGACGACATAAAACAAAATGTTTTAAACACACAGCAGTGAGCAGACCTGCTCCATGATCCACTGTTACTAAGTCAGGCTCGCCATAAAACCCATCATCTTCAGAGACCCGTGTTCCAGTCACAGCTAGAACTGCTGTCTCCACTGCACATCCTAGAACACCAGGTAAAGCACCTGTTAAGGGCTGCAGCGCGCACCAGCACCAAGCTGTCACCATGACTCAGCCCACTGATGACTGCACGGCACACGTAGAGTGGTTTATACCCAGACTCCACTACTCTGAATAAGTAGCCCTGGGTAAGCTGGATAACCACTCCACTCCTGATTTCATATATAAGGTGAGTGTAGTAGTGACCCAGCCCAGAAGGCTGTTGGAAGGAATGAACAGACACACAACTGTATCTCCTAGCATATAGCCTGACCTACCATGGCACTGAGGCCGGAGCTAAGCTAACCGGTAGAGAGCTTCTCTGAAGACATAAGGCCCAGGGTTCAAGTCTCATTTCCCACCATACCACAAAAAGGAAAACCACTTCTCAGTACTTACAATTTGCTTCAAACCCTCTTGAACACTGCACATGCCTTTAAACCATGTTAAACATGGGGAACCAGAAGCAGGAGGATCTCTGAGTTCGAGGCTAGCCTGGTGAACAGTGAGTTCCAGGACAGCCAGGACTACACAGAGAAACCCTGTCTCAAATAACAACAACAACAACAACAAGCTCTGGTAGCAGCCAGGCATGATATATAAAACCGTGATCCCAGAACTAGAGAGGCTGAAGTAGGAGACCTTGAGGTTGATGCCAGCCTAGATTCACAGGGACATGGTCATAAAAATAAAATAAAATTTACAAGAAAAAAGCTGAGGGCCTGGAGAGATAGGCCAATAGTTAAAAACACTGACTACTCTTTCGGAGGACCCAGGTTCAATTCCCAGAACACACTTGGCGGTAACACCTGTCTGTAACTCCAGTTTCAAGGGGCTGCTCTCTTCTGGCCTCCATAGGCATATATCAGAGGCAGAGACAGTTGGATGGACAGCCGTAAATTTAAGGCCACCGTGGTCTACATAGTGAAACTTTATTTCCAAAACTAAAATATAATAAATAAATTTTTAAAAAGTTAAAACCTGAAACCTATAGAAAAATGATCACTACCCGGCACACCAGGAGCAGAAGAGCCCTAGCTGACTGGTATTCTAATAAGCAGTTACAAGCGTTTTCAAATGACGTGCCAAAGAGAAGAATGGACATAATTGTTTATAAAGTGTTTTCAGAGTTCATCACCCACTCTCAGGCTCATGAATCCGTCTTTCACATCTCTTCATTCCACACACCACACATTATGATGCAAGAGACTCAGCAAATGGAGTTTTAGATTGTATCTTTCACTTCAAGAAAAGGGAGCAAAAAGATTCAAACACCAAAGTGGAGGCAAATCAACACCACTACGAGAAACCATCTGGAAGGGCATTAAAAAATTACAGTGTGAGTACTCGGATAAGTAATGCACGGTCTCAACAAAGGCAAGCTTGGGGTCACAGGAAACTATCCAACAGGCTGCCAGAGCTCTGGGTGTTTTATTAACGGCAGGAAATGATTCTGCAGTTAGACACTTGGACACTTCAGCTGGAGTCTGGGGATGTTGGAAGCTCTCTTGGCAGCACCTCACCACAAATACTGGACTCACTTTGCACGAAGTTTGTAATCTTTCTTTTTCTCCAGCAAACCCAGGCGTTTTCGAAAGCCAGGCTGGAAGACAAGAGGGAAAAGAAGCAGTTAGTTCTCTCCACAAACACATGCAACGTGTCACCTGACAGAACGAGACTGTAGTAAATCTGTGTCCTTGAGCCAGCCCACTACCCCGTTCCTCCCTCCTCCCTTTGTTGAGCCCTGCCCAAGGATGAGAGGGTTCATCCCAGAGCCAAGCAGCTCACTAGCACCACCATAGGAGGTTTCTTGGCCTATTAAGGACAGAGAGAGGCAACAATGACTCGACACTAAGCAAGCAGTTGCCAGTTGTACTAAAATTACTACCAACTTAATCCAAGGGCTTATAAAATACTATGAAGGGAAAGCAGAGTAACAGGAGGCGGGTCACTGTGGAAAGGGAGCTAAATTTAGAGATTTCAGACCTAGGTTCAATCCATGCTTTACCTCTTAACAATCTGTGACCTTGGGCAAATAAATCACTGAACTTCTCTGAGCTGTCACTTCCCTAACTATAAAATAAGACAGTAAGGCTGGGTAAAGGGGGCTTGCCTGCAATCCTGACATTTGGGAAGCTGAGACAGGATTGTAAGATTAAGGCTATGTAGTAAGACCAGAAACAATTAAAACATAGAGAACAGTAGACAAAAGCAAGTACAACGGGAAAGAACCTCTCTGACATAGACTTTTATAGCATGCAGGCTTTTATGAGTACACATTGATATGATATATCCTTGTATACGCTACCATTACTCTGAGTACTTAGAGCACTCAGGGTTAAATTGGTAATGCTTATAATTACAGAACTTGAGAACTAGAAGAGGATCGGGAGTTCAAGGCCAGTCTCAGCTACATGAAACCCTGTGTAAATTATGTGTATGTCTATATCAGATGCCTTTATGACCTTTTGCTGTGGGAAAGGTTTTTAAGACAGGGTCAATTCATAATCCTGCTCTATACTTGAACTCTCCACTTGCAGAGTGCTGGAATTAAAGGTACATGCTACCATTCCTGGCTTCTCTTAGGTGCTGAGGACCAACCCAGAACCTCTAACATTCCAGGCAAGTACTCTCCCTACATCAACTCAGCAGCTCACAGTTACCTACCTACTCTGCTCCAATGCAATGTGCTGTGCTTGGTGCATACTCCTATTTCTTCTTTATGACATTACAAAAGAGTAAAGTGTATTCCAGAAGGGGGGTCGCATTTAGAGACTACATTCAAGAACGCAGAGCCAAGCCTGGGGTGTACCTCAGCTGGTGGAATACTTGCCCAGGTTCAGTCAACAGCAACACCTATACAGGCATAGTGGCACACAACTGTAAGCAATCCTTGCAGGAAGAAGTAGGTGGGCTGATGGGAAGTTCAAGGTGGCCAGGTGATGGCAGTGCGTGTTTTTTTGATCACACCAGCCTGGAGGTAGAGGCAGGGGGATCTCTGCAAGGTTGAGGCCAGCCTCTACTAAATAGTAAATGCCAGTCTGTGGCCAGGCTCCACTATTTCAGAACCCACGTACTCCATCTTTCTGTTCTGAAGAGCGTTTGTTTGGCTTTGGTTTTGGAAGCAGGTTTTTATACAGCTCCCTTGACTTCAGACTCATGACCTCCTGCCTCAGTTTTCTGGAAGCTATGATGATGGCTGAGTGTGCCCACCACAACCTGCCTTTTTCTTTTGTGGAGGCTGTGTCCAAGGCTGGATAGTAGATTAGTACCACTGCGCACCCTGACTCCGGAGGCTGCAGATTGATGTCTCTACTGAACTTGGAATCATGATTTGGATGGGATTTTACAGTCACCTTTGTCATCTCTTAACCTTTCAAGGGATAACATCAGCTACTGTGTACAATGACAACCCAGGGGTGGGAAGATGGTTCTGAGGTAAATGCCTGCCACTATGCCTAAGTTTGAGGCCCTGGGACCTACATGATGGAAACAGAGAACTGGATCCCCAAAAGTTGTTCTCTAACCTCCATAACCACTCCCTGGCCTGGTTGCCCAAAACACCCATACAAATCAATATAAAAACGTAATTTTGAAAAATTTTAAACTGGGGCTGGAGAGACGGCTCAGAGGTTAAGAGCACTGACTGCTCTTCCAGAGTTCAATTCCTGAGTTCAATTCCCAGCAACCACATGGTGGATCACAACCATCTGCAATTTGATCTGATGCCCTCTTCTGGTGTGACTGAAGTGTACTCACATACATAAAGAAAATAAATAAATCTTTAAAAAAAAAAAAAAAGGAAACTGTGCACGCTGGCACAAGCACTCAGAGCACTCAGGAGACAAGAAGTAGGTGAATCTCTGAGTTCAGGGCCAGCCTGGTATACACAGAGTGCTAAACCAACAAAGGCTACATAGTTAAATACTGTCTCAAAAAAAGACTTTACTGATTTTTTTTTCAAAACTATTTTTTTGGGTGGTGGTGGCACACACCTCTAATCCCAGCACTCAGGAGGCAAAGGTAGTTCAGATTTCTGAATTCCAGCCCATCTTGGTCTACAGAGCAAGTTCTAGAACAGCGTAGAGCTACAAGAAAGGAGAAAGAGCAGACAGGAGGGTGGGAGGGAGGGAAAGGTAAGAGGGAGAGAAAGAGGGAGAAAGAAAGACAGAGAGAGATGATTAGTCAAAAAAATGGAACTAGAGAGACGGCTCAGTAGTTTTCTAAGAGCACTGGCTATTTCTCCAAAGGATCTGGGTTCAATTCCTAGCCCCAACATAGCAGCCCACAACTGTCTTTTACTCCATTTCCAAGGGAATCAAACATCCTCACTCAGACATACATGCAGACAAAACACTAATGCATATAAATTAAAAATAAATTTTAAGAAATTATTTTGGTTTCTGTTTTCTTTTTAGTTTTTCGGTTGGTTGGTTGGTTGGTTGGTTTTTGTTGTTGATTTTTTGAGACAGGGTTATCTCTGTGTAGTCCTGGCTGTCCTAGAACTCGCTCTATAGACCAGGCTGGCCTCAAGATCAAGAAATCCATCCATCACCAGGCAGCGGTGGAGCACACCTTTAATCCCAGCACTTGGGAGGCAGAGGCAGGTGGATTTCTGAGTTCGAGGCCGGCCTGGTCTACAGAGTGAGTTCCGGGACAGCCAGGGCTATAAAGAGAAACCCAGTCTTGAAAAAACAACAAAAAGAAATCCACCCACCTCTGCCTCCTGACTGCTGGGATTAAAGGTGTGCACCACCATCCTGGCTAGATTTGTCATTTGTTTTATGTGTATACGTGATTTGCCTGCACAGACATATGTATACCACATGCATGCCTGCCCTGGAGGTCAGACAAAAGCATCAAATGCCCTGAAACTGAAGCTATGGATGGTTGTAAGTTACCACATGGATGCTGGGAACCTAACCTAAATCTTCTGGAAGAGCAGTAAATGCTCACACCTGCTGAATCCATGATAGCTTTCCACAAAAAAAAAAAAAAAATTAAATGATTTACATTTATTTTATATGTATTGGTGTTCTGCCTGCATGTGTGTCTGTGGTCTGTGTGAGGGTGTTGGATCCTCTGAGACTGAAGCTACAGGCAGGTGTAAGCTCCCTTGTGGGTGCCAAGAACTGAACCCAGGTCTTCTGAAAGAACAGCCAGTGCTCCCTACTGCTGAGCCATCTCTCCAGACCTCTAGCTTTAATTTTTAATACAGCAAAGGGAGGGAGATTGACAGAGAAAGAAAATTTCAAAGGTCAGGGAACAACCGAGCTAGAAATCTTGAAATCACTAAGGTATGACTGTACCTGTCTATTACAGAGGAAACCAGACACAGCATAGCACGTGAATTGGTTTACACATTTACCTCCCCAACACAAGCACCGAGCTGCCACTGCCTCAAAAGGAAAGACAAAGAAACATACAAGGATCCAAAAATGACTCAGGCATTGTCTGGAAATCCCTTTCTTTTACGTTAGCCTAAGTCAACTATTTGCAACTGTGATCCTATATATGAAATGTAATCTCTTTAAGCACAGGGTCCTAATTTGTAAAATGAAATAATATCTATCGCCCAAGGACAATGTGAAATTAGGAGACAATCTTTGTACAGCATGTAGGGCTGTTCCTACAACACTCAAAAGGTAATTATTTCAAGCAGAATGTACTGTAATCCCAGCATCCGGAGGCGAAGCAAAAGGATGACAAACTGAAATCCAAGGTAAGTCTAAAATAAGTGGGGAGCTCTTGTCTCCAAAAGAAAATTTACTAGCTTTGCCTTCAAAAGCAAACAGTTTGCCCAGCCTAACACATTTTCCCACAGTGCTCTACATCCCGGCCCTCTCCATACACGTTCCCCATATTTTAAATTTTTATTTTCTTTTCATTTTATGTGTATGACTTATTTGCTTTCATGCCTGTGCATCACAAGTGTGTCTGGTGCCCCAGAGACCAGAGAGCCTCAGACACCCTAGAACTGGAGTTGCAGGCGGTTGTGAGCTGAGGTGGGTGCTAGGAACTGAACCTGTGCCCTCTGGAAGAACAGCCTTTGCTCTTAAGCGCTGAGCCATCTCTCCACCCCCCACTCCTGGCATTCTTCATGTGACACCTCTTATAAAGCTGCCTCTCGCTGACCAGTGGTGGTTTACACATTTAATCCCAGCGTTCAGGAGACAGAGGCAGGCGAATCTCTGTGAATTGGAGGCCAGTCTAGTCTACACAGAGTATTAGACCAACCAAGGCTACTTAGTGAAACAATGTCTCAAAAACAAAAACAAGCTGGGGAGTGGTACCCCCCCCCCAAAAAAAACCCAAAAGCCAAAACAAACAAAAAGTTGCCTCTCTATTCTTGAAAACCTGATACATTTTCTGGCTTTGTCAGCTCCAGCTGCATCTCTTCCAGAGCAGCACTTGACCCTTCTGAGCCTTCATTTCCTCAGGAAATGTGAGGCCATAATAATCTGCCTGCAAACAGCTGCTCTTAGGTAAGTGGCAGTGAGAGAGAGTCATGCTTTTACACTGCAAGTTCTGGCAACTCCTGATTTTAGACAGGTCCATATACAGTCTCACAAACAGGATGTTAAAATACATTACTATTGGGCTGGAGAGATGGCTCAGCAGTTAAGTGCACTGACTGTTCTTCCAGAGGTCCCGAGTTCAATTCCCAGCAACCACATGGTGGCTCACAACCATCTGTAATGAGATCTGATGCCCATTTCTGGTGTGTCCGAAGACAGCAACAGTGTACTCATATAAATAAAAAAATTAATCTTTTAAAAAAAATACATTACTGTTGGTGCTATGACTCAGTGGGTAAAGTCACTTGCCACCAAGTCTAATGACCTGGGACCGACTCCTGAAATGTGTCCTTTGACCGCCACAAAGCTGTGACACCAATACATAAATGGTTAAATAAAAATACATGTATAATAAAAAATTTTACTCCATGTATAATACTACTTCCACGAAGCAGGCAGTCTAATGAAGGCCACTAAGCAGGAAGAGTGAGCTGTGGGAAAGAAGGCAGTGCTAGCACCTCTCAGTCTCTGCTAACATCTACTACAAAAGGGTTTTTAAACCATAAGAAAAAAGAGAAAGAGAGGTCTCAACTCTACATCAGTCAGCGGCATGGATTCAGAGGTAACGTCCTTTCTTCAGGATCTGTAAAGTAGATATTTCTAAAGGTCCTTTGGTTGTGTACGTGTGGGTGATGAGATATGAACTCTGAGAGAGCAACCAAGTACTAGTGATCGCTAAGTCTCTCTCCAAGGCTTATTAAAGGCTTGTTTGAACCAGTTATGATGTGATTTCTGAGAATAGCAAAATGGATCAGGTGATTCTGCATAAATTTTTATTTCTATCGCCTATCCAAACCCCAACACATTCTCCTCAGACAATCCACACGTATTTATTCTAACTAAATTTAGTGGGAGACTCCCACCACCACTACCACCACCCCGGCCCCGCCCCTTCCTCCTTTCTTTCTTCCTATCAAGTTCTAAATTTACTGCCCCCAAACTTGCTAGGTAAACAGTTCGCCATTGAGGTGTATGTCTAGAATTATTTTAGATTTTTATTTTGAGTGAGGTCTAAGTTGCCCAGGGAGACCCTGATTTTGTGATCCTTCTGCCTTGGCCTCTTGGGTGAGTGCAATTATAGACCGGGGCTATGAGGTCCAGCAAAGTTTGTAAATGGTCAAGACACTCTCCAGAAGGGATAAGGAAAGTACCACGATCTTAAGGGGAGGCATATGACATATCTACACAAACCACAAATCCCATGTCAAAAGTTGGGCGCACTTTAGGAACACCCCTGCATGCGTCGGTTGTGAGGCGCCTACTGTCGCTGATCACTCGGTTACATTCGTTTTGACTTTGGCCTCCATTTCCAGGGAAAGGCATCTGACACACCTTGCCTCACTCAGTTACCCACCGAACCTTCTACTGTAGAGAATGATAATCCCCCGAACCCGGTCCCCGGGTCTCCCAGAAGGCACGCCGGGGTCAGGCCCCAAGTGTAGGGTATTGACAGAAGGCAGATGCGCAGACCCGAATCCGGATGCAGGGACGAGGGGGCGGGGGCCACCGGCAGGCGCCCGTAGGGCTTTCGAGGGCCTACCTGGCTTCGTTCTCTGTGTTCCCGCTGCCGGGTCTTGGCTGCCTTGCGAAAAGCCGCCGACATGCCTACTGAGGTCTAGGAAATACTCCAAACTCCACCACAGCGACCGCACTACCCAACCCAACGCGTTCGCCAAGGCTACCGGAAGCAGGCTCAGCGGCTTGCGGCATGCTATGCAGCCTATCAGAAGCCTGCCTTTCCGGAAATACATCCCCGCTCAAGCGGCCCGAACTGGAGGCTTCTGGGAGATGTAGTTTCCAGAGTCTTGGGATTTCTTCTTTGCTCTCAAAAGTCGTCAGAGAGCATCCATCGGTCCAGACACCTAGCCTTCGCTCTGGGCTGCGAGTTGGCATCTGAGAACATGTGGCTGTTACTGCTTTCTGGATGAGCTCGGCTTGCTTGTGCGCACGTGCTGTCACCTGCGACTTGGCTTGGGTTAAGATTCTAAGTAGAACTAGAACGAGGCTCGTACCTCTAATCCCAGCTCTCTGGAGGCAGAAGTTGGCAAATTTCGGTAAATTCAAGGCTAACCTGGTCTTACATAGTGATCGCCAGGGCTACATAGTGAAATAAAACCCAGTCTAAAAACAAAACAAAAACAAAACAAAAACTAGAAATAATGTGAATCTTACAGAATACTGGAAAGAGCACTTTAAAAGCACATTTGGTTCCTCAGCTGACTTCTGGCTGCCTGGCTCTGAGCTGATTGCTTGACTTTAATGAGCATCATTTTTCTCACCCATAAAACGATCATAATAACAGCAGGCTGGTCTTGCTCACAGGAGTATCAAGGGCACTGAGTTGCAGCGTAGAAGAGAATCATCTAAGAGCAATAAAGTTCTGAGTCCTTCACAACCATCAAAGTTGTGAAGTCTGGCTGGCAGACTTAACATAAGATAGTATAATGCTATGGATAAAGAGCCGTGAACTGTGGAGGGAGTGTTCTGATGCCAGCTCTGCTCTTAACCAAGAAAAGTTAGTTTTGCTGAGGCTTGATATCCACATTTAGTTGTAAACTAATAAAATAATAAAATAATACTATATCTTCAGGATTGTGAGGTCTAAATGGCGTATGTTTTCAGTGCAGGTTCACAATAAAATTGTTTTGTTTCTGGTTTTGTTTTGTTTTGTTTTGTTTTGTTTTGTTTTTGTTAGTGTGTTTTATCGGGATTGGCTTTGTCTAATTAAGTTTGGTGTTTTGAGGCAGTGTCTAGCTATGTAGGCCTGGCTGCACTGAAACTCATAGACCAAACTGGCCTCATATTCACGGTGATCTCTTGCGTCTGCAAAGAGCTGGGATTACAAGTGTATGACAATGTGCCCAGCTATCCTGTTATTTTTGTCACCACTAAAGCTACCTTTAAGTAGCTCAAGAGAGAGCTGGACCTGGCCAAGCATCGCAGCAGTGTTTGGGTTTGTTTGTGCTCTTCCTGGCCCTGTTCCCCACCCTCCCATCCCGCCCCCACCCTCCCACTACCCCACCACCCTCCCACCCCACCACCTCACACCCCACCCCCCACCCCCACCCATATGTTTTCATCTCTTGGCATTTGGAATTCTTTCTACTATGTGAGACTAATCTTCAGTGGGCTGTTCTTTGGTTTTGGTTTTTTTGAGACAGGATGTCACAATGTAGTTCTAGCTGTCCTAGAAGTCACAACATAGACCAGGCTGGCCTCGAACTCATAGATATCCACCTGCCAAACGCTGAGGTTAAAGGCATGTACCAGCAAGCGCCTCATCGCAGCTATCTGGAGCAGCCACGCTTGCGGAGCCATCACCATGCCTCTGGCTAGAGATCTATTACACCCTTCCTTGGAAGAGGAGAAGAAAAAACATAAGAAGAGCCCAAATTCTTACTTTATGGATGTGAAATGTCCAGGTTGCTACAAGATCACTACAGTTTTCAGCCACGCTCAGACCGTGGTTCTCTGTGTGGGTTGTTCAACTGTGTTGTGCCAGCCCACAGGAGGGAAAGCCAGGCTCACAGAAGACTGTTCATTTAGAAGAAAGCAACACTAATCATCTATACAAGTTCCTGAATTTGTGTTTTTCACAGAAAGCCTTATCAACTTCAGTTACTCTACCAAGACAATGTAATTATTGTTTGATTTTATAAAGTTTACAGCAATGATCTCCTATTTTGGTGTCAGTTTTTCAATAAAGTTTTAATTATGGAAAAAAAAAGGCATGTACCACAGGCTTCGCAGGCTTCCAGACTCTAATTGCATCTGTTTGGCGTGGCACTGGTCACCCCTCACCCTGAAGAACGATGTGGAAACCCTCTTCAGAGAGTCCAGGGGACAAATGGATATGAAAAAGGTCACAGTATAAAAAATCTTTTTCCTGCCTCTACACACTTGATCTTTGTTTGCCCAGTTAGGTTCACACACGTTAGCAAAATTCCGTTTGGTTGGTCATCCTTGGAAACAAGCTATTTCATGATCTAGTCTGGGACTACCTTCCCAGCCTCACCTCAAGAAACTCTCTGATAGAATGACCAGATGGTAGCTGTATCCACTCCTGCCTCATCCCCTGAAGAAGGATTAGTGACCAGCAGCATCTAGGGAAGCCATCATTGTACCCTGGAGGTGGGAGATTCTAGAGAGAGCCCTAGATTGGCATTGTACAAACTGCCACCTATTAGCTTGGCATTTAGAGCCACATCATCAAAATCTTTATAAACCAGTTCGTGCGTATGTTGTTTGTTGTTGTTGTTTTGTTTTAAGACTAAAAGAGGTGGTAACTGCCAGGCACGCAGGACCTGCACACAGCCTTTAGCCATGTGCACTCTCTGCTCCCCTGCCATGCTCTGCCTGTCACTCATTTTTCCCTCTGTTACATCCTCGTGGGCTTGAGAGCACAAAGGACAGTTCTAGGGATTTGAAAGAGAGCATTTACTAAGCTCGAGGCTTGTGAGGGTTCTGCACACTGCAGCGTTTAAGACTGAGCAATAAAGCCAGGGAAGGAGCACATTTTCTCACCAGGAGGAAGGAGGTCTTGTGGTTGCAGGCACCAGAGAGTGATTCAGCACCCAGAGGAAGCCATGAACCGCTCAGCAGAGGAGACCCCGAGCATTCTTTTGAAAACTCTTGCAAAGTAAGAAGACAAGATGGGGCTTCTTGAGTTTGAGGTAGGGAAGTGTGCGTAGGGATCTCCTGGGTGGGAAGGAACAAACAATCCCCACCCCCACCCCTTAATTAAAGCCCGTCTCCAAGCACTCTGCTTCCAGCTCTGGCTCAGGCACACCTGTTTCTCAAGAAAGGGGAGAAGACAGATGGGGAACAGGAACAGAGAGTCCATGAGGCTGATCCCTGAACTCCCTGGGGAACATCTTTCCGGGCCAATGGCAAGTGAGTGAGCAGGGAAATGTGAGTCCACTGGAAACGGGGTGGAGAAAGGGCACGGCCCCCATGTCCTGGGTCTCCCCCCACCCAACCCCCACCCCCAGGCTAGCCAAGGCCACAGATCTCCTATCCTAACTTTCTCTGACCTTTAGACTCTAAATCCTAACAGCAGAACCTCAGCACTTGACCATGAAAGAGAAGGAGGGAGGGAGGCCCCCGCCTACTGATGACTTAATGCCTGGTTTTGTCCAGTCCTCAACCCTGGTATCCTTGAGGATGGCCTTTGGCATGGAAGCTTTGTCATTTGACAATCTGAGTTTCAATCCTGACTTTGACTTACTTAATATACTTGGTTCCCCTTCTCCATCCCTCTTCCTCTCCCCATTCCCTCTTTCTCTACAGTGGCTATGTAGCTCTGACTGGCTATATGAACCAGACTAGACTGGGCCTTCAGATCAGAGAGATCTGTCCACCTATGCTTCTTGAGTGCTGGGATTAAAGGTGTAGACCGCCACAGGTCCAGCCTCCATTTTCCCATGTTTTTGTTTGTTTGTTTGTTTGTTTTTTGTTTTGTATTTTTTGTTTTTTTCGAGACAGGGTTTCTCTGTGTAGCCCTGGCTGTCCTGGAACTCATTCTGTAGACCAGGCTGGCCTCGAACTCAGAAATCTGCCTGCCTCTGCCTCCCAAGTGCTGGGATTACAGGTGTGTGCCACCACCGCCCAGCTCATTTTCCCATGTTTGTTTATTTGTTTGTTGTTACAAACTAAATGGTTACAGAGAAACCCTGTCTCGAAAAAGCAAAACAAAAAACCAAACAAACAAAAAAACCTAAATGGTTTTGATAGGACAAATAATTATGCAATAACATTTTATTTAAAGGGGCTGGAGAGATGGCTCAATGGTTAAGAGTCCTGGCTGCTCTTCCAAAAGACTGTGACTCAATTCCCAGCACCCATGTGGCAGCTCACAACTGCCTATAACTCCAGTTCTAGGGGTTCTGACCCCCCTCACACAGACATATATGCAGGTAGAACGCCAATGTACATAAACTAAAAATAAATCATAAAAATTGTTTTTAAAATACAGACTATTTTATGAATTTGCACGTCATCCCTGCACAGGGACCATGCTAATCTCTGTATCACGCTAATTTTAGTATCTGTGCCACTGAATCAAGTACCATTTTTCTCACCTTTAAGAAGCAGATTAGAAATGTATATTTAGGGCTGGTGAGAGAGCTCAGTGGTAAAAACACTTGGTGTGAGAGCCTGCTGAGCTTACTTCCTGACCCAAACCCATGCTGGGAGAATCTACTCTACTCCAGGTCCAGCAAGATGCTTCAGTGGGCAAAAGCCCTTGCCACTAAGCCCGACTATCCCAGGAACTATATGGTAAGAAGAAAGAAGTATCCACAAGTATCCCCTGACTTCCTACGTGTGCATCTATCCATTCACACACACACACACACACACACACACACACACACACACACACACTACCTTTAAAGAATTTATTATATTTGAGCCAGGTGGCGCACGCCTGTAATCCCAACACTCTGGGAGGCAGAGGCAGGCAGATTTCTGAGTTCAAGGCCAACCTGGTCTATAGAATGAGTTCCAGGACAGCCAGGGCTATACAGAGAAACCCTGTCTTGAAAACAAACCAACCCCCCCCCCAAAAAAAAACCCAAAAAAAAAAGAATTTATTTTATTTTTATTTATATGTATACGTTTGCCTTTATGTGAGTGAATGTCACCTGTGTTTCTAGCTGAGGAGGCCAGAAGAGGCATCAGATTCCTTGAAGCTGGAGTTACAAGCTGAAGAGTGCATCAGATCTCATTACAGATGGTTGTGAGCTACCACGTGAGTGATAGGATTTGAACTCAGGACCTCCGGAAGAGCAGTCAGTGAGTGCTCTTAACCACTGAGCCATCTCTCCAGCCCCAGGTGCCAGATCTATATTCTGGGAACTGAGCTCGGGTCTTCTGGAGGAGCAATATACTGGCTCCATTTTATGTCAACCTGACACAAACTAAAGGAATTGAGCTTCCTTCTTCCTTGCTCAGTTAAGAAAATGGCCCCGGGGCTGCAGAGATGGTTACTGTTCTTTCGAAGGTCCAGAGTTCAAATCCTAGCAACCACATCACATGGTTTTTCACAGCCATCTGTAACGGGATCTGACACCCTCTTTTGGAGTGTCTGAAGACAGCTACAGTGTACTTACATATAATGAATGAATAAATCTTTTTTTTTTAAAAAGGTGGAGCTACTGTAACCATCATTTCACAAAAATCTTAAAAAAAAAAAAAAAAGATAAGAAAAGAAAATAAAATAGCCCCCCCCCCCAGATTGGCCTGTGGGGAAGCCTAAAGCCTACAGTAAGCTTATTTGATGGATGGTTGATGTAGAGCGACCTGATCACTGTGGGTGGTGCCACCCCTGGGCTGGTGGTCTTGAGTGCTATAAAACAAAAACAAACAAACAAACAAAACAGGCTGAGCCAGTAAGTAGCACGTTCCACCAGGGTTTTTACCCAGGCTCCTGCCCTGCCTGAGTTCCTGCCCTGACTTCCCGTGAACTGCTGCAATGTGGAATTGTAAACTGAAATAAGCCCTTGGCTTTCCAACTTGCTTTTAGTCGTGGTGTTAGAAAGCTAATAGCAAGCAGGCCCAGGCACCAAGCCATCTCGCCTCCCCCCCCCCTTTGTATTTTTAAAGAGAACCGACTCTAGAGGGTTGTCCTCTGACCTCCGACACGAGCACACAGGTGCACTAGCACTAGCACACGCATGTGAGCCCACATACATATACAAACCACCCACATATACACCATATATATGTATATATGTATATATACATTTGTTGGATAATTACGTGAGTTCATGAATGTAAAGTGTTAGGGAATGGTGCAAACTGGAAGCTCATAGTCTTGACTCTTGGCAAAGTCCTTTAGTAGCACTTCAAGCCATAATAAAAGAAGAAAGATCGCAAGATGAAGCACCTTTACTGTTCACTCGTAATTCTTCCTTTCCTGAAGGCTCTGCCCTAGTTATAGCTTCTATTGCCTTGAGGAAGCACCATGACCAAAACGCAAGTTAGGGAAGAAATGGTTTCTTTGACTTGTACTTCAACTTCATAGTGCATCACTGAAGGCCATCAGGACAAGAACACAAACAGAGCAGGAACCTCGAGGCAGGAGCTGATACAGAGGCCACTGAGGGGTGCTGCTCACTGGCTTGCTCCTCGTGGCTTTCTTTTCTTTTGGCTTTTTTCGAGACAAGTTTTCTCTGTGTAGCCCTGGCTGTCCTGGAACTCACTCTGTAGACCAGGCTGGCCTCGAACTCAGAAATCCACCTGTCTCTGCCTCCCAAGTGCTGGGATTAAAGGTGTGCACCACCAGTCCCAGGATGGCACCATCTACAGTGGACTGAGCTGGAGCTGGATCTTCCTCCATCGATCACTAATTAGAAAAATGTCCTACAGCCTGATCTTATGGAAGCATTTTCTTAATTGAGGTTTCCTCCTTTCAAAAAACTTGTGTCAAGTTGACATAAAACTAGATAGCACAGTTTCCCATCATTGTCCCCACTTCATGTCATAGAGTCCCTAGACCTGGGAGACAAGTCCTGGAGGAAGGGCCCACCCTCAGACTGTCTATATGCTCACTACTGATAGCAGGTGCCTGGCAGGGAGTGGCAGGGGGATTCCAAACGAAAGCAGTGTGTGACATTCATCCTTCACTTATTGCAGGTCAAACACTGGAGTAGATACTGGGAATGCAGTAGTGAACACACACACACACACACACACACACACACAAACCCGACCCAACCTCTGCCCTCGTGGTATTTGCAATTTAAGAATCAACAACATTTAAGCAATCCTTTAACTTTGAAAGGAAACCTGGCCTGGAGGCTGTCTTAGGACCTAGCAACCAGACCCATGCTACAGAAGGGGAGGTTCCTCACCAGCCTTGAAGAGTCTTACTCCCCAAAATACTAGCTTGGCTGGAAGCCGCCTTGGATCAGGGGAGCCTCTCTGGGCATCTGAATCACCATGGAGATGCAAAGGTTATTACTAAGGGTTAGTTTGTTGTCTCTTGTTTTGCAAACAGCACAACAGAGCTTCCCCCACCCCCACCCCCGCCTTCCAGATCAAGGCTATTTATTCCTAGTGACAAGCCTGAGGATCCCAGGGGTGGTGGCCTCAAGGACCTGGATGGGCCTCGTGTCCCTGGCAGGCGCCAGGCCTCCCTTCCCAGAATAGGGTAGAAGCTGGAGGGTCAGAAACTGCACAAGTTCCCTCCCTTAACCACCCCTGCCTGCATCAACTCAACCACTCAGTCTGTTCACATGGCCTCTCAAGAAACCCAAAGCCAAGAGCCTGAAAAGTCAAAACTATTCCTGGGCACTATAGTAACCTCAGTGCCAGGACACAGCTGAGGATGGGGAGGTTAACCGTTGCCTGCGCTTCGCCACCAGTTTGTAGAATAAAGCTCTTTGAAATTGAGGAGGTTAGAAGCCCTCCCTCCCTCTTTCCCCCCCTCCCCCCTCCCAAGTTTCTAGAAAAAAAAATCCTTCATCTACACTGTTAAGGCCCAGTCAAAACCACGCCTCCAGCAGCATGGATTAAGGCCTCTTTCCCAAACTAAGGTTTAGTGTAACATCTGGGGGATGAGCTAGAAGGAAAAGAGGAGGGGGTCTGGTGCCCAGATGGACTCTAGCTAGTCCTAGGAGCCCGGCACCCCTGGCCTGGGATCGCTTCCAGCAGTCGCCCTGGGGTCCGAGGGTCGCAGGAGGCTGGTTAAGCTGCTAGGGGCGAGCAAGGAGTGGTCGAGAAGGTCAGAGCGCCAGGTTCGACTGGGCTGGGCTCGCCGCAGGCAGGAGGGGGCGGGGTCTGGCCCCGCGGGCCGCTTGGGGGCCCGGGGGCGGGGTCCGGGCGGGGCGGGCCGCGCACTTCCTCGGCGGCTTAGGGCCGCGCGCCCACTCGCCCACACAGTCTGTCGCAGCCGGCTCCCTCGCCGTGGCTCTCTCCGGCCCCCTCCGCCCGGCCCACAGGTAGGAGCCGCCGGGCGATCCGCTCCCGCGCTTCCCAAGCCACGCGCGCCCAGCTCCCGCGCCCGCTTCGAGGTGAGAGTCCCCCGCCCCAGCTTTCAGCCAGTTTCCGCGCTGCTGCTCTCGGATCGGGGTCGCTGGCTGGGCCCCCACCCCTGTCCTCTGCTGAGACATCCCGAATTCGGGACCCCGAGCGCCTGCACGGACCCCACCGCTCCGCGCCTCCGGGCCGGGCGGGGGCCGCCAGAGTTGCAGGGGATGGGGACCAAGTTTGAACTAGAAAAGCGACAGCGATCAGCAGGGTTGGAGAAACTGAGGCTCTTGGGGAGCCTGGTAGAACAGACAAGGACGTGCGCCCCAGGAGGCTACCAGGACCTTTTCCAACGAGGGCAGAGAATGGCCGGATAAACCTCTCGAGGCACGGCGGGGAGCCGGGTTCTGGGGAGCATTTTAAGAAGCAAATGTATGACCCCAGGGAACTCATTGCTAGCGCCCTTCGCCGGGCCTTGGAGGGCCCGGAGGCTGGAGCTCGTTAGACCTGCGCTAAATCTGTCTCCCTGAGGCCTAAAGAGACTCTCAGGTCTGAGACGGCTGAGAGACCAAGGCTCGTATGCACGGGGATAGACTCCCCAGGGTCGAGGCCCTCCTGGGACACAGCTCCAAACACCTTCACCCAAACACCAAGACAGCAGCCCAGGGGTACCGAGAGGGACGGAGTGGAGGCTAGGGTTCACTGAGGAGAGACACCTAGTGCGTTCCCTGACAGCTGCCCCAGGCCTGAAAGGGTGGAGGCGAGGCTAGGGGGAAATTGACTCTTAGCCAGCCCATCCCCCAGGAGGCCGAGGACCTGAGGCCGTGAAGCTGAGGAAAAGAAAGAGAGTCCCGGTACACACACAGCCGCTAAGGCAGCGCCAACTTATTTTTAAACTCAAATCTTGGATGCTCCGCGTCAGCCCTAGGGGACTCTGGGGTGAATGAAATGTTCCTCTCCTGTCCTCGAGCAGCTGCTGGATCCGCTCCCTTCTCCTCTTCTCCCTAAACTGATTTGACTTCCAGGCCTTGTGGGGAACAGGGGTGGTGAAGATTTTGGGATTGGTGCCTGGTTGGGGAGGTGGGGGGGGGCTCTAATTTCTCCCCTAAGTCTCTCGTCAAGGGGGAGGGGTCTTCTCCGTGTCTGGGTCACAGCTGTGGGGTCTGGCCAGGGACCTCCAGGACTTGGGGTGGGGGAGGGTGGGGAAGGGGGAGTGTACTACAGGACTGAGCAGTTGGCATGGGTCATTGGAAAGACTTCTGGGTGTCTTCCAGTGGCAGGCTGGCAGCCGGGGAGGAGAGACAGCTCTAGTGCATCCCCTGTTCACCGCCCCCCCCCCAAGACTGACTGCCCCATCCACCACAATCAAAGCATTTCTAGGCAGAGTTCCCCACTGAGGGATAGGACACTTCTGCTCCAATTGCTGACCAGCCTTGGCCGTGCCCCTAGCCTGCCCCTAGTGTCTTGTGCTGAGCTCTGAAGGGGAGCTATACTCTGTCCTGCCTTTCTGTGAACTGTGATGCAGAGGACATTGGGGCACGGATTTTGTAAATGACAAGACATCAAGCAAGTGTGTGCCCCTGGGAACTACCCATCTCTAAGATCTTTAAAGTTCCCACCCCCATGTTCAGCTGACTGGGCTAGAGCTATGATTGGTACCAGTGGTTTCCTCAGACTTCACTGAGACTCCCAAGGTCACATCTCAGGTCAACTCCTACTTCAGGCCTGCCTGAGACCCACTGCCAGGCTCCAGTAGGAGTTGAGGGGCTTGTAGTAAAAATACAAGTGACTACCGTTTACTTACATAAGGCTACAGACCCTGCCATTTTGGGGATTATCACATTTAAACTTGACAGTTGGCCTAGGAGAGGGAAGTAATAGTATCTCATTTAACTAGATGGATTAACCGTCTCAGGGAATGAAAACTGTGTACCCAAGGTCACAGGATTTCAAGTCAGGTTTATATTTTGTGACTCGGGCAAGCTGTTATACACTGGACACCATACAGAAAGCTATCCTGCCACTTAGCTCTAAGAAGTTTACTCCTCTGTGTGTGTGTGTGTGTGTGTGTGTGTGTGTGTGTGTCTGTGTGTGTGTGTGTGTCTGTGTGTGTGTGTGTGTCTGTGTGTGTGTATGTGTCTTAAGTCAGGTATGGAGATATGTGTACTAGTGGGAATAGCAGATTGGGGTCATCTGGATGGTCTTTTCTAAACTACCCCCCTCTTACTCCTGCTCCACCCCCTTCACCCCCCCATCCCTCCAGTCCCCCTCACTCCCTCACTCCCCACCCCCACCTGCTACCAGGCATACAAACTGTCTCCCAGCTTACACTTTTAGTCCCCCAGCTGGGCCTGGGGAGAGGGGGACTGGAAGGAAGAGGGACAGAGATGAGGAGAGACAAGTGGGCCTTGGTGGTGCCCTTCACTCTGTCCTCATTAGAGACACAGACTAAGGATTGGGCGATTCTGGGACGGAAGCAGAAGGCACACCCATTCCCTATTTGGGGTGCCTCATCTCATTGTGGTGACTGGCTCTGAGGGGGTGGGTCCAGGGCTAGCCTGGGCTGGAAGGGTAGCAGCTGCGGCTGCTGCTAGCCAAGCCCGGAAGGAAGGACTCCCAAGCGGACGCATGGCCACAGCCCACCTGTATTGCTGTCTGGTGTCCAGTGGCTGACAGCCCAGGCAATCCTCAGATGCTGCGCCAGAGGAAACCAGGCCCTGAATGACAGAGAGGGGAGAGAGAAGGAGGGGCTCTCCACCCTTCAGCATGACCCCTACCTGAGGACTCTCCACTCTGAAGACCCCGGCTTCCGTGGCCTTGTGTCCTGCTTTGGGTGTGAACCGGGTGCTCTCCCTCCTTGGTGAAGGAAAAGTGCAAACTCATAAGCCACGAAGGGATAGGCCCTTCAGGTTTGGGGCCCTTCAGGTTTGGGACGCCTGTTGCTGCCTGAAGTCTGAACTCTGAGGCAAACCAAGGTGTTTGGTGAGAATTTCTTGTACTTCCTGAGGTGTGTGTGTGTGTGTGTGTGTGTGTGTGTGTGTGTGTGTGCTGGGGAGGAAGGGAGAGAAGGCCTTTCCTTCATCTTAAGCCAGGGCAGCCATGGAGAAGGGGGATGGTAGGTTCCTCTGTGTACCCCCCTTTAGCTTCCCCCAGTCTCCTGTGCGACAAGGACATCATCCCCTTCCTTCCTGTGGGTCCTGAGGCTCTTCACTCCCCAGCCCTGTGAAAGCTTGCTTCCTAGTGGAGGAGGGTGGAGCTGGAGAACTCTGACTTTGGGGCCGGGGAGACTGGAATTGGCCAGCAGAAGAGACTGGGAACCCCATTTCCCTGCCCCCCCATTCTCCTTGCTCCTGTTCCAGAGGCGGCTGCGTGGGTGACCTCATCCCACAAACATGCTTTGTTCCTGAGAAAATGGAAAGTGTCTGGGGTTTGGTGGGGGGCTGGGTGTCTGCAGCCACAGCGCTGCTCAGGACTCCTCTTGTCTTACTACCCCAGTTAAGAAGGGACCCCACCGGGGCTCCCAGGGCTCCTGCTTTCTCAGCTTTCACTACTCTGCCCTCCAAGCCTGGGAAACCAGGGAAGGGCGGCAGAGGCCGCCTGTCCAGATGCAGGGGGCCTTGCAGAGCTGCGAGCACAGGCACCTGGTGGAAGATGGCCAGGGGCACACGGCCCTGTGTGTCTCCACTTCCCTTCTGCCTCCTCGGGCATCTCAGGGTCCCCCCCCCCCCCCCGTTGTTTTTCTCCCTCTGGCTAGTAAAAAACTGACATCTGGGCCTCCCCGCAGCCACAGCTGCAGCAGATGTCACAGCCAAGACTGCCCGGGGTTGGTGTGACCAGAGACACAGCAGAGGTGGTAGGGATGCGGATGAGGGTCCAGCTGGGGAAGTTCGGCTGTCTCCAGCTTGCAGGGTTTCCTTCCTGACTGAACCTAAGTTGAGCCTCTCAGGTTCTTGTTGCTTGGCTGATTCTCCTGGGAGGGGAGGCCCGGCTTCTCTCACTGACATGCACCATTCATCAGACAAGCATCTCTCTAGCATTGCACTATTTCCTGCATCGGTAGGGAGCCAGGGCTGGGGGAGAGAGCACACAGAATAGCTCATTCCACCTAAAACTCCCCAGATCGGAAGTCTAGATAAATATCCCCTAATCGAAACTCTTATGATTTGTATCCTGGGAGGCAGGAGGTGAGAATGCTGTCTATATGCAGTAGGGTTGGTGGCCTCTGTCCTGGCCTTTGGCACCCTAGGGACAGCCCAAACCTCAGGCTAGGGCAGGAAATGAGTCACTGACCCAGGAAAAGCCCCCTCCCCCCAGATCAGTCAGGGCCTAGATAAGAAAACAACTTCTGCTTCCTGATTTTTTTCCTGACCCCTTCCTATCCTCACAGTCAAATATAGAAAGAAGCATAGAAGATTCTAGCATACCCTGAGCCTACTGCTGACTGCTCTGGGGTCCCCAGAGCAGTCCTCCCCCGCTCCCACCTGCTCTGATCTAGCATCTTCTGTGCCCCCTTTTCTTTTTTTTCCCTTTTTCTTTCTTTTTTTTTTTCTTTTTTCTTTTTTTTTTTTTTTTTTTTGAGACAGGGTTTCTCTGTGTAGCCCTGGCTGTCCTGGAACTCACTCTGTAGACCAGGCTGGCCTCAAACTCAGAAATCCGCCTGCCTCTGCCTCCCAGAGTGCTGGGATTACAGGCCTGCACCACCACCGCCGGGCTTGTGCCCCCTTTTCTATTTTGAATGCAAAGAGGTTTTATCCAGGGCTGTGCTATAGTCCTTCTAGGTGAACTCTGCCCATCTTCCTAACAGGGTTCACTGGGCACCACCACCATGAGCGAGGCATTCGACTGTGCAAAATGCAACGAGTCCTTGTACGGTCGCAAATACATCCAGACAGACAGCGGCCCCTACTGCGTCCCCTGCTATGACAACACCTTCGCCAACACCTGTGCTGAGTGCCAGCAGCTCATCGGGCATGATTCAAGGGTAAGGACTGGACCCAACAGGGGTGAGAGGAGATGAAGACTGGTGGGAGAGAGTCAGAGATAAGTCCACCAAGCCCCGGTGCTAGCACCCCTGCTTTGTCTCCCGAAGGAACTGTTCTATGAGGATCGCCACTTCCACGAGGGCTGCTTCCGCTGCTGCCGCTGCCAGCGCTCCCTCGCCGACGAGCCCTTCACCTGTCAGGACAGCGAGCTTCTCTGTAACGAGTGCTACTGCACAGCCTTCTCGTCCCAGTGTTCTGCCTGTGGGGAGACGGTCATGCCTGGTATGTCCCAGAGCCTCTACCCAGGGTTTGGGAATTGCTGAGTCAGGTCTTTTCACCCCGCCCGTCTCATGCATACGTGGGGGTTGATGTGGGTAGAGACCTACACACACTACATGTTCCTGGAACGTGTGTGAAACCGGTGTACGTGTATGCTCTTGAGAGCTTAATGCACACAGGGATTGGCACACCCAGCTCTGCACATGACAACTTGGCAGGTACCAAAGGTGTATCGGACCAGTAGGCCTAGGGACCACCTAAGGACTCTGCAGCTATATATAGTGACTGACATGCTTCACCCACAGGCGTCAGCGTGTGTGAAGACCCACATGTTTGGTGTACTGAGATTCTCAGGCTTGCTGCATTGATGTTTTGGGGGCAGAGATCTAACTCTGGGCTTGAAATGTATGGTGTCCTGTGTGCCTGAGTATGCGGAGATTTAGCACATATTGCTATTGGAGCAATAGCAGTCTCTCTATTGCAGAACGCTAGACCTAGGATATGCAAAGGCTTAGCACGTACTGAACTTGTCATCCTTGGGCATTAGGCTTTGTGTGGATAATGGAATCTTGCCTGAGTGTTACGCTGGTAGTTCTGGTATATAATGGCTTATTTAACAAGTACTGGGACAACGTATATTTTTACACAGAGACTTATGTGTATGTTAAGATAGTCCTGTTAAAGACATGGGAATTGAACACACATGTAGCATGTGCTGTACCAGGAGAGGCTGGCATGTGTAATGTACATGGTAGTAGTCTTGCTTGGTGCTCATGGATACAACTCTACCAAGTTACAGCAGCAGTGGGGACAGCTTGGAGAAGGATGGCAGAGTGGCCGTCGGGAGTTTGGGCCAAGGTCTAAGTGGGATTCCTGTTTCCCCACAGGGTCCCGGAAGCTGGAGTATGGAGGTCAGACGTGGCATGAACACTGCTTTCTGTGCAGTGGCTGTGAGCAGCCACTGGGCTCCCGCTCCTTCGTGCCTGACAAGGGTGCCCACTACTGCGTGCCTTGCTATGAGAACAAATTTGCTCCTCGGTGTGCCCGCTGCAGCAAGGTGGGGGCTGGGCCCGGGAATCCAGGGTGAGACCTGTCGTGGGTGGGAATCCTCAGTCCCCTGCTGATGGATGATGCCCCCGCAGACGCTGACCCAGGGTGGAGTGACATACCGCAATCAGCCCTGGCATCGAGAGTGCCTGGTCTGCACTGGGTGTCAGAAGCCCCTTGCAGGACAGCAGTTCACCTCTCAGGATGATGACCCCTACTGTGTGGCCTGCTTTGGAGAATTCTTTGCACCCAAGTGCAGCAGCTGCAAGCGCCCCATCACAGGTGGGAGCAGCGGTGAGGGCGCAGGTAAGAGCGAGGATGTGACCGGGTGAGGCTGAGGGGCGGCAGCGCCCCCAGACCTGCAGAACTAACCTCCAGCCTTCCTCCAGGACTCGGTGGAGGCAAGTACGTGTCCTTCGAAGACCGGCACTGGCACCACGGCTGCTTTTCCTGTGCCCGCTGCTCCACCTCCCTGGTGGGCCAAGGCTTTGTACCAGATGGAGACCAAGTTCTGTGCCAGGGCTGCAGCCAAGCAGGGCCCTGAGCCGAGGCTCCTGACTCTCCTCTTTCCCAGACCAAGGGTTCAAGACTATGGCTCCTTTTCTGAACCACTTCTGGGGCCCAGCCCCTCCCTAGAACCGGCCTCTCCCAACTCCCCACTCATGGGGACTTCAGGATTCAGTCACCCAATTCTAACACACCCCACTGGTGCTCCCTGACCCGGACCCCCAAGTCTGGGCTGTTGTGGAACACCCCTGACTTAAGCTTTTCTCCAAGTCTGGATTTCAGAAATGAGTTCTCCCCACATCAAGGCGCTGACACCCCAGCCCTCCAAACCTGGACTCTGAGGCCTAGGCCTCCTTAAGTCTAGACTTCTAGGGTAGATTTTTAGTTTTTCTGCAGGTGCCTAAGAAGTCTTCAAAAATAGATTGTACCCCCGGTTTGACCTCACCCCCATCCCACTGCTATCTCTGAGCTGCAGATTATGTATGTATAGCAGATTTGGGGCTCCCTGGTTAGAGGGTTGTAAGGGACAGGGTGCTGTCCAGCCTGTGAGTAGCGTGTTATATTTCAGCCCCATGCTGTCCAGAGATGCGCAGCAGGAAGGTTGCTCGGCCTTGTTTCCAGAGATTGCAATAAAGCAGTGTGAGGGAGCACGGGCGCCCGTGTATTTGTCGAGAGGCTGGAGGAAGGTTCCATGGCTGACTCAGGCTTTTGTAAACCTCCTAGGGGGCGGGCCGTGGGGTGGGGATTCTCTCCTCAGGAAGAGGATCCCCTCTGGCAGCCACACCGGTCCCTCTTGAGCTTGGCCAACCTCCCCGCTGCTGGCGAGGGCTTTTTCCTCTGAGCAAGGGAGGGATTGGGAGAGGTTCCAGAAAGAGCAGTGGCAGTGGGTTTCTAGGTCTGGGACACATCTGCCCCACCCCCAACAGCCCTGCCTCAACCCGACATGCAAGCACCGAGTTCTGATCCCCAGTTGGGCCCAGACCCTCAACCCCCTTCCCTCTCTTCCCAAGGATTAGTGGGGGCGGCTCAGAATCCGCTCACGGCCGCACGTTTTTTTGCCAAAAAAGGCAAGAATGCAGCTGCACGCGCCGGGAGAACATCTGGATCCGATTCCCAGCATGAATGGGTCATGGCCCCGCCTCTCGTGATTCACTGGCGGGGGCGGGAGTGAGCTAGAGGGCTGTCCCCTGAAGTGGGGCGATGGGGCGGAGCACTACCCTGCTGGCCGCCCGAGCCTGGCCGCTGGCTCTGCGGTTGAACTGAGGCGGCAGGTATGCGCCTGGGTGGCTGAGGCAGTCTCTGGAGGCGGAGACGCAGGGGTGGAGGGGAGAGGGGGCTGCCAAGAGGAAACAGTGAAAGTGTAGTACCTCCAGAAACCCTCCCTAACCTTGGGCCCGCCTTCTCAGAGGCATCTGCCCAAGGTCACAATGACAATCACCAGAAGATCAAGATACTGGCACCCTTTAGCCTTTAGGGGGTGAGGAGTAGGGTCTAATTGTATAGTCCAGGCTGATCCTCCTGCCTCAGCCTTCAGAAAGGTAGGCTGACAGGTGTGAGCCAATCAGCACACACACAGGCGCGCCAACTTTGTGTGTATGTGTGTGTGTGTGTGTGTGTGTGTGTTGTGGTGGCTTTTGTTTGTTTTGTTTTGTTTTTTTTTTTTTAGGTTTATTATATCTAAGCACACTGTAATTGTCTTCAGACGCACCAGTAGAGGGTGTCATATCTCTTTACGAATGGTTGTGAGCCACCATGTGGTTGCTGGGATTTGAACTCGAAAGACATTGGAAGAGCAGTCAGTGCTCTTAAATCTCTCCAGCCCCCTTGGGTTTTTTTTTTTTTTTTTTTGAGGGGGGGTTGTTTGTTTGTTTGTTTGTTGAGATGGTTTCTCTGAGTAGCCCTGAGTGTCCTGGAGCACATTCCGTAGCCCAGGCTGGCCTTGTCTGCCATGCCACAGTGGAGGACAACTTCTGGGAGTCAGTTCTCTCCACCAAGTGGGGCTGGGGGCTCGGATATGTTTGGGGGGGATGGAACTCAGGACTCCGTGAGAAAATGACAGCAAGCCCCCTGCAGCAGGGTCATCTCAGCAGCTGCATAACACTTCAACACATTTTTGTGAATACCCAACATGCGTGCTTCTAACACATCTTCTAAGTTGTAGGCTTACCTTCTGTTTCTCCCACCAACCAAGGACCTGCTGCCTCTTACACACTTGCCTTCCGGGCTCCCTGCACACCAATGGTTGCTACAAGTTCGATGAATACTTGTTGAGGCAGAGCAGTCTAAGCCTTGAAAATAACTAGGGGAAGGCCCGGACACCTAAACACATAGACTGTTTGAGGAAGCACAAGCAATTTCTTATGGAAGAAGTGCCAAGCTAATAAAATGGCAGGCAGAAAGCCCGGGTGGTCAAAAGTCAATGCCAATTTAAACAGACCTCCCCTGCTGGTGAGCAGCCCTGGGAAATGGGGAAGCGGGGGCATTGGAGGGTCAGTGTAAGAAAGATCATTCTGGCTGGGTCTGAATAATGGATTAGCAGGGTAAAATGAGCAGGCTGATCTGAACACTCGTCCCCATCGGGCCAGGAGATCACGAGACTTGTAGCAGCCAGAAGGGAAGAGGTGGGGTTTGGTGACTGATGGAAAGCCCTTATCAGGGAGTGAGCCCTGAGTCGCAGTTAGCTGGAAGGGAGGCTTCAGAACTGAGGCTGAGGGAGAATAGCAATGGCTTAGGTCTCCTGCTCACCTCCAAGGGAGGGGTTTGTTTATCTCAGTATAAACTGATTTACAGAAAAACAAACATAGTTACACCTGCTTGTCACATGCCTATAATCGCAGCACTTGGGGTGAAGCAGGAATGCAGGATAGATCATCTTTGGCTACATGGTGACTAGGAAAAGAAACAAGAAAAAGGTTCTTAAGTATAACTAAAAATGTTTAAGGGGTTGGGGGTTGTTTTAATGATAGAGCACCTTTTAAATTATTTTCTTTCTTTTTGTTTTGTATAGATTTATTTATTTTATTTATGAGTACATTGTAGCTGTCTTCAGACACACCAGAAGAGGGCATCAGATCCCATTACAGATGGTTGTGAGCCACATGTGGTTGTGGGGAATTGAACTCAGGACCTCTGGAAGAGCAGTCACTGAGCCATCTCTCCAGCCCCGATAGAGCACCTTTTAAGACTCTGGGTTTGGCATGTACACATATAAACACACTTCAATTAAAATAACAGAATAAAATAGAAAATTTTTCTTCCTATGCCAGGATCACCAAGGCTTATCTGTCTATTTTTGTTTTAGATTTGTGTGTGAGTATTGGTGTGAATGTGTATATGCTTCTGGGTTTTTTTTGTTTGGTTGGTTTTGGTTTGGGGTTTTTTTTTTTTAAAGATTTATTTATTTATTATATGTGAGTACACTGTACCTGTCTTCAGACACCAGAAGAAAGCATCAGATGTCTTTTCTCTTTTTGGATGGTTGCGAGCCACCATGTAGGTGCTAGGATTTGAACTCACGACCTTTTGGAAGAACAGTTGGTGTTCTTACCCACTGAGCCATCTCTCCAGCCCCTTGGTTTTGGTTTTTTGTTTGTTTGTTTTGTTGTTTGGCTTTTTCCAGTCAGGGTTTCTCTGTGTAGCTCCGACTGTCCTGGAACTCACTCTGTAGACCAGGCTGACCTCGAACTCAGAAATCCGCCTGCCTCTGCCTCCCAGAGTGCTGGGATTACAGGCGTGTGCCACCACCGCCTGGCATGTACATGTTTCTGTGAGTACACATATCTGTGTACACATGGGAATCAGAACAGGGCACAGTTTGTCCTCTTTCCGCCTATTCCTATGAGGTAGCATCTCTCCTGGAGTCTATGTTTTCTTGGCTGGACTAGAATCCAGCAAGCCCAGTCATCCTCCAGTTTGCGCCAGCTTTGGAGCTAGGGTTACAGGACTGTGCTGGGACGGCCAGCTTGTTGAGTGGGCTGTAGGAAGTCCAGGCTTTTTCTTTTTCTTTTTTTTTTTAAGGGTCTCACTTAACCTTGACCTTTGTTGGGCTGATTTGTTTATTTTTATTTTATACATACAGGTATTTTACCTGCATGTACAGATTCACAAAACATGCATGAAGTACTCATAGAGGCCAGAAGAGGGCATCAGAACTGGACTCTTACAGACAGTTGTTAGCTGCCTTACTGTTGGGGGGAATAGAACCCCTTCCCCCTGGAAGAGCAACCAGTGTTAATCAATCTCCACGATCCAGGCCCCAATTCTTTTTTTTTTTTTAAAGAATTATTTATTTATTTTGTGTATGTGAATACACAGATGCTGTCTTCAGACACACCAGAAGAGAGCACCAGATCCCATTATAGATGGTTGTGGGGACCTCTGGAAGAGCAGCCAGTGTTCTTAACCACTGAGCTATCTCTCCAGCCCCCCAATTCTTTTTAAATAGGAGACTTAGTGACTTTATAATTTACATATAGCCAAGTAGTTCATTTTAAGTGCAAAGTTGGTAGAATCTCACACTCTTGCCACCTCTGGAAGGGTTCCTTCTGTGCATTCGGAGCCTCTTCTCACAAGCAACCATTCTCTCCTTTTTCCCTTTGTCCCAATGGATTTGCCTGTCCCAACATTTCTTCTGAACAAACCTTTTATTTTTTTATTTTTTTAAGATGTATTTATTTCAAGCCGGGCGGTGGTAGTGCACACCTTTAATCCCAGCACTTGGGAGGCAGAGGCAGAGGCAGGCGGATTTCTGAGTTCGAGGCCAGCCTGGTCTACAGAGTGAGTTCCAGGACAGCCAGGGCTACACAGAGAAAACCTGTCTCAAAAAAAAAATTATTTATTTCATATATGTGAGTACACTGTTGTTCTCTTCAGACACACCAGAAAAGTGCATCAGATCCCATTACAAATGGTTGTGAGCCACCATGTGGTTGTTGGGAATTGAACTCAGGACCTCTGGAAGAGCAGTCAGTGCTCCTAACCGCTGAGCTGTCTCTGCAGCCTGAACAAACACTTTTTGATTGTTGTTTTTGATCCTTTGTGATGGAGTCTCTACATGCTGGTCTGGCTGGTCTCAAACTTGTCTTCTTGCCTCAGTCACTCAAGTGGACAGTCATGTCCACCCCTATGCCTTCTTTCTTTCATTTTAAATGTTTTATGCAATCTTTATTTTGTTTTTGTTTTTTTAAGATTTATTTATTATTATATATAAGTACACTTGTAACTGTCTTCAATACTCCAGAAGAGGGTGTCAGATCTCATTATGGATGGTTGTGAGCCACCATGTGGTTTCTTGGATTTGAACTCAGGACTTAGCTTTGTACAGTGGCAGTATAGTAGTCAATGAGGTTTATCCGAGGCACGATTATTGCTAATTGAACTCAGGACTTTCAGAAGAGCAATCAGTGTTCTTAACCTCTGAGCTATTTTGTTTTTCTTTTTCTTTCTTTCTTTCTTTCTTTCTTTCTTTCTTTCTTTCTTCCTTTCTTTCTTTCTTTCTTTCATCTTTTTTTTTTTTTTTTTGGTTTTTTTTTTTCAAGACAGAGTTTCTCTGTATAGCCCTGGCTGTCCTGGAACTCACTCTGTAGACCAGGCTGGCCTTGAACTCAGAAATCCACCTGCCTCTGCCTCCCAGAGTGCTGAGATAACAGGCTTGTGCCACCACGGCCTGGCTTATTATGTTCTTAAAGATTTGTTTTTATGTGTATGAGTGTTTTACCTGTATGTATGTCTGTGCACCATGTGATGTTTGGTTCCCACTGAGATCAGAAGAGGGCATCAGGTCCCCTGGAACTGGAGTCACAGGTCATTGTAAGGTGACATTGAGTGCTGGTAACCCCACCTAGGTCTTCTGGAAGATATTCTCTTTTTTTGGTTTTTTGGATTTGGTTTTTTCAAGACAGGGTTTCTCTGTGTAGCCTTGGCTGTCCTGGAACTCACTCTGTAGACCAGGCTGGCCTGGAACTCAGAAATCTGCCTGCTTCTGCCTCCCAGAGTGCTGGGATTACAGGCGTGCGCCACCACCGCCCGTCAGTACCACGTTTTTCTTAAAGACTTCTCTGTTAATAAAAAAAGATTGTGCTTAAATATGACTATGTATGAGTTTGTTAAGAACAAAACCACCACCATCTCTATTTTACTGACAGTCACACTAAAGTCCAGACAATGGGAAAAACATCATCAGAGGTCACACACTGCAAACTACAGCTTACAGTTCTCCTTTCCGTTCTGTATCCTTCAACTTACTGGTTCATGCTAGAGTGCCCCTGTTTGCCCAGCTGTCTGCAGCAAGCCAAAGGTCTCTCACCCTCAGCCTATAGGATTCTTGCAGGCATCCGAGAAACTTCTTTCAACGCGGAGGCAGCGCGCCTTCAGACCCCCAGCCAGCAGGGGTCAGTGTAGCTACTATCGCCGGCAGCATCCTCTTGTTCTCTTTGTGGTGTTCATTTTTTCTTCAGTCCCCCCCAAGCCACTTCCGGGACACGCGGAACTTTGGTACAGCCGGATGCTGCGCGCTGAGACGCAGGCGTGAAAGGCGGCAGGCGGTGTTTCCGGCAGTGTTAGTGGTCTGAATTGAAGTGCCGTGGCCAAGGGAAAATGGAGACAATTTTAGAGCAGCAACGGCGCTATCATGAGGAGAAGGAACGGCTTATGGATGTTATGGCCAAAGAGATGCTTACTAAAAAGTCCACGGTGAGTGAGCCGTGGTCGGGGCCACATCAGGAGGGCCTCGGTCCTCTGCCGAGCCCTCGGCGCTTTATTTGGCCTCAGACCCTTATCTGCGCCCCATCTTCACCTTCCTAAGCTGTCTTGGCGCTCTGGCGTCGTTAACGCCCTCCGAGGGCTCTTCGGCCCTTCTTCTTCAGCCCCTGGGACCTAAACCAATAAGCTCATCATCCTTCGGGTGGTTTTTCCAACTACTGAACTCAAAGTAAAAACGTTATGTGTTACCGTTTGCCTTTCTGCAGCTTCGGGACCAGATCAATTCCGATCACCGCACTCGGGCTATGCAAGATGTGAGTACCCTGCTGTCTGCTTCCCTTTGGGTCGGGCTGGGCGGGAAAAGTGCTGGCAGGAAGGTTTGGAGGCAAAGCGTGATTCCTACGCCTGGGTTCTTAGACAAGCTCCTCTCGGGTTCCTAGTCAGATGTCCTGTCTTTGCCTCCCAAGTGCTGGGATTTAAAGTGTATGCAACCACTTCGGGATGAGGCTGGCTCTTAAAAGTGGTGGAACTTTCAAGACCTTGTATCTCATGCTCTGTTGTACAAATGTGCACCATTCTGATGGCTTTGCGTTTGCATTTCAGAGGTACATGGAGGTCAGCGGAAACCTGAGGGATTTATATGATGATAAAGATGGGTAAGTGACAGTCACCCCCCCCCCCCCCCCCGCAACAGTTAGTGCTTCTGAGGAGCCCTGGGGAAATGATGTGTGCTTTATGCTCTTTGGATTCCTTGATATCTTGCAGACTACGAAAGGAGGAACTTAATGCTATTTCAGGACCCAACGAGTTTGCTGAGTTCTATAACAGACTCAAGCAGATAAAGGAATTTCATCGGAAGCACCCAAATGAGGTAAGGCCTCCCGCAGCAGTTTCCCCAGACCTATCCTTCAAAAAAGGAAAGATGCAAGGAAAATAGGGGTATGCCATATAGATGCCTCTCCAAAGAATGTGCCACTTCACCGCAGTGGACACAGTTAGGTGACGTCCTTCCTGGCATCCCTCCGCAGTCAGAGCACCGTGAGGCACGAGGACCTGCTTCTTTCTGTCCAGTGAGAGATGAGTGATTTTTGCCCCAGAGTTCTTTATTGGTTTGGTTCAGGTTTCGTCTTCCTCAGAGTCTAGGCTTACCCCTACCCACACTTGCTTTCTCCTTTTAATCTTCCACAAGAATTTCTCCCACCCAATATAATGTGCCCCCGCTGTGCCCTGAGGTCTACCAACACAGTGTACTCGCTCACTCCCAGAGTTCATCACCCCTTCAGGATTCATGTCCGGTGCCAGCTCCTTCGTAAAGTATCTCTCCTAGACTACCTCCTCCAAACAGTCCTTCCTTAGGATGCTGTGTTCTGTGGCAATGACTGTCTGCCAGCTACCCAGCAAGGGACGTGGAGACCACTAAGTAGTAAGCTCGTGTGCACTCGAGGGCAAAGCTTTAGACGCCCAGCCCCGTACGTGCCTAAGACATCGCCAGACCCACCTGAGCTTCTCTCCTCCCTCAGATCTGCGTGCCAATGTCAGTGGAATTCGAGGAGCTCCTGAAGGCTCGAGAGAATCCAAGCGAAGAGGCACAAAGTACGTAATGGCTTAATGTTTTCTTTCTGGGAAATTCAAGTCCATTCTGAGCTGTATCGCTAGAACCTATGTCTTTTTTTTTTTTTTAAACCTGTTTTTGTTTTGCCTGTGTGGGTGTTTTGCCTGCATATGTGTTTACATACCATGTGTGTGTGATGTCCTAAGGAAGCCAGGAGAGGAAGTTGGATCCACTCTGACTGTGGTTACAAACCGTTTGAGCTGCTGTACAGGGACTGGGACCCGAGTGCAGGTGTTCTGCAGGAGCAGCCAGGATTTCTGACTGCTGAGCCACCTCTCGGCCCGCGAACCTGTCTGTAAGAACAAACAAGTAAAGGCTGATTGGGGTGGAGTATCCATTTAATCTCAGCTCTCAGGAGCTCTCTGAGTTAAATACTTTTTTAATTGTAAGATGAGTTATCTTTTTTTTTTTTTTAATTTATTTATTTGTATCTGCAGTGGTGTTTTACCTGTGTGTATGTCTGTTTGAAGGTGTCAGGTCTTGGAGTTACAGACAGTTGTGAACTGCCATGTGGGTGCTAAGAATTGGTCCCCAGTGCTAATGAAGAGTAGTCATTTCTCCTAACCACTGAGTTATCTCTCCAGTCCCTGTCCCTGTCTGTGTCCCTCCCCTCATGTCCCCCCCCTCGCTTTTTTTTTTTTTTTTGAGACAAGGTTTCACTGTGTAGCCTTGGAACTCTGTAGACCAGGTTGGCCTCAAATTCAGAGATGATCTGCCTCTACCTCCCTATCTTTCCTTCCTTTTTTTCTAAAAGATGAGATCTCGGGGCTGGAAAAATGGCTCAGTGGTTAAGAGCACTAACTGTTCTTCCAGGGGTCCTGAGTTTTAATTCCCAGCAACCATATGGTGACTCACAACCATTTTTAATGGGATCTGATGCCCTCTTCTGATGTGTCTGAAGACAACTACACTGTACTCATATAAATAAAAATAAATCTTTTTAAAGAGAGGGGGGAGGGAGGATCTCTACATGTAGCCCTGGCTATCCTGAAACTCTGTGGACCAGGTTGGCCTCAGACTCACAGAGATCCACCTACCTCTGCCTCCCAAGTGCTGGGTTTAAAAGTATGTGCTACTAATCCTGGCTAGTCTGTGTTTTGTTTGTTTAATTGTATACGTGTGTGCATGCATACAAAGGCATGTGTGTCAGAGGACAACTTTATGAAGTCAGTTCTCTCCTATTTTTACCTGGGTTTTGGGGTATGATCTCTGGCCTGAGAGTCATCTAGCTTGTTTTGTTTTGTTTTCTTTTGTTTTGTTTTCTTTTGTTTTTGGACAGGGTCTTACTGTGTATTTCATACTGGCCCTGGACTCTAATCCCAGTGCATAGGTAGAAGCAGGCAGATGAGGAGCCTGAGGCCAGTGTGAGCTACCTGAAACCCTCTTTAGCCCCCACCCTAGGGCCTCAGGACTTGGTAGCTGGGCTTTCCGATTGGTTTCTAGGCTATATTGACACTCTGATGATCTTGCACAAAACGGTTTTTTTTTTTTTTGTGCTCTCTAAGCTCAAAGCGAAAATTTCCCTCTGTCACTTGATGAGAGCAGAGAGGACATTGAGTGACTCTTAGAATTTCTAAAAGGTAGTGTGCATTTGAAAGAGCAAGTTCAGGAAAGTAGCCTGTCCCGTCTGATGATTGGTGTGTGTGATTCCTTCAGACTTGGTGGAGTTCACAGATGAAGAGGGCTATGGTCGCTACCTTGATCTCCATGACTGCTACCTCAAGTACATTAACCTGAAGGCGTCGGAGGTAAGGCCTTTCCCGAGAGTGGAGAGTCTCATTCTTGGGACTAAGGCAAGACACCTAGCTAAGCCAGGTAGAATGTCCCACCCCCCCAAGTAACTTGTATAAACATTAAGTAGATGTCTCTGTTTCTTGGCATAAATACTATTTATAAAGAAAGTCGGGGTCTTACAGTTAATATAGCAAGCTCATTATTTTGTTTATTAACTTATTCATACAACAAAAATACTTTTGTAAAAAAAAACTATCTAGGCAGTCCTATAGCTCCTCAGGGCAGTTGTAGGGACCTGGGCGCGGCACCACAGTGATTAAGCTATGAGCCTGGTGGGCGTGTGGCTAGCCACGTGCCCCCTTAGCCCTGGGCTCTTCACCCTGATGCTGCACGGGTGCTGAGCCCCACCCGCGCAGGGCGGGTCGATGGTGAAGTGTTTCCTGGGCCAGAGTGTGCTGCGAAGTTCCTGGGACCAAGTGTTCACTGCCTTCTGGCAATGGTACCCGAATCCCTACAGCAAACATGTCTTAACGGAAGACATAGTGTGCGGGAGGTGACCCCTGACCAGAGGCTTCTGTCCTGAGGACTCCTGACCAAGACCACCAGGATGCCACGCTAAGCAGAGCGGCTGCCTCCTGCCGGGGTTGCTCACTCAGTGTATATCCTGGAGGCCTCCATTGTGGACCCACAGAGTCAGACCATGACCACCTTCACCTGGCACACCAACCACGCCCAGCTCTTGGTGGAGGGACGATGTGTTTACTGAGCTCTAGCAATAGTGCTGGACAGAAATCTTCCGGGAAGCCTGGGTCTCCTCTAGCTTAGTTGGCATCTCCAGAGCTGTCCAGGAATTTGGTCTTGCCTGGTTTAAGAGCAATGTGACCAAGACAGTGAAGGGCTCTGAATAAATCCTGGCCAAGCGACAGGGTGAGGCCCCTCCAAAACGCTGTTGAGACAGCCAGAGAGAAAGCAAAGGAGACCCTAGAGCACTGGCAGCCTCAGAGAAGGCCAAGGACCTGCCAACAAGTCGACACCAAGCAGCAGCAGCTCCTAGAGCTCACTCCTCTCCCTCTCCCCAGTGTACTTGATTATTAAAGATCAACCTGCAGCCCTCTCTGCTCTCTCGGGTGGTGGGTCAGGGCACTGTCCTGTCAGCACCTGCACCACACCCCACTCTGTCTACTGGGCAGAGGGGTGCAGTGACTTGCCCAAGGTTACAGCCATGCCCAGGTGATAGATTGTACGCTCCAGGAGGACAGGACTCCTTGTCTTATTCTCTGCTGTGTCCCAAGTACCCAGAACATAACAGGCACTCAACAAACATATGGTTTGACTGCACTCCCAAATAAAATCAACTCTATGGAGGGGTGCTCCTGGGAGTGTATGTGGAAGCCGGGTGTCAACTGCAGGTCTTTCTCCATTGCTCAGCACCTTTAGAGTGTTTTGCCTGCATGTTGTGTGCACCGTGTGTGTGCCTGGTGCCCTTAGAGGCCAAAGAGGGAGCTAGGTCCCCTGGAACTGTAGTTTCAATACACATGACTGTGGGCTCACACCCACATGGGTCCTAGGAACTAATCCTGGGTCTTTTGCAAGAGCATCAAGTGCTCTTAGCTGTTAGGACACCTCTCTAGTCCTGCCACCTTAAGTTTTGAGACAGGGCCCCTCACTTGACCTGGAGTCCATCCTTTCAGCTATCCTGGCTGGCTAGTAAGCCCCCGGGGTCTCTGTGTAGCCAGCACTGGGGTTCTGGATATGTACCGCCAGGTCCAGCTTTTACATGGGGGCTGAGGATTTGTTCCTATACTTACACTGCAAGCACTTGATTCACAGAACCATCCCACTGCACAAAGATAAATACCTTGTTTCTTTGTTTGCTTGTTTTCTGAGACAGGGTTTCTCTGTGTAGCCCTGGCTGTCCTGGAACTCACTATATTTATATTGACCAGTCCTGCTTCTGCCTTCTGAGTGCTGAGACTGACGGTGTGTGCCACACGCGTGGCATGTTTCTAAACCCATAAATCCTTCCAGTATTCTTGTGTTAGGCACTCAGTATGGCATATGTGAGACGTGAGGTACCTGATCCTTCAGAGAAGGAGATGTTTATTTGTTGTTTGTTTAGTGACAAGGTTTAAAATGAGTCTTGGGTCACCAGGAAGTTTAATAGTAAGTTCATAGGTGGGGCATAGCGGCACTCCTTTAACCAACAACTCAGATGTCAGAGGCAGAGGATCTCTGTGAGACCTTGTTTCAAAGAAGAGCAAAAAGTTCCTGATGAGGAAATGTCCCCAAGTTCAACTACTAATCTTGAAGCTCTGCAGGAAGGTCCTTGTCCTGTTCCACACCTTCATATGTGCTTCAGAGGTACCCAGTAAGTGGCTGTGTTAATCCACACAGCCCACCTTTCAAGACCTTATTTTAGAATGGCAAAAATCTTTAGGCAGGATCCTGGTCCACCCTAAATATCCAGCCCAGGTTTTGTTTGTTTGTTTTTGGTTTTTGGTTTTCAAGACCGCCTTTCTCTGTAGCCCTGGCTGTCCTGGAACTTACTCTGTAGACCAGGCTGGCCTTGAACTCAGAAATCCGCCTGCCTCTGCCTCCCAAGTGCTGGGATTAAAGGCTTGCCACCACTGCCCGGCCCAGCCCAGGTCTTCATAGGATTAATGTTTGTTAACTTGGTCTTGTAGAATTGGTTTCTTGTTCAGCAATCCTGCACTGGCTTCCTAGAGTCAGCAGCCTTAGGGATTGTCCGGCAGGAAGGAAAGGTCTGATGGGGGCCGCGCCTTGATACTTGGCCAGAGAACGCTCAATTTTGACCTTGATTTAAAGACAAAATTATTTGTGCAGCGGCCTTTAAATATGGAGGTCACAGAATAACTTGAGGGAGTTAGTCCTCTTCTTCCACAGTGTGGGTCTCTGAAATAGAACTCAGATCTTTGCTCTTGGCGGCAAGCACCTTTATCCGCTGAGCCATCGCTCCAGCCCTTGGCCTGATGTTGTGAAGATGAGCTGGCTTACCACCCTCACTGTCATTTGTTTCCTCTTTTCAGAAGCTGGATTACATCACATACCTGTCCATCTTTGACCAGTTATTTGACATTCCGAAAGAAAGAAAGAATGCAGAGTATAAAAGGTAGGCACTCACAGGTTCCAGACTAGGTCCGGATTTAGTTAGAATTTCATGGAAAGGTTTGAGGTCAAAGTTGTGGCCTTTGTTGTCTGAATACTGTACGTGAATGACTTTTGGGTTTATCAGAAGAGAAGGATGCTGAGTGTTTTAGAAATATTTGTGATGCTGTCATGGTACAAGTACTCCAAGAGGAAAAGGCCAGGTGGGTCACTGAATTCAGCTGTCTACATAGTGAGTACCAAGCCAACCAGGGATAGTAATGAGATCCTGTCTCAGAAAATAAACATTTGGGATGTTTTGGTTGTGGACAAAGATATTTATGGAAACACGTTGCCTTCCTTAATTTTGTGTGATTTAGAAAGAAGTCTGTTTGGGGACCTTTGAGGTCTTGGAGTTTAATGGGGAAACTTTACAGGCTAAGTGATGTGCTTGATCAGATATTGGTTGAGCTGAAAGTACTGTTGACTTGGCCACACCTCTCATTAATGTTCCCCAAGCTTGCTTCTTCTCATGTCTGGTCACCTGTCTTTCCTTTTTTTTATTTGTTTTTTTTTTTTTAATTTTGGTTTTTTTTTTGTTTTTTTTTTTTTGTTTTGTTTTGTTTTGTTTTTTTTTGAGAGACAGGGTTTCTCTGTGTAGCCCTGGCTGACCTAGAACTCACTCTGTAGACCAGGCTGGCCTCGAACTCAGAAATCTGCCTACCTCTGCCTCCCAGAGTCCTGGAATTACAGGCGTGCGCCATCATCGCCCGGCTGTTACCTGACTTTCTTCAGTGAATTAATTAAGACCTAATATTTGACATTAAATCTTGAGGATAAAATGAGATAGGAAAGGTCAGAATTTAAGTAGTGGTTTGAAGAAAAAATAAAACTCATTTAAAAATTAGTAGTGGGCTGGGAATATGGCTCAGGTATAGAGCACTTTCCTAGCAGTCATACAGCCTTTAGTTCGAATTCTGCAAGTACAAATGGGCGCGCACGCACTCTCTCTCTCTCTCTCTTTCTCTCTCTCTCTCTCTCTCTCTCTTTCTCTCTCTCTCTCTCTCTCTCTCTCTCTCTCACACACACACACACACACACACACACACACACACACACGAATGGTTCTTTGGATTTTTTTTTTTTTTTTTTTTTGGTTTTTTTCGAGACAGGGTTTCTCTGTGTAGCCCTGGCTGTCCTGGAACTCACTCTGTAGACCAGGCTGGCCTCGAACTCAGAAATCCACCTGCCTCTGCCTCCCAGAGTGCTGGGATTACAGGCGTGCCCCACCACCACCCGGCACACACATGAATGGTATGAGTGTTACTTTACCAACAATTATTAGAAATTTAGTTTACGGGGCATAGCAGTATGTCACAGGTAGGATTGCTTCTTTGCTGTGATAGCTTCCTTGTTGCACGGTTCTCTGCAGATACCTGGAGATGCTGCTGGAGTACCTACAGGATTACACAGACAGAGTGAAGCCCCTTCAGGATCAGAACGAGCTCTTTGGGAAGATTCAGACTGACTTTGAGAAGAAGTGGGATAATGGCACCTTTCCGGGATGGCCGGTGAGCTTCAGTGGGGCTCATGCCAGGGAAGCAAACTAATTATTTTAACCTGGGGTGTTTGCTTCAAGACAGTGCTTCAAGTTGGATGTCAGTCCCTCAGTTTCAGCTGCACCCTAAAGCCAGGCATTATCTGTACACAAGATTTGTCAGGATCCACTAGACATTGTCTAGGCCCAGGATTTCTTTTTCCCCAAGACAGGGTTTCTCTGTGTAGCCCTGGCTGTCCTGGAACTCAGAAATCTGCCTGCCTCTGCCTCCCAAGTGCTGGGATTAAAGGCGTGCCACCACTGCCCAGCTGGGCCCAGGATTTTTAACAACCATATCCTGACTGCTCTGTGACTCCTACTGACCAAAATTTGATCAGTTTGTATGATTAGAATCTATGTTTGTTTGTTTTTAAGAATTGTTTATTTATTTTATTTATATGAGTACACTGTAGCTGACCTTCAGACACACCAGAAGAGGGCATCAGCTCCCATTACACATGATTGTGAGCCACCATGTGGTTGCTGGGATTTGAACTCAGGACCTCTGGAAGAGCTCTTAATCTCTCCAGCCTGCATTTGTATATTTTTACTTCTGTCGATAAACTTGAACTTTCAGGAAGAAAACTAGCTGTCTGATTTTTTTTCTCCATTTCTGTATGAATTGATCATTATTTGCAGATGTGATTAAAGAAAGGGGACCAACCAGTCCTGGGAAGTAGGATGGCTCCCTTACCTTCTTTCTTCTTCTTTTTTTTTTTTTTTTTTTTTTGATGGTGGGGGTGGGTTGTTTCGAGACAGGGTTTCTCTGTGTAGCCCTGGCTGTCCTAGAACTCACTCTGTAGACCAGGCTGGCCTCGAACTCAGAAATCCGCCTGCCTCTGCCTCCCAGAGTGTTGGGATTACAGGCATGCGCCACCACCGCCCGGCTTTCTTTCTTCTTATTAACCTCGATCTTAGTAATCTTCCTTCTCCTGCCAGAAAGAGACAAGCAGCGCCCTGACTCACGCGGGAGCCCATCTTGACCTCTCCGCATTCTCCTCCTGGGAGGTATGTTTTATGACACTACATGACATTGCTCTTACTTGGCTGTCTGTCTTTCTGGTGGTGGTGGTGGATTTATTGTGTAGGAATAGGCATGCGTCCCTGCACATGTGCCCCAGCGCGCATGCGAAGATGAAAAGTTGTGGGAGTTGCCGCTCTCCTCCTGCCATGTGAGACCTGGGCGTCAAACTCAGGTTGTCACTTAACAGCAGGCATTTCTTTTCTCACTGAGACATCTCACTAGCCCTGGCCATCCTTCAGAGGGACTACTCGCTATCCTGTATTCAGTGTCTTAGTCTTGTAAATACCATTTCCTCGGGACAGGCCTATACAAGGGATATGGAACGATCAGAAGGAAAAAAACCTTTTGACATTTCTGAAAACTAAATTTCAGAGACCTGTGGTATGATGTCATAGGATTTAGAAGGTTAGAGGGAGACTGAGGCAGGAGAATTGCTGTGAATTTAAGGCTAGCTTTAGAGTAAGATCTGTCTCAAAATCAGTAATTCCAAAACAAAACAGGGAGCTAGAGCCATGAAAGTTTAGTCAGTGTAGTATTTGTCTAGCACGTGTGAGGTTTCAAGGTCAGTTCCCATCTCTGTAAACTATACTGCTGTGAATGGTCTCCCTCAGAGAACTCCTGAACTGCCTCACGGGACAGCTGAGCCTATACATGGCAGGAGCCAGTCTTTGGGAACTGAATGTTAGGAGGTTGACTGTAGGGTGTAGTCTTACTTGGGGAAAAAGCTAATCGCGTTGTGTTGTAACTGATTTCTCTTTTCTAGGAATTGGCATCCCTGGGTCTGGACAGGTTGAAATCTGCACTGTTGGCTTTAGGCCTGAAGTGTGGTGGGTAAGAACCTTGTTTTGTTAGTGACTGTGTGCTTGGATGATCCTCTCAGTGGCTCTGATTTTGTTGTTTGATTACCCCACACTGCAAACATCTGCTTGTGCAGTGCATGATGGTGAATGCCCTTAACCCCTGCACTGAGAGGGCAGGCAAGTCTCTGAGTTGGAGACCAGCTTGGTCTATAAGAATGAGTTTCTTTAAAAAAAAAAAATCATCTGTGGACCTCTTACCTCCTTAGGACCCTAGAAGAACGAGCTCAGAGGCTCTTCAGTACCAAAGGAAAGTCCTTGGAGTCACTCGACACCTCTCTGTTTGCAAAAAATCCCAAGTCAAAGGGCACAAAAAGGTGAGTAGTTGGGACACTCCTCTCTGGTGTCTACATTTCTTTCCCATAAGTCTGCTTTTCGCCTCTCCTTTTGCTTTGCTTTTTCCCTTTAAGACAGGCTCTCCTGTAACTCAGATTGGCCTCAAACTTGCCAGTATCTGAGCTGGCCCTTCCACTTCCCCCTTGGCAACGACCCTTTGGCTCCAGCTCCAGAAGGTTGCTCTTGCAGGCCTGGGCCAGCATGCCTGGGTTTGTTTGTTTGTTTTGTATTTTGTTGTTTATTTGACATAGTGTCTCACTGTGTAGCTCTGGCTGTACTAGAACTCACTATGCAGACCAGAGTCTTATAACTCTGGCCTCAAAACTCACAGACATCCACCTGCCTCCGTCTTCCCAGTGCTGGGATTAAAGCAGAGCACCATTAAACCCAGCTAAGGCTCATATGGTTTTCTTTTTCTTTCTTTCTTTTTTTTTGAAATAGAATTTTTTTCTTTTATTGAAGGTAGATTATTGTCTCATACAATTTATCCTGATAATAGTTTGCCCTCCCTTTATCCCTCCTAGCTCCTTCCCACCTCCTCTCCCCTCCCCTTCAGTTTCACTCCCTTTCTGTCTCTTATTAGAAAAGAATAGGCTTCTAAGAGATAACAGCCAAACATGACAAAATAAAATATAATAAGGTGAAGCAAAAACTATCATATCAAAGTTGGACATGGCAGCCCAACAGAAGGAAAAGAGTCCCAGGAGCAGACCCAAGTCTCTGAGACCCACTCATTCTCAGTCAGGAGTCCCCTAAAAGTACTAAGCTAACAGCAATCCTATATGCTCAGAGCCCCTGGTGCAGACCCGTGTAGGCCCAGCGCCTGCTGCCTCCGTCTCTGAGCGCGTAGGCTCAGCCTCGTCAGTCCCAAGGGCCTTGGTTCTCCTGCCTCTGGCTCTCTGACTCTTTCTGCCTCTTCTTCCTGGAGTTACCTGAGCTCAGAGGGGAGGGATTGGTTAGAGACCTCCCTTTGAGAGTCCACCGAGTGTCAGGCTGTGGGCTCTGCATCTCTTCCCATCTGCTGTGGGAAAAAGCTGCCCAGTAAGGCCTGGAGAAAGCCCTGCTCTAGGATCGCACAGTGTAAGGGTGCCCTGAGCTAGAGTTTGTCTCAGCATAACTTTTTTCTACTTTACTTTTACTAGTGACAGCTGGATATGTTCATGAGCTGCATACTTAAGATACAGAGTGTTGGGTTTTGGTTTGGCTGTTTTGTTTTTTTTTTCCTAATTTGTTATAACAAGCCTGGCCGGGTAGTGGTGGCACATCTTTAATCCCAGCACTTGGGAGACAGAGGCAGGCGGATTTCTGAGTTCAAGGCCAGCCTGGTCTACAGAGTGAGTTTCAGAACAGCCAGGGCAACACAGAGAAACCCTGTCTGGGGGCGGGGGGGGGTGGGTGGGGGGTGGGGGTGGGGCGGAGCTGGAAAGTGGTTGTTACTCTGATTTTTGCGAGAACTTCGGAACGTTGCCAAATGTGACCTTCCTTGCAGTTGCAAAGCGGCAGAGTTAGGACTTTGTATCATTACTTTCTTTCAGGGCTTTGTATATGTTGGTTCCTTTGTAAATTATAATGGTACAGTACAGTCGAAGTGGTCTTAGCAGGTCATTACTGTCTACGCAAAGTCAGGAGGAGATGCCCTGGCTTCTAAGGACGAACGTCAGGGCTCAAGCAGAGAGGAAGCCTTGTGTGGCGCTGCTCCCATGCTTGAGATTGCCCAGTTTGGTCACAGACAGTTCCTGACAGGGAAGAAAGCTTTAGGTGCAAAAAGAACCCTTAATTGACACAGTTTGTTCTTCTCAGAGACACTGAGAGGAACAAAGACATTGCTTTCCTGGAAGCCCAGATCTATGAATACGTGGAAATTCTCGGGGTAAGTTCATTCTTCTAGAGCTTCACTGCTGCTCAGGGTGGGATTACATAGGAAGGTTTCTTTTGTTTTGTTTTGTTTTTTAAGTTCACATAAGGAAGTGGGGTGGGCAGTAAATTAATTCACCTCAAAATGTGGTTCTCTTGAAGTCCTTGGCCTTTCTTTGGGCTCCTGTTGTGTTGCTGGGTGATATTCCCAAGGCTGCCCAATTCCCACAAGGCCAGACAGACAGCAGACCCTCCTCCAGCTCCCTCACAGTCGGATCAAGAATAATGCAGCTCTTTGCTGAGGTTTGGTATAAACCAGGGGGTGACCCAAGATGTAGGCACTCAGAAGGCAAGGCAGGCGACTCAGCGCTTTAGATGTGATTTACTGTGACACAGCAGTTTGCCTATGGTGACAACCAGCAAGGCTAGGAGGGCCAGTGCCAGGCTGGCTATGGGTAATCTCCCCTTGGAGTCTCTTAGGGAGTGCCAAGGAGAGCCCTTCAGACCTTCCTCCTTGGTTTAAGGTACCGTCTTCTCTGTTTCTGCTTCCCTTGATGCTCCAGGCTAGTATGCCCATGAGATTCCAGGAGAGTCTCCTGCCTCCATATCCCATGATGCTATAGGATCATGCTCCCATGATGCTCAGGTTGTAGGTGTGGCTTTTTACATGGGTTCTGTCTGAGGCTTGAACTCAGGTCATCAGGCTGCCTGGCAGGTACTTATGAACTAGCTGAGTCGTCTTGCCAACCTGACTGAGCCTTATTTTACAACCAAAACCTTATTTTTGGGAGTGAGGGGCCAGCAAGAGTTAGAGGACACCTGCATATCCTGTACTAAGTGCTCTGACTTGCTTTTTCTTTATGCCTGACCTCAGGAACAGCGACAGCTCACTCATGAGAACGTACAGCGCAAGCAAGCCAGGACAGGTGAGGAGCGGGAGGAGGAGGAGGAGGAGCAGATCAGTGAGAGCGAGAGTGAGGACGAAGAAAACGAGATCATTTACAACCCCAAAAACCTGCCTCTGGGCTGGGACGGCAAGGTGAGCCCCGGTCTCCTCTGTCCGTCCCGTGTGGAAGCGCACAGAGCTTGAAAACTCACGCAGCTGTTGGTTTCTTTTAGCCCATCCCCTACTGGCTGTATAAGCTTCATGGCCTGAATATCAACTACAACTGTGAGATTTGTGGAAACTACACCTACCGAGGCCCCAAGGCCTTCCAGCGGCACTTTGCGGTAAGAAGTTCAGAGCCATTGCTCTTGGGAATTGAGTAGAAACATGGCCCCTTAGGGAAGAGGATACGAGCAGTCTGTGAGGGCCACTGGTGTCCATGTCTGTGGCCGTGGGTCGTGCTAGTCCCAAAGCCTGGGCTGCTCTGGGGCACGCTGCCGTTCTGCTGTGGAACCTGGTTTTGGCTTTCCCGTGCTCATTCTTGTACCCTCCTCTCCTATTTTTCCGCAGCAACTCGGATCATTTCTGGCTTTTGGTCGTTTTTTACATTGCTATTAAAGGGGACTGAGCAAGTTTTTATTTTTTCAATTTTTAAATGGGCCCTTGCTTCTTTGCAGAATAAGTAAACTAAGCTTTGATATTTACCAACCCATTCTTGACACGAGTAGTGTCTGAGTACTGCCTCAGTGGGCTCGCCCTTGCTCCATTCTGCCCTTGGTTTCTGGAGCAGTTACATAATGGAGAAGACATTCTCTACTAGGCAAGCATGGCGGGTGTGGTGAGCTCCCTCGCAGATGTGGTACCAGCTGCTCCTGGGGCCTTTCTCTGTGTCCCTGAGTGGGCTCTGAGTTTTTCTTAGATGGGTGGGGTTAGTGTCCAGGATAAAGCCTATGGTGCCTTTCCCTCTAAGAGCTGAAGTTGGGGTTTCATCACGCTCTCCTGTTCTCTTCCTCCTCCTCCTCCTCCTCCTCCTCCTCCTCCCTTTCTTCCTCCTCTTCCTTCTCCTCCTCCTTTTAAGATTTATTTATTATTATATGTAAGTACACTGTAGCTGTCCTCAGACACACCAGAAGAGAGTGTCAGGTCTCATTACAGATGGTTTCGAGCCACCATGTGGTTGCTGGGATTTGAACTCAGGACCTTCAGAAGAGCAGTCACTGCTCTTAAAAATCTTTTTTTTTTTTTTTGATTTTTGGAGACAGGCTTTCTCTGTATAGCCTTGACTGTCCTGGAACTTGCTCTGTAGACCAAGCTGGCCTCATAATCCGCCTGCCTCTACCTCCCAAGGGCTGGCATTACAGGCGTGCGCCACCACTGCCCGGCTCTCTCCATTCTTCTGATACCTGCTCAGTCGTTTGCTCCTGAAACTCCAGAAATAATTGCCTGCCCTCACAGCCCTGCAGGGGTTTCTGGGTTGTGCCAAGCTTCTCTCCAGCACTGAGTCTCAGGTGTACTTCTCTGGCACCCCTAACTCTAGAACCTGAAGTTTGTACACATAAAACAGTGGAGTGCCACTTGGCGGTGCTGGCCTGTGTCAGTCCCAGCCCGCTGTAGACACACCCCAGGAGTGCTGCCTTTCCTGTCACTGGGGTAGGGTCTGTGGTGGAATGGAGTGGACGCTGTCTCTGCCACCCCTGTTTCTCACTGTCCCTTTCCTTCCCTCCAGGAATGGCGTCATGCTCATGGCATGAGGTGTTTGGGCATCCCAAACACAGCCCACTTTGCAAATGTGACACAGATTGAAGATGCCGTCTCCTGTAAGTAAGCTTGCCAGACCAAGTAGCCACTCCTACAGCTGTCCTAGTACCCTGCTGTCTCTCGGCCCAAGAACAGAGCTTGTGGCTATAGAAAGCTAAGGCACACGTATAATTACTGCATATTTTAAGGGAGTGAGCAAGTCAACAGTACTGATTATTATATCTCCCTTGAAAAGAACCCTATGCTGAGGTTAGAACCAGGCTTTTAGCCTGAGTCTGTGAGCTTCCCTCTCTGGAGCGTTCTGAGTGAAGTTATTTGTTACTCTTCTGAATTGACTTCAGTGTGTTAAGAACCACTGATCCAGAAGAAAACAGAAGTCGCTCCGTGCTCGTATTCCTCAGGCAGCTGCAGATCAGAGAGGGACAGCAGCAATGTGTTGTCAGAGAAAGTGCCTGGTGCTTCACCTGGCCTGGCGCCCTCTGCTGCAGACACCGTACTGCAGGCTCCTGCCCCTCCTCATCCAGCTCTGTTGGGTCTCACTTCATGTGAGCCAGACAGTTGGTTTTATTTATCGATGGGTTTGGTTTTGTTTTAGACAGGGTCTCACAATGTAGCTCGGCTATCCTGGAACTCACTCTGTAGACAGGGCTGGCCTCAAACTCAGAGATCCGCCTCTGCCTCTGCCTCTGCCTCTGCCTCTGCCTCTGCCTCTGCCTCAGTCTCAGTGCTGTGAGTATGTGTATGTGCAGCTGCCACCCAGCTCTCCTTTTTATTAATTTTTGAGTTAAAAAAAATATAGTGTGTCTATGTGGTGCACTACTTATGTGCGTTTATGTGCCCCATGTATATACAGGATCCTATGGAGCAGAAGAGCACATCAGATCCTCTGCTACTAGAGTTAAATATTCAAAGATTCATGCATGTATGCATATCCTATACACACACACAAAAACAAGGCGGCAGCGGGTGTTGGCTGTGTTAAGGCAGTCAGTGTGGGTGGTCGGGTGGCTTAGTTTGCTTCCTGTTACTATAATAGCCATAACTAAGAAGAACCTGGGAAGGAAAGGGTTTGCTCAGCCTACTTTCTTAAAACTTGCAGGGCCACCTGCCCAGGGGTGGCAGCCTCCGCAGTGAACTGAGCCATTCATTCCATGCCAGTCACTAATCAAGAAAGTGCAGTTCAGACAATACGGTGGGGTATTTTCTCACTTGACGTTCCTTCTTCCCAGATAAAACAGAGCAGGACAAAGGCTGAACATGGAAACGCTCCATTAATCCCAGATCTCTGAGCTGCAGGCCAGCCTGAGCTCAAGGACAGCCAGGACTGCACAGAGACCCTGTGTCAAAAAACAAAATTAAACCAAACCCTAACCAGGACATGCATTATGTCTTCTTAGCTCTGACCCTTTTGATTTTATCCCGTAGTTTCTCTAGACTGCTCCACACTAACTGCCTTTTTTGAGAGTGTTTTCTTTTTACTGTTCTAATTGTTTGTTTGGTTGCTCATTTAGCACAAACTGGCCTCAATCTCACTATGTAGCCAAGGTTAGCCTTAAACTTCCTGATCCTTCTTCCTCTATCTCCCAAATACTGAGGTTATAGGTGTGTATGTCCATCCTAATTTCTAGGTCCTTATGAGCTTTTCTTTTACAGCAAAGTGAAATCATGAGAAATTTCTCAATAAAAGTTTTATCTACAGGTGATTCTAAATGAAATTTCCATTTGGGGGCTGTCAGTCATTTGGGGATCCTGTGGGGCGGTGAAAATTATGTAGGACTGTGGGCCCTAATGGGTGCTTATCTCTCATCCTGCAGTGTGGGCCAAGCTGAAACTGCAGAAGGCTTCAGAGCGATGGCAGCCTGACACTGAGGTGGGTGTGAATGTGGAGTGTGCTAGCTGTGGCGTCAAGTCACAGCTCCCTCACCATGCAGACAGGAGAGGCTAGGAAGTTTCTGTACTAGCAGGTGTAATGAGACAGTGTTACAAAGGTGACTGTGTGTGATCCCTAAGTCTTTGTCAACAGGCAGGTCTCCCACCACGGCTGGTGGGAATAAGGACACCCAGTCTCTTGTGCTACCCTGGGGATTTCTAAAGAAGTCTGTCACCTCTTAGGTCTCTGAGGAAAGGATCGAGTCAGAGGTAGTCCTCTCTTCAGAGTAGGATATTTCCTTGTTGGTCTTGACAGCTCTCAGAGATGATGACCACACATTGAAGGGGTGGCGGTAACATCCTGGTCCTGTGGAGACTGGTGGTAGTCTCCTTTATTCTATGTCAGTACTTCAGTTTTGTTATTTCACATCAAGAGCTTTTCCAGCTGTCATATAGACATGAAGCACAAGAGTGGCCTCCCTGTCCTCTCTTGCAGGCCCGAGGCTTGGGGACCATTTCACACTGCAGTGTTTGGTCAGCCTTTCCCTGCCACACTTCCCTGTCTCAAACACAGGGCATTAGTGAAAGACAATGTAGGGATACGGTGAGCCACGAATGGTGCCACTCTAGATAGCTAGAAATAGCATTGGTTCCCTCCTAGAGCTCTGGGTGAGGAAGCTATGTGAAGCTGGTTCTCAGGAACCAGAGTGTGCTGTGGAGCTCAGTGTGTAGCTGACTGCCGTTCCTTTTCAGGAAGAATATGAAGACTCGAGTGGAAATGTCGTGAATAAGAAGACGTACGAGGATCTGAAAAGACAAGGACTGCTCTAGTGGTTGGCCGTGCCCGGGCTTTTCGGAGAAGCCTGAGAAAAATTTTCCCAACCCAATGTTCTTAAAGACTTTTTTGCTATCTAGTATCTACCTTGTAGAAACAAGACATGCTGGCAGATTGCAGAGTTGAGATGTGTTTTATCTTTGTTTTATATTAAAAAGATCTGTGAGAAAATAAAACCAGCCCTTGTTCTAGATGTGTTGTTTCTGAAACCCAGGTTTATGAAGTAACTTTATCCTTTTTTTTTTTTTTTTTTTTTTTTTTTTTTTTTTTTTTTAGCAAAGAACAGAGTTTATTTAGGGCATGAAGAGGGGAGTTAAGAGCATGGTAGAGGCAGAGAAAGGCAGAGAGAAGGAGAGAGTAGAGAAATAGACGCCGGCCATGACCACGTGGAGGGGGGAGGGAGGAAGGGAATGAGGAGAGAGGGAGAGGAAAGGGGCAAGAGAATAAAAGAACAACCAACTTTATCCTTTTGTTCTTAATGCTTCCCAGCCTTGTTCTCGCCAGCTTCAGTAGTGGCTCAGATTTAGGAGGTAGTTATTACTGCCTATATGTGATTCTGTGTATATGTCTCACTAACAGCCCAGGCTGGTCTTGAACTCCCATCTGTCCTGCTTCAGCCTCCCGTGTGCTGAGATTACAGATCTGTGCTGCCACACCAGGCACTGGTCAAGTCATTGAGACCTAACTTTTCTCCCCGTCACTGCCACTTCCCAACTGAGCAGCATGCCAGCATGAGCTCTGCCCTCGGTGGAGTCTGCCCTCAGTGGAGTCTGCCCTCAGTGGAGTCTGCCCTCAGTGGAGTCTGCCCCTCAGTGTGCATAGAAGAGAAAACAGGGTGAGCCAGGCCTGAGGGCTTAAAATGGCTTCGGGGAGTGCCTGTTTTATTTGCATAAAGAAATTAGCTGCAGTTGGCCTTAGTCCCAGCACTGGGGACAGAGGCAGGTATCTGAGTCCAGAGCCAGTCATGGTGACCAATTGAGACACAGCCTTAAAATATATAATTATCTGGAGCCTGGTGTAGTAGCAGAGGCCTGTATTTGAAGCTTCTAGGCAGCTCTGGCCAGGGCATGGCTGCAGAAGGGAGCTGCTCTGGGTTCTGAATCTGCTATTCCAGACTTCAGAAAGAACTAGGAAGTCTGTCAACCTATGAGGACAGTCACTGGGGATTGAGTAAAATTTCCCAGCGCCCTCTTAGCATGGTGACCCTAAACTGGTTTGCTTTTCAGGCATTACTTTGAGGAGCCCCGACTCTGGCTGACCATCTTCCTCCATATACCTATTTTCCTTGTCACACCCCTGGCAGCAAGGGTCTCACCACCTCTCCTCTGAGTTACATTCCTCTGGCTAACCCATTTCTTGTATGACACCTTACACTTTGGCCCTGCCAGCCTTTAAGGGCTAGATGAGCAGCCTCCCCTGGGCTTGTGCAGCAAGGAGCCCATAATCACATCTTCCCCTTCCCCCCCCCTCCCCAGACAGGGTGTCTCTGTGTACCCCTGGCTGTCCTGGTACTCACTTTATAGACCAGGCTGGCCTCAAACTCACAAAGATCTGCTTGCTTCTGTCTCCTGAGTGCTGGAATTGAAGGTGTGCGCTACCACTGCCCAAAATTCTTTTTAAAAATGAGTATTGCTGTATACTAAGTGCTACCAGGTTTGCATAGCTTGAATTGCATGGCGGTGAGATAGTTGAAGCAGGAACCCTAGGTAAGGAAGTGCAGGTACAATCTCCACAGGGATGTGGGGGAAAATATATGGCTGATTCCTTCAGGTCCTAAGAGACACATAGCTGAGGTCAGGCAGAAACAACAGGAGTTCCTGGAGGCATCACCCTGAAGTCTGGACTTCATTACTGGAGTCCTCTATAGAAACACATTTTCAGCTATGTTTCCTGATAAAATTATGCCTTCTGCATGCTAGGTGGGCTCTCTACCTTTATTCTGCCTTCCCTCTATTTTTTTCTAGCACTTGCTATGATAAATATCCCTTCCCTCATTCCTTAGATACCATCAGCAGTGTACTGGCTGGTTTTGTGTGTCAACTTGACACCGGTTGGAGTTATCACAGAATAAGGAGCTTCAGTTGGGGAAGTGCCTCTATGAGATTCAGCTGTGGGGCATTTTCTCAATTAGTGATCAAGGGGGGAGGGCCCCTTGTGGGTGGTGCCATCCCTGGGCTGGTATTCTTGGGTTCTATAAGAGAGCAGGCTGAGCAAGCCAGGGGACGCAAGCCAGTAAGAAACATCCCTCCATGACCTCTGCATCAGCTCCTGCTTCCTGACCTGCTTGAGTTCCAGTCCTGACTTCCTTTAGTGATGAACTGCAATATGGAAGTGTAAGCTCAATAAACCCTTTCCTCCCCAACTTGCTTCTTGGTCATGATGTTTGTGCAGGAATAGAAACTCTAAGACAAGCAGCATATGAGCTCCAGGAGGACCAGGACTGCCTTTTATGCTCTCTTCCGAGAGCCCTCCCCAGCTGTCAGGGACCAGTCTAGTCAAATAGATACCTCCCCATTCCATGGGACTGGGCTGTGGGTCCGCCAATCTGCCAGAACTGGCTTTATTCACCACCCCACCACCCACCACCTACCACCACCACCACCCCCGATTACAGTGCAGTGCAGACATCAGCTGTGTTTTCTGCTACGTTAGCATGTAACTTCTATGGATCTTCAGGGACACCAAATCAGAGGACATTCCCCAAACAAACAATTGGAGGAACGAAGGGTCACTGGCAGTTTCGGATGGCTGCATTTGAGCCTCCCTGGCTTGTGCATAGACACTCAATGCCCTCTGAATCTCGGGTGGACCAGTAGGTAGGTGTACGGTGGAATGGGACAAGCACAGGGAATGCAGAATATTCCCTGTATCCATGGAAGGGTGCACAGACTAGAGTTGGTGGGTAAGAAGCTCTATTCACAGTCCAGGCAGACACCACACTCAGCTAAGAACTATTTAAGTGGAAAAAGCGACGGTGCAGTGACGGTCTGGTCTTGAGAGGTGAAGGCAAAGAGGAGCTCCCAGTAGCCATGCATCCCAAGTGTGGCTTCATCCATGCAGTAAACAGAGGGTTTTTAGTGCAGGCTGTATTACATCACCTGGAAGATATCCCCAGCAGACAGATCTGAGTGTGCAACAGAGGAACAGAAGCCTTGATGGTCCTGGAGTACCAGGGACCAGGCTAAACTGCATTTTGCAGACTTGTGCATAATAGGAATAATATATCCCTTTCCATCTCCAGGAGGTTTCTACTGTGCATGGAAAAGCTCAAGCCTCCTTTAATAGACCATTCCAGGTCAGATCCCATGGGGACTGGGATCCCCAAACTCAGGATCAGAGAGATGGCTGCCCTTGACCCACTTGGGTTTACCTTAGTGAGGGAACAGGAATCTCCATCCCCCAAACTCCTGAATCTCAGGATAGAGTCTTTCGAGCCCCTTTGTGACCCTGAGTTTCCCTGGCCTGGGTTCTATACCCCCACTTTACCATCCTCCCCACAACCTCGGATGCTGGAAGCAAATGAATCCAGATCAGAGGTACCAGATATCTACTTTCTGCCCCTGTACCTGCTCCTGTGCTGTCTCTCCTAATGCCTGAGATGCTGCTGTTGCCATGACAACATTTAATTCTCAGAGGGGCTGTTTCTAAACTTTCAGAGATGAAATAGACTTCCTGAGACCTCTTATTCCTTATAGGCTGTCTCCCTTGCTCCCCAGCCTCAATTCATTCATTCATCCGTATAATACAATCAAAAGAACCTCTGTGGCCTCTCCTGAGCTGCTCAGGGCTACTGCTCCACTCCCAGTACTGTAGCACCTACTCAGGAGATGTCTATGGCTAATGGTTGCTCCAAGACTACTTTACTCCAAGGTATGTGCTCTCAGCTCTGAGATCCTGGCCTTTCTTGGACCCTGGGGCTATTCCTAGAGTCGGATTTGATGCTGGACCAGACGATGCTTCTCCTGACTGTACACCTCTTCCATTTAACTCCTGCATAGCCTTTCCTTGACCTGTGACCTTTGATCTAGCCACTTCAAGCTGTGTCACCCTCTTCCTCATGCCATTTCTACTGCTGGTCTTTCTGGAAGCCCAGAGTCTGACAAAAGGTCAGCTGATCCCTGCTCCAGTCCAGGTAGGCAGCGTGTGAAGAAGACTGACCTTTCCTGACTGATGTCCTCCACTTGAAGTGGGACCAGAGCACTCAACTCAGCCACAGACCTGCCCTGCTGTAGCTTCCATCGCTTTGGAGCTGTGTTCTCCCAGCAGGTGAGGGCTCCCCCCAGGCAGCAGGGGGGACATCTGGGGAACAGTACTGCAAGGTAGGGGGTCGAGACTGGATGGAACCCAGAAGAGACACCACTCTAAGGTGAAGGGGGTTTGGAGGCCATTTCAAGGGCTGGGGACTGAGATTCTGAAACGGGGGAGAGAAGAGTCCCTTTTACGACAATGGGAGAAACTGAGAGAGGCCCTCAGGTTGGCGAAAGCCCCACAAGCCTGGGGAATGCCCGCTGTGCTCTACTCAGGTGATTCAACTTAACACTTGCTTCCCACTACAAGGTCTGGTGGGTTCCGTTGTAGAGTGACAGGTGAAACGGGTCCAGCCCTTCCCTGCTTTCCGAGGACTCGGTGTCCAGCCCTGACCCCTGCACACTCACACTATGCTGCTACAGTGGAGAGGCACTCTGCCTCCTGCTCAATACATCCTCAGTCTCTGGCCAGAGCACCACTGTTGACCCTCAGCCAAGCTGCCCTAGTCTGCAGCTCCTGTCCCCAAATCTGACTTCCACTGCTGCCACTGAGCCACACTACCCTTTGACAGATAGTCTGATCTCAGCCCAGTTTTTAACCAGTTCCCTGATCTCTGTGAACATCCAGATCTTTAAATCTTTTGTTGTTGTTGTTGTTGTTGTTGTTGTTGTTGTGTTGTTTTGTTTGAGACAGGGTTTCTCTGTGTAGCCCTGGTAGTCCTATAACTTGCTTTGTAAGCCAGGCTGGCCTCAGAACTTACAAAGATCTGCCTGCCTCTGCCTGTCCAGTGCTGGGACTAAAGGTGGCACTAGCACTGCTCAGCTGCATGACTGCTAAATCTTTTTAAAAAAAAAAATTTAATTAATTCATTTTATGTATATGAGTACACTGTAGCTATCTTCAGACATACCAGAAGAGGGTGTCAGATCTCATTACAGATGGTTGTGAGCCACCATGTGGGTGCTGGGAATTGAACTCAGGACCTCTGGAAGAACAGTCAGTGCTCTTCACCACTGAGCCATTTCCCCAGTCTTAACATTTAAATCTCATCTAACTGACTTTTACCTTTGAGGTCTTTTTTTGTTTTGTTTTGTTTTGTTTTGTTTTGTGTTTTTTTGTTTGTTTTTGTTTTTTTGTTTTTTTGTTTTTTCCGAACAGGGTTTCTCTGTGTAGCCCTGGCTGTCCTGGAACTCACTCTGTAGACCAGGCTGGCCTCGAACTCAGAAATCCGCCTGCCTCTGCCTCCCAGAGTGCTGGGATTAAAGGTGTGTGCCATCACTGCCCAGCTTGTTTATTACTTATTTATTGTATGTAAGACACTGTAGCTGTCTTCAGACACCCCAGAAGAAAGCATCAAATCCCATTACAGATGAGCCACCAAGTGGTTGCTGGGACTTGAACTCAGGACCTCTGGAAGAGCAGTCAGTGCTCTTAACCGCTGAGCCATCTCTCCAGCCCCAAGCCCTCTTTTCTAACATGTTCCTTCTCTTCACCCAGCCCAGCCCTCCTTCCCCTTCCCTGCAAGCTTCAAAGAGACAGGAACTTGTTGAGAGTGGCAGCTGAGAGTGGTGTTGGGTTGTGAGCATCCTATGTATCCTCGAGGGCCGAGGTGGGGCTGTTTTGCACAGCACCTTAATGCAGGGGATGAGGTGGAATTTTCCAAGTCTCCAGAATGTGGCCCCTTGTTTCGCACTTACTGGTTTTCTGGGAACTGACTGCCTGACCTCATGGGGAAGCTGACCTCTTGGAGAAGCTCAGCTCAGTTCCAGTTTCACTAAGATTTCTTGCCTTCGAGAGCTAGGGGAAGGACAAAGGTAACATGTCTATTCTTGGATCATGTCTGTTCTTGTAGCTCAGATGGTCCAGCTTATGCTACACCGAGGACTTCAGACAGGCCTGCATGACAGGCACACTCAGGTGCAGCCGAGCTGGGGCTGGGCCCCGTTACCTGAGTGCTTTGTCAAGCTTTGGCCACAGGCAGCTGCCTCCAGCCAGATGGGACCCTTAACTTCAACAAGGCCATTCCAAGAATCACCAGGGCCCCCCTGCCCTGGATCAGCATTGTAGCTATAGAGACACTCCTCCCTATGCTCTATTCCTGTCCTCAGTCTACTGCTTGGGTTCAGCAAGCAACATCTGAGAAGACTTTGTGGACACTGTAAGCCTTCACACCTCCCTGCTCCAAATCCTGTAGCTGTATCTTTAGAGAGCATGACTTACCAAGGCCAAGTCCCTCCCTTCGCTACTCAGTGGATCTAGGGTGTCTAGACCTTGGACATGGGTCTTCCTCCAGGGTGACAGGTTCTTGTCCTCAATCCCAAGAAGAGTCCTGAGCTTTGGAGGTTGGGGGATACACCTACTTTACCTACATTTTGTGGGAAGACCCCCAAATCCTGCAGAGATAGTTTCATCTATAAAAACTGCCTAGCCCCACCCCATCTCCCCAGACCCCCCTCTCTAGCCCCCAGCATTAAGGGGCTTTCCTGCTTTCCTTCAGTGACCTTCAGTGCTTTGATCTCTAACCAATTTCCCCTCATTCCCCATGTGACAAGTGACGTTGAAACTGCAGCCCAATAAACTTGAACCCAGCTGTGGTGTGGATGTTTCTAGAAAGAGACAACCAGGAAGAGTCTGGAAGGGGTTTGCAACACGCAGTTGAACTGGTTATCAGAATTCAATTCAGAACAAAAAGAAGGGGGACAGGTTAAAGGTTACAGTGGTGGGGGGCAATGAGATGGTTTAGCAGGTAAATCACATGCTGCTAAGCCCAATGGCCTGAATTTGATTATTCAATCCCTATACCACACATAGTGGGAGGAACGAACTCCCACAAGTCCTCCTCTGACCTCTACACACACACTGTGGTGTGTGTGCATAAACAATAAATACACATAAACATTTAAAATTATTTTTAAAACTTACAGTGGCCAGCACTGGAAGCTTGAAACAGAAGAATTATGAGTTTGAGGCAAATTCTAGGCCAGCCTGGGCTAACTAGTGAGTCCCTGTCTCAAAACAACAACAACAAAAAGTCACAGTGATCATCTGTCCTGCAACACTGATTGGCCCAACTGCTTGCTGTTCCTTTCCTTTGGGAAAAAGCTGAAAGTTGATCTTTCAGTGAAGCTAATTAATTGGATGAGCATGTTCTGGACCGGATGTGTGGCTCAGTCGCAGAGTGTTTCCTTGGCAGGTGTGAGGCCCTGGGTTCCCAGGTTCCATCCTCAGTACTGCCCAAAATAAATAGATGAAATTCTCAGAGCCCTATGCCAGAAACTGCACAGGAGTGTGAGGGCAAGATTCAGCCTGGTGCTCAGGGAACACCCAGCTTACTGAAATAGCCAGCAGTTGGGAGAACCATTCTAGACCCTTTTATCTGAGCTAGCTTCTGTCCTGTCTTGAGCTATATATAGTCTTAACCCAGAAGGGAGCAATGGAGCCTGGAAGAGAAGGGTTCCTGTCAGGGTAAATGGCCAATAGAATGTGGGAAAGGAGCTTGAGGACAAACCCATCAGGGCTGTCTAAAAGGCCTGGGGGTTGTGGTGAGATGGCGCCTTAGATAAGCGCACTTATTGCTCTTTCTTGGAACCTAGTTCCCACCACACACATCAGGCACCTCACAGCCTCCTGTAACCAGACCTGAGGATCTGATGATCTCTGACACACACACACACACACACACACACACACACACACACACGGTGCACATAAACTCATGCAAGCACACATGCACATACACATAAAATTTAAAAACTAACAGAATAGATCTTTAAAGAAATAAAGAGCCAGGATGGAGAGATGGCTCAGTGGTTAAGAGCACTGACTGCTCTTCCAAAGATCCTGAGTTCAAATCCCAGCAACCACATGGTGACTCACAACCATCTGTAATGAGGTCTGATGCCCTCTTTTGGGGTGTCTGAAGACAGCTACAGTGTGCTTATATATAATAAAATAAATAAATCTTAAGAAAGGAAAGAAAGAAAGAAAGAAAGAAAGAAAGAAAGAAAGAAAGAAAGAAAGAAAGAAAGAAAGAAAGAAAGAAAGAAAGAAAAGAGCTAAGAGGGCCACATTCTCCATTGTAGGACTAGAGTCCTCCACCCGGCCTGGTAGTAGTTATCACCGTGTCACAGATAAAGATGCCACATATTTCATGTTCCATCTGTGGACAGAAGAGCTAAATGGGCCTGAAGAAAATTTAGCAGTTCCAAGAATTGAAGTTGGACTTCCCTCTGGGCACCCAGCACTTATTGGCTGCTGGCTTTGCCAGTTTTGTGGCTCTGTCTCTAGTTTCTCCACCTGGGAAGTGGAGAAGGTGACTTTTATCAAGGCAGGGCAGGGCTGGTTATCTGGAAGCGTTTCAGAAGAATAGAAAGCTGTCCACTTCTGAATGTGAAGAGTTGAGGATGGAATCAACTTGAAAATAAAAGTTAACATTTTTTCCATTAGGGTAACATGACCACCTTCCTTCTGCCAGGGGCGCTGCTGGGCCTTTGATTTGGTGGTCTGAGAAAGGCGTTCCTCACGCAGCCTTTCCAGAACTGGGACGCATTAGTATGCTTGAATACAGACTGTAGATCCTAAATCTTTAAATAGGATAAGAGCGGGGAGTCCCACCTACTCGCCCAGGATCGACTCGGGCATGCTGGGACTTGCAGGCTGTCTGTCTGTCCTGTGACGCCAGGGCAGCTGGGAAATGTAGTTCCTGATCTGCCCTGGGACGGCGGTGTCCTGCAGGCCCACTGGTGACAGCTCAAGAGGTAGGCTGCAATGACAAGGGTCTGAAATAAGCGCAGAGTGGGAGGGAACCTGCGAGCTGGTTGCTGGGGCCCCTGTCCTGTAGGTGCTAGAATGGACATTCCTAATCTGCTGCTGATGCAACGGGGCCTTTTGGGTGGGGTGAGGGGCAAGGAGCAACGGGACACTTACAGGCTCCAAGGAAAGAGCAGCGGGGCTGGGTTATTTCTCCGGTATAAGACCCTCCTAGCTGAAACTACGGCGAAGTCTGTCTCCCTATCCCTATTTGGACACACCACCAACCATTCCCAGAGAAGAGCCAGATGGATCACAACTGCTCCCTGAAGAGGGCATCAGAGCTGTACCCAGAGCCAAGCAGACCAGCATGCATCCTGAACCCCACTGGAACATCTGGGGCAACATCCAGCAAGGGGCGAAGGGGCGGAAACCCATTTTGTGGAAATGTTGAGAGGCCCATTGTAGGAAAGAGGGGGACGGACAGAAGGAGAAGCGAGATAAGCAGGCTCTCTCTTTTCCCTCCACAAAGGCCCCTTCTTCCATCCATCCGCACAGCCCCCCGAAGCAGCTCTAATACGGCATGGGAGGTTCCCAGCTGCCCTACCCCAGGGTTTGACAGCTAAGCATGGACCAGTCTGTGGCAATCCAGGAGACCCTGGTTGACGGGGAATACTGCGTCATCATATCCTTCCCAGTTGTAGGTTGCCATCCAGATTGTGACTGCTTTAGCCTTGGAAGGTAGGATGGAGGGTGTGGAAATTTTTCTCTCTAAGCCATATGGGAAAAGGTAAGCCACTATTTACTAAGTATTCACTTGGCTCTGGTCTCTCTACCAGGTGCTTTAAATAGGTAGCTATTTTCTCAACCAGCTGTGAAGGTGCAGACTATTATACCCATTTTGCAGATGAAGGAAGCTCAGAGACTTGAAGTCATTTGCCAGTAGGAGGGGGGGAAAGGCAGCGTGGTGGAGTGGGTCAGATGGGGAGGTTCGTTCTTGGCTTTCAGTTTCCCTTCACTCTGAGCAGCAGGCAGTGCAAGGCGTGCTGTGTAAGGGAGACAGCAGGCAGAGCCGCCTGCTCGGGCTGGTGCGGTACCGGCTGGAAAGCGGCGCCCAGGAGCATGCGTAAGTAGGGCTCAGATGCCTGCATGGGCCATGGGTCGTTCTTCAGTAGCCTCCAACTCGATGTCCGTCATTCCACCTGAGTCTCCAAGACTAATTAACACGACACGACGATACTGTTCTTGGAACACCGTGTTCTAACCCTTTTATTATCAGCAAGAGGTGATATGGAAGCTTTTAGAGAAGAAGCAGTTATCACACTTGGCCAGATTCTGAGCTCGTGCGAGTGCCCGAGTTTAAATCCAGATGCTGTGATCCTATGCAAATTTTTCTCCATAGCTCCGTTTACCCAGAGTAAAGTCCAGACAGTTGAAATGGGAATGAGTACTCGCACCAGTAATACCAGCTCTCAGGAAGCTGAGGCAGGACTGTCACACATTCCAGGCCATCCTGGGCTACATAGTGAGTTCTAGGCCAACCTAGGATAACAGAGAG